>NC_092712.1:80762590-81072374 GCF_047496885.1 Scyliorhinus torazame
CAGGGTGATTGAAATTAGTCGATATGTCTGACCCAGGACTTCATGACATACCCATATTTTGTAAGAGGTGATATCTGGCTCCACTTGAAATTAGTCCAGATATGTATGACCCAGGATTTCTTGATGTGCCCATATTTTGTAAGAGGCGATGTCTGGCCCAATGTATTCCTCGAATCGGCATCCACTTCACGGGTTGACAGCCTCTTCCAGAGATCCAGTATTTTTTCTCAGAAAACAATCACCTGGCATCTAACCTAGATCTGGCTTTTACATAACTTAAAATTGTTAACACTGAACCTCCCTGACTGATTTAAATGGAATAGAAAATTGAAAGAAAACAGACTTGCAAATGTAACACCTTTCACATCCACAGAATATTCCAAAGTGCTTTAGTCAATGAAGCATAGTCACCATTGTAATGCAGGAAACACAGCAATTTGCACTCAGCAAGCTCCAGCAAACAGCTATCTGATTGACCAAATAAAGTGTTTTTGTGATATTGATTGCAAGTTGGCCTGGAACAGCATATATTCCCTTCATCACCATACACATCTCAATCAGATCACTCCTAGGTCTGTGAGTTTCTGATGTGTGCAGCACCAACTCTTTTAGCCTATCTTGATAACCAAGAGGCTTTATATTAGGAATTAATCTAGTGGGTCTCCTTGATGCCCTTTGCATTGGTTTTGTTTGTCACTATTGAGGATTTACAGTCAAATTCCTCAAAAAAGGTTTGCACAAAAGTGTTATAGCAAGAATATTGGAATGTGCTGTGTAAAAGTCAGGTAGCAATGAATATTTTTCAGTTGGTAAACGAGCCAGGGAGCACAATGCAATGATGATTGGGATCTGTACGAGGCCTTGAATGAAACAGCAACAACTAGCAGTCAGCTGCTGCAGCTGGTGGGGAGGCAGCAATGAACAGGCAAGTGATTGAATGGATTGAAGCTCTCATTTACATCTAAACCCGAGTTTATTAAAAGGCTTCATGAATGCATTTCTTTTTCCAAAAGATTTGTTCAGTGCTGAAGAACTGAATCTCTCACATTCAACACCCACAGCTTCTGTAGAGCAATAGTAAAAATATACCTTGGGATACAAATGAGAAGATTGTTTTTAAGTCATTCATGGGATGAGAGCATTAATGGCAAAGACAGCAATTCTTGCTCATTGCACTTGAGGTGAGGATGAGCTGTCTTCTTGAACAGCTGCAGTTCATATGGTTAGGGACAGCCAGCTGTTCGGAAAGGAGTTCCAGGTATTTGACCCAGTGTTGCAACAAAATGTGAAGTTTGACTTTTACCAGAAGGATGAATAGCATTTTTTATAGTTGAGCATTTTTATTTAGATCAGGTAAATGATGCATTTTAAGCTAGCTGTGAGTTTACAGTTGTGGAAACAGCACAGTAGCAATACAATTGCAGCTGCATCTACTATAGTACTGCATGCATTGGAGACATTATCCTCCATTTCCCCAAATGATCTCCAAAAGCTATGGATTGAGTTGAATCCATATTTGGTCAAAATTCCAGTTCTACCAAATAGGTTAGATATTTATTTGCCATGGCTAATGCTGAAGAATATCTGATGATGTAGGGAAAATTGAACTTTTGATTACCAATTAAGTTTATAGAAATTTAACTCAAAATAATGGAGCCTACACAGGCTTTGGTAGAAACAGGCAATTTTTAAAAATTGAGATATGCATCCCCAGGGCAGCACGGTGGTGTAGTGGTTAGCACTGCTGCCTCACGGTGCCGAGGTCCCAGGTTCGATCCCAGCTCTGGGTCACTGTCCGTGTGGAGTTTGTACATTCTCCCCGTGTTTGTGTGGGTTTCACCCCCACAACCCAAAGATGTGCAGGGTAGGTTGGTTGGCCATGTTAAATTGCCCTTTAATTGAAAAAAATGAATTGGGTCCTTAAATTTAAAAAAAATAAAAAAAATATGCAGCCCCAACTGCCCTCGAAACAGAGTGGTTTGCTGGGCCATTTCAGAGAAGCAGTTAAAAGCCATCCACATTGCTGTGGGTCAAGAGTCACGTGTAGGTCAGACCAGCTGAGGACAGGAGATTTTCTCCCCTGAAGGACATTAGTGAACCAAATGGTCAGGAAACTACTGGAATGTCAATAAAAAAAAACATTAATTAAAGCAACTCGCATTTTATTCCAGATGTATTTATTATAGAATTTATATTCCCAGCTGCCATGGTGGGATTTGAACTCGTATCTCTGGAGCATTAGTAATCCAGTGGCCTGGACTAGTCTAGTAACATTAACCCCATACTATCCCATTAATCAGAATTAATTATAAATAATTAGGACTTCTCAAACTTAAATTATGGAACACCAATATAGTAGGCATGGGACAAAGGCAGAGTCAGTAGTGAGAAAAGAAACATTGATTTCATCTCCTTAGTGAATACAATAATACATAGAACAAAAATCCACTGTGGAATGAGTCAATATCTCATGCAAGGCACTGTCCAGCGAGTAATTTGGCAAGAAATTAAATTATGGACAATAGTACGGATACAAAGATTGCATTGCAGTAATGGTCATACACTGAACACATTTTTAGAAAGGACAAACAATTTGGAGGCTTGTTTGGAATGAGGGTGAGTAGACACTTCCTTGTATTTTGCCAATGCCTAGAAATGCTGAATATGATTACTAGTTATTAGGTTCAGAAATCTTGATAAAACCCAGTCTGTGGTGTTGGCCTCCAAGAGAAAAGAAGTTATTGAGAACGTGAACATATCAAGCATGACACAGCCATGGAGAAAATAGTTCTAAATGGTACATAATTAGTTTCTCGATTTAAATCAGAGTATGGCCTTGCATTACTCATTAAAATAATTTCTCCTGCTGCTGACAGTGAACGTTCTAATCACATTTCAATTCTCTTCGCTCAAGATCACAGACATCCTATGTTACATCAGTGACTACACTTCAAAAGTAGTTCCATGGCTGGAAAGCACTTCGGGACATCGTGAGGTTGTGAAAGATATTCTATAAATGCAAGTCTTTCTTTTTCTTTTAATTGCCTTGATATGAGCCGGATTGTCCAGTCTGTGATCACAGTATTTTGTTTTCTACAGGGCTGCTTTTTCCTGTACGTATGGAAGTTTCCCAAAACTTGATTCAATCTTCAATCAATTATTTAATTTGCAGAATATTTTTATTAAACAGCGTTTGAACTGAGCAATTTATACAAAGCTGCGTGAATTGGTTCTACTTCTGCTGCAGCTTATTGCTTCTAAAGCAGTTTGAAATTGATTCTGTTGAGGAAAGTCAGACATTTGCAAAACCCCATTTCTTTGTAAGCCAAGTGGATTACTAACTTTACTGTGAATGAGACAATTTTGCAACTCAAATTATAAGGCGTATTTTCATTTTCACGGAACCAACTGGAAATTAACAGATGCAAAAGAACCAAATGTTTAAAAAGGTTATACACTTTTACTGGTTATCTTCTAGTAGTTTATTTAAAATGCAGGTAATATAAATCTTTCATTCATTAATTCAGCAGCTTTCTGAAAATAAAGTCTGAACACACCCTTAAGTTTCATCTGAATGAAGAGAAGCGTGCAGGAATGGTCTCTTAGGTCATCCAAGTCAGTAAGGTTTAAAGATTTCCCTTCAATTATTAGCCATAGTACCATCCAGTTCATGCACTAGTCTCCATTAGAACAGATTCAGGCCTAACATTTCAATCCTTAAGCCAAATAACGCTTACTGCCAAATGGCTGTATCATTCAATAATTCTTGCAGCACTCAATGGATTTTTACAGTCTTGAGACTTCTGCTGTCTTTGTGCTCACGCTGGTTGAATGATGTTTTTACAGATATATGTTCATTTTATTTATGGAGGGCTGCTACCAGGCAACAGTGCAAATGTGCCGTCTACCACCATTTGACCGGTTTAAATAGCCAGGGGTTGATTTGTTTGTCTTTAGTGAATCCAACAAAGTTTTAATCCTCTCGCTTGCTGGTTGTCTCTTCTTTTTACTCTTGCCTCCAGGTGATTGCATGGTAGGAAGGAGCAGAGCTGCTAGTCCCCAGGGTTTGGTATTTGACATAGGCTGCTTTAGCCCTTCCTGCTGCAATATCCACGCGCTCTCTCTTGCCGAGGTCACAAACCTCTCCAGCTGGGTTTGATTGACATTCTTGCTCACATTTAAAGCCTGCTCAAACGGGTTCTGAATGTAAAGTGGAGACGCCTCAGGTTTATGCTGTTCTTTCCCCTAGAATGGTTACAAGAAGAAAAATGAAAATGAATTTACAGCATCTACTAGGTTTAACATTGTCCAAAAGAAAAATAAACCACTGTCTGTCATTCAAGGAATTCATAGTACTGTCTGCCTCTTTTATGAATCCTATTGGTCTATTTCTATCCTGGGTAAGTGAATTGCTCAGTGCAGAAGGGAAAATAGATAATCGAACGACATTGTGAACTACCAGAAATCCACACAAGTGCAAATAAGCATTTTCACTAATATTGAACCTGTGCCTGACTTTATACTGATGCAGTTATTGCAAATATATTCAAGTTTAACATTTTTGCTCGTCTGCATATAACAGATTCCTTTTATCTGCCCATCATTTAGATAGAATTTAAAACAGAAAAAACTGCTCATCTTGGAGACTGAGCATAAAACAGAAAAAACTGCTCATCTTGGAGACTGAGCAAAGTAGTTTTGCCCTATGTAAATTTGGGCTTTCCCCAGAAATAAAGTGATCTGTACTCTCAGCTTAGTTAAATTTTACAACGTAGGGTTTTGTCTTATTTATCAAACTCTACAGTCACCAAATGAACAGAGGTCATTCCAAATAGTTCAGAAATGATGTAATAGCAATCTTAAAGAAGTGTTGACACAGTATTCCTTGTACAAACACAATGGATAGCTCCTGTCCATTTAGATCTGTACTGGCTGTATTTTAAAATGCTAGTACCATACTAAATGAAAGCTGTATCACACACACTTAAATGTACTGGACTTTGGGATAAAATTAAGATATATAATATTTAAATATTGAAAAACTGCATTTGTCAGTTTTTTGTTTTATCAGAATACATTTTTGTTAGTAGCTGTATCTAGGCCTGGCATTGTTTTATTAAATACAAGTTTAAACTGATTAAATGGTTATGAATACAGGTCTGAGGAAAAAAATGTGAAGTTTAAGAAAATACTAGTATCTCCCATAAACTGAAAAGTTAGAATTGCTTTATCAACAGATTGAAAAACTTAAAACATATGCTTCCTTCAGATGAGACATTAAACGAGGACCCATCTCGGCGACACGGGGGCACAGTGGTTAGCACTGTTGCTTCACAGCATCAGGGACCTGGGTTAGATTCTCAGCTTGTGTCACTGTTTGTGCGGAGTCTGCAGGTTCTCCCAGTGTCTGCGTGGGTTTCCTCCGGGTGCTCCGGTTTCCTCCCACAAAGTCCCCGAAAGACGTGCGTGTTAGGTGTATTGGACATTCTGAATTCTTCCTCCGTGTACTCAAACAGGCGCCGGAGTGAGGCATATGTTTTAATGCAAGAAGTATTACGGGTAAGGCAGATGAACTTAGAGCTTGGATTAGTACTTGGAACTATGATGTTGTTGCCATTACAGAGACCTGGTTGAGGGAAGGGCAGGACTGGCAGCTAAACGTTCCAAGATTTAAATGTTTCAGGCGGGATAGAGGGGGATGTAAAAAGGGTGGCGGAGTTGCGCTACTGGTTAGGGAGAGTATCACAGCTGTACTACGGGAGGACACCTCAGAGGGCAGTGAGGCTATATGGGTAGAGATCAGGAATAAGAAGGGTGCAGTCACAATGTTGGGGGTTTACTACAGGCCTCCCAACAGCCAGCGGGAGATAGAGCAGATAGGTAGACAGATTTTGGAAAAGAGTAAAAACAACAGGGTTGTTGTGATGGGAGACTGCAACTTCCCCAATATTGACTGGGACTCACTTAGTGCCAGGGGCTTAGACGGGGCAGAGTTTGTAAGGAGCATCCAGGAGGGCTTCTTAAAACAATATGTAGACAGTCCAACTAGGGAAAGGGCTGTACCGGACCTGGTATTGGGGAATGAGCCCGGCCAGGTGGTAGAGGTTTCAGTAGGGGAGCATTTCGGGAACAGTGACCACAATTCAGTAAGTTTTAAAGTGCTGGTGGACAAGGCTAAGAGTGGTCCTAGGGTGAATGTACTAAATTGGGGGAAGGCTAATTATAACAATATTAGGCGGAAACTGAAGAATCTAGATTGGGGGCGGATGTTTGAGGGTAAATCAACATCTGACATGTGGGAGGCTTTCAAGTGTCAGATGAAAGGAATTCAGGACTGGCATGTTCCTGTGAGGAAGAAGGATGAATACGGCAATTTTCAGGAGCCTTGGATAACGAGAGATATTGTAGGCCTCATCAAAAAGAAAAAGGAGGCATTTGTCAGGGCTAAAAGGCTGGGAACAGACGAAGCCTATGTGGAATATAAGGAAAGTAGGAAGGAACTGAAGCAAGGAGTCAGGAGGGCTAGAAGGGGTCACGAAAAGTCATTGGCAAATAGCGTTAAGGAAAATCCCAAGGCTTTTTACACGTACATAAAAAGCAAGAGGGTAGCCAGGGAAAGGGTTGGCCCACTGAAGGATAGGCAAGGGAATCTATGTGTGGAGCCAGAGGAAATGGCGAGGTTCTAAATGAATACTTTGCATCAGTATTCACCAAAGAGAAAGAATTAGTGGATGTTGAGTCTGGAGAAGGGTGTGTAGATAGCCTGGGTCACATTGAGATCCAAAAAGTCGAGGTGTTGGGCGTCTTGAAAAATATTAAGGTAGATAAGTCCCCAGGGCCTGATGGGATCTACCCCAGAATACTGAAGGAGGCAAGAGAGGAAATTGCTGAGGCCTTGACAGAAATCTTTGGATCCTCACTGTCTTCAGGTGATGTCCCGGAGGACTGGAGAATAGCCAATGTTGTTCCTTTGTTTAAGAAGGGTAGCAAGGATAATCCAGGGAACTACAGGCCGGTGAGCCTTACGTCAGTGGTAGGGAAATTGCTGGAGAGAATTCTTTGAGACCGGATCTACTCCCATTTGGAAGCAAATGGACGTATTAGTGAGAGGCAGCATGGTTTTGTGAAGGGGAGGTCGTGTCTCACTAACTTGATAGAGTTTTTCGAAGAGGTCACAAAGATTGATGCAGGTAGGGCAGTGGATGTTGTCTATATGGACTTCAGTAAGGCCTTTGACAAGGTCCCTCATGGTAGACTAGTACAAAAGGTGAAGTCACACGGGATCAGGGGTGAGCTGGCAAGGTGGATACAGAATTGGCTAGGTCATAGAAGGCAGAGAGCAGCAATGGAAGGATGCTTTTCTAATTGTGACTAGTGGTGTTCCGCAGGGATCAGTGCTGGGACCTTTGCTGTTTGTAGTATATATAAATGATTTGGAGGAAAATGTAACTGGTCTGATTAGTAATTTTGCAGACGACACAAAGGTTAGTGGAATTGCGGATAGCGATGAGGACTGTCAGAGGATACAGCAGGATTTAGATTGTTTGGAGACTTGGGCGGAGAGATGGCAGATGGAGTTTAATCCGGACAAATGTGAACTAATGCATTTTGGAAGGTCTAATGCAGGTAGGGAATATATAGTGAATGGTAGAACCTTCAAGAGTATTGAAAGTCAGAGAGATCTAGGCGTACAGGTCACTGAAAGGGGCAACACAGGTGGAGAAGGTAGTCAAGAAGCTTGCCTTCATTGGCCAGGGCATTGAGTATAAGAATTGGCAAGTCATGTTGCAGCTGTATAGAACCTTAGTTAGGCCACACTTGGAGTATAGTGTTGAATTCTGGTCGCCACACTACCAGAAGGATGTGGAGGCTTTAGAGAGGGTGCAGAAGAGATTTACCAAAATGTTGCCTGATATAGAGGGCATTAGCTATGAGGAGCGGTTGAATAAACTTGGTTTGTTCTCATTGGAACGACGGAGGTTGAGGGGCGACCTGATAGAGGTCTACAAAATTATGAGGGGCATAGACAGAGTGGATAGTCAGAGGCTTTTCCCCAGGGTAGAGGGGTCAATTACTAGGGGGCATAGGTTTGAGGTGCGAGGGGCAAGGTTTAGAGTAGATGTACGAGGCAAGTTTTTTTTACACAGAGGTAGTGGGTGCCTGGAACTCGCTGCCGGAGGAGGTGGTGGAAGCAGGGACGATAGTGTCATTTAAGGGGCATCTTGACAAATACATGAATAGGATGGGAATAGAGGGACACGGACCCGGGAAGTGGAGAAGATTGCAGTTTAGTCGGGCAGGATGGTCGGCACGGGCTTGGAGGGTCGAAGGTCCTGTTCCTGTGCTGTACTTTTCTTTGTTCTTTGTTCTTGAGTTCTGATTGAGGACTTTTCAATGCTGATAGTGAAAGATAATGAAATAATAATAAAAGTACCATCTATAGAAAGGAATGAGGACACTTCGGAGGTCGCAAGTTACCGAGTTCAGAATGCAGAATTCTACCAAAAAAAATAGATGTCCACCACAGAGACTGTCAGCTGAATTGTATATATGTAGATCATAGATCATAGAATTTACAGTGCAGAAGGAGGCCATTCGGCCCATCGAGTCTGCACCGGCTCTTGGAAAGAGCACCCTACCCAAGGTCAACACCCCCACCCTATCCCCATAACCCAGTAACCCCACCCAACACTAAGGGCAATTTTGGACACTAAGGGCAATTTATCATGGCCAATCCATCTAACCTGCACATCTTTGGACTGTGGGAGGAAACCCACGCACACACGGGGAGGATGTGCAGACTCCACACAGACAGTGACCCAAGCCGGAATCGAACCTGGGACCCTGGAGCTGTGAAGCAATTGTGCTATCCACAATGCTACCGTGCTGTAGAAAAGTAACATATAAGAGGATCTATTGCATATATGTTAATTGTTGTTATTGCACAAATGCATTAAAGAGGGAGGGGTATTATGTATCTGGGAATACATTCTTGCTGAATCTGCGTCACGTGATATGTCGTGTCATCAGTGACGTATTTTGGAGATCATCATCTTTATTGTATGGGCAACGCCCTTCACAAATTTCTTGTTGCGGTTTACAAGAAGGTTTACAAGGATCCAAAGTGCTGGACACCTCCATATCTTTTCTCTTTGCGGCAACAAATAATTATAATACCCTTCAAACCACACATCATCTTGACTTGGAACGATTCCTTCACTGTGGCTGGGTCAAAATCATGGAACTTCCCCCCCCCCCCCCCCCCCACCCTTAACAGGCACCTACACAACATGGACAGCAGCCATTCAAGAAGATGGTTCACCATCACCTTTTCAAAGGAAATAAGATGCTGGCCTAGCTAGTGAAACCGACAGCCCATTAAAGAATGAAGTAAAAGTGCACCCGCCAAATAAGTGAAAGAAAAATTATTCCAGATGTACTTAAAATATGTAGGTTTTGAGCGAAGACATACAAGCAGCCACATTTAATGAGAAGCATGTTCTGCTTCTTGTTATCAGTAAATTGTATACTGCAATAGGGGCCGGTTTATCTCACTTGGCTAGACAGTTGTCTCGTGATGCAGGGCCAGCAGCACTCTTTCAATTCCCGACTGAGGTTATTCATGAAGGCCCGCCGTCGCAAGCTTGCCCTTCGCGCCTGAGGTGTGGTGATCCTCAGATTAAATCATCACCAGTCAGCTCTCCCCCTCAAAGGGGAAAGCAGCCTATGGGCATTTGGGACTATGGTGATTTTACTTACTTAATTACTTTCATACTGCAATACAAGATCGCAGATGTTAAAGTTGATATGAAATAGCGCTTCACTCAGTAAGAGCTGCATAAAAGTGAAGACAATTTATCGAACTTTGTTTTAGAAAAGAAATTCAGGAGAATCCTAGTCCTCCCACTCCCTAATCGTTCTCATTTCCTTTCTCGCCCACCTGCATCTGCTATCCCTCTCACCTCCCAGTCTTCACTCCTGCCTGTAATTCGTCACTGTGCCCTTTCAGTGACTCTGACTCACTGAGAAACAGCCAGAGTCATTTTTCAGATGGCTGGGTTTCCCACACCCCCCCCCACCAGAAGAGTGAGCTGGAATGGCAATCACAGCAGCCCCATATTCGTTTAACATTTCAAGAAGCATTAACTGGTAGGAGTCAGAATTCCTTCCGTCCCTCGGATCAATGTTTTTCCTCAGAGAGCTGTCAGTCAATCTCGTTGGTCGGCAGCACTGTAATCCCAGAACCCAGAAAAAGCTAAATGTGGGTGTCTCATGGCAGGGGGGGGGGCACACTGAGAGGAAAACCTGGGGGCGGGGTGGGCACACCCAATGTGGAAAGTGGGCTCTTGAGAGGCCGGCCAAGGCCCAAGCAGTAACCTGCCTGACTTTGATCCCGTCCCAATAATCCTCCTGCCAGCCTCAAAATGAAGGCCAAAGTGGCCGTTAAGTAAGAATGCAAAGGTCTCAATTAGGGCAAGCATGTGTAGGTTGCCCAAAGTCTTTCCTCCTCACGTAAATTTGCAGACAGGTAGGGGGTGGGCAGGAGGGCGGTGGGAAGACCATACAGAAAAGTTTGCAGACCCCCATTCCTGCAAACCTGTTGGCAGGGGAATCACAAAATTCTGCACATAGAATCATTTAGTCACAGAAAGAGGTTGTTCAGCCCATCAAGTTCATACCAGCTCTCTGCAGAGAAATTCAATCATTCATGCTGACCCACCACAAGTGTCCATCCAATTTCCTTCTAAAATCATTCATCTTCTCCACCTCCAACACCCTCAAAAGCAGTGAATGCAAGGTCATTATATTTGTTGCATAAAAAGGTTCTTCCTCACATTCTCACTGCATCTCTTTACCAAATCTCAAGAGCTCACCTCTTCAAGCTTCCTTTGCTGGAAGATCAACTTCAGTCTCCAACCTAAACTCGTTCATAAAATGCCCCATTCCTGGAATCATTCTGGAAAATCTCCTCAGCAGCCTCACAAGAACCTTTATACCCTTAATAGAGTGCAATGACCAAAACTGGATGCAATACTTTACTTATGGCCTAACCAGAGATTTATAAAGGTACAGCATAACCGCCACATTTTTGTACTATTACCTCTATTTATGATTGATGAAAAATCTATCTTGTTTACTAATGTCCCTTAAGACACTTAGAAAATATCAAAAGGATTAGACAAAGTCAACATGGATTTATGAAAGGGAAATGATGTTTGACAAACCTACTGGAGTTTTTTTGGAGGATGTAACTAGTAGGCCAACCAGTAGATGTGATGTATTTGGATTTTCCGAAAGCTTTTGTTAAAGTCCCCCAAGAGGTTTGTGTGCAAAATTAAAGCACTTGGAATAGGGAGTAATATATTGGCATGGATTATGAGTTGGTTAACAGACAGGAAACAGGGACTAGGATTAAATGGGTCTTTTTAGGAGTTGCAGATGGTGACTAGTGGGGTACCGCAGGGATTGGTGCTTGGGCCCCAGCTATTCCAAATATATACACATGATTTGGATAAGGGAACCAAATGCAATATTTCCAAGTTTGCTGATGACACAAAAGTAGGCGGAATGAGAGTGGAGCGGGATGTTAAGAAGCTTCAAGGCAATTTAGACAAGTTGAATGAGTGGGAAAATACATGACAGATGCAATATAGTGTGGACAACTATTATCCACTTCGGTAGGAAAAACAGAATGGCAGAGCATTATTTAAATGGTGATATTGGGAAATGTTGATGTACAAAGGGGCCTGGATGCCCTTGTACAACAGTCACTGAAAGCGAGAATGCAGGTGCAGCAAGCAGTTAGGAGGGTTATATATGTATATATAATCTTTATTGTCACAAGTAGGCTTACATTAACACTACAATGAAGTTACTGTGAAAAGCCCCGAGTCACCACATTCCGGCACCTGTTCGGGTACACAGAGGGAGAATTCAGAATGTCCAAATTACCAAACAGCACGTCTTTCGGGACTTGCAAGAGGAAACCGGAGCACCCGGGGAAACCCACGCAGACATGGGGAGAACGTGCAGACTCTGCACAAACAGTGACCGAAGCCGGGAATCGAACCTGGGACTCTGGCACTGTGAAGCAATATTGCTAACCACTGTGCTACCGTGCTTAACCAATTTATCAAATTTGTGATTCTTTAGCCTTGTTAAAGCATTCCTTGCCTCATCATTTGTTGTCACTTGATCAATTTTAAAAATTGATTGATGCCAAATCATATTATTCTAGTGCGTTAACCTTCTGCTGCAGCTACTTGAGATCAGTAAGGACCATCCCTAAGTCGCAGCAGCACCTGCCGTAATATTTAAAACCAAGACATACCGACAACATAACTGTAAAGATCATTGCACTATTCTCTGAATAGTCCAACAATGTTACAACACTTTAAATCAGGTGGTTAGAAGTTACTACCACATTGCGCTGAATTTAATTATAAAATACTCAGTACAAAAGTTTGCATAGTGTATGATGGGTTTTGAAATGCAATTTATTTCATCGCTACTCAATTTAACTTTTTTTAAAAGCATGCATTTCAAACATCAACAAGTATTGGAGCACATTTAAGGTTTTAAAATGCAAAAGGTAACAGAAAAAGTGGGAAAGACAAATCACTGGATTGAGTAGTACAATGCTAAATAATGTGAAGGTAGAATGTTTTCAAAAGGCCTCTCAACAGCTTCTATCTCCACAAAGGAGCTGGGAGAGAAGATCTGATTCTTGCCATTTCAAGATGTGACCTTGAACTCAACTACAGACTAGTTGCAGTATGTAGTTTTAGGTATAGCCAATTGCCTGTCCAAATATACCACCTTCTCAAGGGCATGTGCAATAAATGCTGACCTTGTCAATAATGCCTACACCCCATGAATGAATAAAATTATAACAACAAACTTTATTCCTATAGCTACTTCATTCAAAAGACAATTAAGATTTGATTTTCATAGAATCTCTACAGTGCAGGAGGCCATTCGGCCCATTGAGACTGCACCGACCCTCTGAAAGAGGAAAGAGCACCCTACAACTAGGCCCATTCCCCTGCCCTATCCTCATATCTGCACCTAACCTGTACATCCCTGGACACTAAGGGCCAACTTTATCATGGCCAATCCACCTAAGCAGCACATCTTAAGACTGTGGGAGGAACCCAGAGCACCTGGAGAAAACCCAGACGCTGGGACAACGTCCAAATTCCAGTCACCCAAGGCCAGAATTGAACCTGGGTACCTGCCACTGTGAGGCAGCAATGGTAACCACTGTGCCGCCCAAATTTCAAATTGGAGTTCAGTTTAAGGGCAGTTCAGTGATTCATATTTGCACACCTGTACAATTGTACAGCTTTAAGATGTTCTGACTAACAGATTATCTGTGGGCTGAATTAGCTCTGAACTTAATCACTTTCCTATGATTCACACCAAAACTCCCAATAGTAATCATTATGATGCACCAAGATCTTGTTAAAAGTTTGTCCTAACAATGTCAGGGAATGTTTGGTCAAAACTGAATGGCAAAGCCCCACATTAGAAAATCAAAGTCTGTACCCATACTAACCTTCCTGATATTGATGGACATTTGATTGAAAGCAAAATTGCCATAAAATTCAAAGAATTCCTGTAGAAGTTCCTCTGTAGAGAAATCCAAATTGAAAATTATTTAATTTGTAAACCAGAGTTGCATATCACTTTAGATGGTAATTGTACATCTTCCTGCTTACCGAGTGTCTCTGTGTTTTGGGAAGGCTTTATTTTGTTATTAGGAACAAACGTGCAGTCATGACTTTCAATAACATATTTATCTTCTACTTCTGAAAAAGAACAATCAGTGTCATTATCAGGGTTCCTAATATGAAAGGATATAGGGAGAGGACAGGGAAACACAATTACAGTCAGCAACTCCAGCTAAATGTATAGGATTGGCACAGGTATAATGGGCTGAATGTGCTCCTGTGCTGTAAATTCTATAATTCTTCAATACGCTTACATATTTAAAAAAACAATGGATCTGCACAGGAAGGTAGCAGGTAGCTGAAAAGTCACAGAGAGAATGAAATGAAGTTATGGTCAAAGGTAAAATATATATTTTTTAATTCAATCAAGGGATGTGAGCATCACTGGCTGCCCATCCCTAATTGCCCTTGAACAGAGGACATTTAGAGTCAACCACATTTCTGTGGATCTGGAGTCACATGTAGGCCAGACTAGGTAAGGATAGCAGATTTACTTCCTTAAATGGAAATTAGTGAACCAGATGGGTTTTTACAGCAATTGGCAATGGTTGAAATGGTCATTAGACTTTTAATTCCTACCTAGGCCCACGCTTCCACCCCATCCCTGTAAACCAGTAACCCCACCCAACCTTTTGGACACTACGGAGCAATTTATCATGGCCAATCCACATAACCTGCACAGCTTAGGACTGTGGGAGGAACCGGAGGACCCGGAGGAAACCCACGCAGACACGGGGAGGACGTGCAGACTCCACACAGACAGTGACCCAGCGGGGAATCGAACCGGAGACCCTGGCGCTGTGAAGCCACAGTGCTATCCACTTGTGCTACCGTGCTGCCCAACATCTGCCACCATGCTGCCCAACATCTGCCTCCGCACCCGTTTCCAACCCCGGCTGGTCCGACACCCCGAATATGGCCTCCCGAGGGCCCGGGTCCAGTTTTACGTGCACCACTTTAGATATTATCCTAAACCTCCTTCCAGTAATCCTCCAGCTTTGGACAGGACCAAAACATATGAACGTGGTTTGTGGGGCCTCCCCCGCAACGTTCACACACATCTTCTACCCCCTCAAAGAGCCGGCTCATCCTTGCCAGGTGCGCTATATACACCATCTTCAGGGTTATCAGCCCCAACCTCGCACATGAGGTGGAGGCATTCACCCTCCAGAGCACGTCACACCAGAACCCCTCCTCCATACCCACTCCCAACTCTTCCTCCCACTTTGCCTTGATCCCTTCTAGCGGCGCCTTCTCCTCCTCAAACATAACCCCGTAAACCGCCGATACTACCCCCTTCTCCAGTCCCCCGGTCGTCAGCACCTCTTCCAGCAATGTGGAAGCCTGCTCTCGTGGGAAGCTCTATCTCCTTTCTGGCAAAGTCTCGAACCTGCACGTATCTAAATAATTCCCCCTGCTTCAGGCCAGACTTTGCTCCCAGCTCCTTCAATCCCGCAAAGCGACCCCTAAGTAACAAATCTTTTGTTGTCCTAATTCCTTTCTCCTCCCATCTCCGAAAATTTCCATCCCACTTCCCTGGCTCAAATCTATGGTTCCCCCGATCGGCATTTTCCAGCTCCGTACCTTCTCCACATTCGCTATCCAGTGATAAGACATCAGGTTCGGAAGACCCAAACCCCCTGCCTGCCTTCCTCTCTGTAGCAGCACCTTTTTAATTCTGGCCACCTTCCCATCCCATATGAACGAGGTAATCATCCCTTCAATTTCTCTTTTAAAAAATGCCTTTGGCAAGATGCTGGCGTTGGACTGGGGTGAGCACAGTAAGAAGTCTTACAACACCAGGTTAAAGCCCAACAGGTTTGTTTCGAATCACTAGCTTTCGGAGCGCTGCTCCTTCCTCAGGTGAATGAAGAGGTATGTTCCAGAAACATATATATAGACAAATTCAAAGATGCCGGACAATGCTTCAGAACTCTAAGATCGGAGTTTAATGCAGATTTTTGATGGCTTCTTCATCACCTTCATCTTTCCAGGATCAATAACTTTTGGTATTTTGCTAGACTATCCTGTAATAGTTATTCCTTTTAAATCAAGTAGCACTGCTTGTTTAATGAAAATGAACCTTCCCAGAGTCTTCCCTCATCAGTCATCATTAAACTTCCTTGCTGGGAAAACCTGGAATTGCGAATCATGGATTACTAGAAGAGACAGACTCCCGAGGTGAAGTTAATATGCAATTAAATTCTCAGACTGGGTTGATGCCCAAGGACAAGCAAATAACTGCCCTGAATAATAGACTTTACTGCAACAACCTTTTGGTATTTCTTGTGGAGAAATGCAGTCCTGTGATAATATGCAATCCTCAGTGGGCGTGCCTAGAAATGCAGATACATTTCCAGCCAAGTTCCAGGGCTTTTATTCCTGGAAAATATGCAATCAATTACAGTTCTTAGTCTGCGCTTGAGGCTTACAAGCTGCCTTCATTCTAGAAACACAGGGCATATGGGATGAAGTCATAAAAGGATTAATTTTGCCCACTCATCTTGCACTGACTACACATTTTAAAATCAGGTTCAGCATAAGAAAATCTTACATGGCCATTTTCAGCATTAAAAACATCTGAAGTAAATATACATAAGAAATAATGAAGTACTCCTTTAATTTTAAATTATCTCAAATATATGCATAAGGAAAGGGGAAAAAAATGACAAGACAAGTTTCTATACAAAGGGCAACTGAAGGCGCTTGAATTAATGAAAAGTACATATATTTCTGTTAATATTTGGATGTGGGTAGCAATTTGCAAGCCATTACTGCTTAAATGACTATGACAAGGTGTTGGAGTGTGGCGACCAGGGGCTTTTCACAGTAACTTCATTGCAGTGTTAAAGTAAACTTACTTGTGACACTAATAAAGATTATTATTAAGGATAGTGTAGAACTTCAAAATTACATAGGCATTGGTGGAATGGGCAGACAAGTGGCAGATGAAATATAATGCAGAAAAGTGGGAAGTGATTCTTTGTGGCAGGAAAAACATAGGCTTGATATAAAATAAAGGGTACAACTCCAAAGCGTGTGCAGGAGCAGCGGGATCTGGGTATGTACATACTTCATCGAAGGAGGCAGTACAGGTTGCGGGCACGGTTAATTAAGTATATGGCATCTTGGTCTTGTCAATATGCATAAGAGTGCAAAAACAAGGAAGTTATGTAAAATGGAGAGGACCGTGGGGTCAATGGACTACCAATCCAGAGACCCAGGGTAATGCTCTGGGGATCTGGGTTCGAATCCCACAATGGCAGATGGTGGAATTTGAATTTTAAGAAGAATCAGTAATTAAAAGTCTAATGATGACCATGAAACAATTGCCCATTGGTGTAAAAACCCATCTGGTTCACTAATATCCTTCAGGAAAGAAATCTGCCATCCTTACCAGGGCTGGCCTACGTATGATTTCAGATCCACAGCAAGCGGTTGACACTTCATTGCTCTCTGAAGTGGCCTAACAAACCAATCAGTTGTATCACATTCACTACAAAATCTGTAAGGAATGAAACCGGATGGACCACCTGACAATGGCAAACTCAGTCCTGTTGACCCTGCAAAGTCCTCCATCGGATCCCCACAGCGTAGGAGGCCATTTGGCCCATCAAGACTGCACCGACCCTCTAAAAGAGAACTCTACCCAGGCCCATTCCCCCGGCCCTATTTTTGTAAACCCAATTAACCGACACATCTTTGGACACTAAGGGCAAATTATCATGGCCAATTCACCTAATCTGCACATCTTTGGACTCTGGGAGGGCACCGGAGCATCCGGAAGAAACCCATGCAGACATGTGGAGAAAATGTAAACTCACACTCCTCCTTACAAAAATCTGGGGGTTTGAGCCGAAATTAGGCGAGTTGTCCCACAGACTAGTCAAGCAACAACTTGACAGTCATACTCACAAAATCATATCTTACAGATAAGGTCCCAGACACCACCATCACCATTCCTGGGTATGTCAAGAAGTGATGGAGGTACAGTGTTATACAGTCAAGAGGAGTTCCCCGGAAAGTCCTCAACATCAACTCTGGACCCTATCTTACTGTCCGTGTGGAGTTTGCACATTCGCCCCGTATTTGCGTGGGTCTCACATCCACAACCCAAAGGACGGCATGGTAGCACAGTGGTTAGCACTGTTTCTTCATAGCGCCAGGGATCTGGGTTTGATTCCCAGCTTGGTCACTATCTGTGCGGAGTCTGCACGTTTTCCCTGGGTCTGCGTGGGTTTCCTCCAGGTGCTCCGGTTTCCTCCCACAATCCAAAGATGTGCAGGTTAGGTGGATTGGCCACACTAAATTGCCCTTCATGTCCAAAAAGGTTAGGTGGGATTACTGGATTAGGGTGGAGTTGTGGGCTTAAGTAGGGTGCTCTTTCCATGGGCCGATGCAGACAAGTTGGGCCAAATGGCCTCCTTCTGCACTGTAGATTCTATGTGCAGGGTAGGTGAATTCGCCATGCAAAATTGCCCCTCTGGACCCCATGAAGTCTCATGGCATCAGGTCAAACATGGGCACAGTAACCTCCTAATTACCACGTAACAACTCCAACCACCTCAGCTGATGATTCAGTGCTTTTCCATGTTTGAGCATGGGAAGGGAGCAGAGTTGACTCTGGGTGGGGAACTTGAATATCCATCATCAAGAGTGGCTCGGTAGCACCACCACAGCCCGAGCGACAGTCTTGAAGCACACAGCTGCTAGACTACATCTGCAGCAGGTGGTGAGGGAACCAACAGGAGGCATAAACATACTTGACCACGTCCTCATCAATCTGCCTGTTGCAAATACCTATGTCCATGACAGCACTGGCAGAGGTCCTTGTGGCGATGAAGTGTTGTCTTCCCACTGAGGCCACCCTGTGTCGCGGTTGTGTAGCATGATCCCTGTGCTAAATGGAATAGATTTCAAACAGATCTGGCAACTCAAGACTGAGCAGTCATGAGGCGCTGTGGTCCATTAGCAGCAGTCCAATTGTATACAACGCCAATCTGTAACCTCATGGATCGGCATACACCAACTCTACCACTACCATCAAGCCAAAGAATCGACCCTGTTTCAATTAAGAACACAGGAAGGCATGCCAGGACCAGCACTAGGTATACCTAAAAATGAGGTTGTCAACCTGGTGATGTTATAACACATGCCAAACAGCATAAAAAGCAGGCAGTAGATATAGAGTTAAGCAATCCCACAACTAACAGATCAGATCCAAGCTTTACAGTCCTGCCACAACCAGCGGTGAACGGTGGTGGACAATTAAATTCACTTGAGGAGGAGGCTAAGAAATGCCCATCCTCAATGATGGAGGAGCCCAGCACATCAGTACAAAAGATAAGGCTGAAGCATTTACAACAATCTTCAGCCAGAAATGGTAATGGATGATCCATCTCCGCCTCCTCTGGACGTCCCCAATATCACAGACGCAGTCTTCAGGCAATTTGATTTACTCCATGGGATATCACGAAACAGTTGAAGGCACTAATACTGCCACGGCTATTAGCCCTGAAAATATTCCAGCAACAGTACTGAAGACTTGCGCTCCATAACTTGCCGTGCCTCTAGCCAGGCTGTTCCAGCACAGCCACAACACTGGCATCTACCTGCAATGTGGAAAATCGGCTCGGTATCTCATGTACACAAAGAATAGGACAAATCCATTCAGGCCAATTACCAGTCCATCAGTGTACTCTCATTCATCAATAAAGTGATGGAAGGGGGTCATCAACAGTGCTATCAAGCAGCACCTGCTTAACAATAGTCTGCTTACTGACGACCAATCTGAGTTCCAACTGGATCACTCAGCTCCTGACCTCATTACAGACTTAGTTCAAACATGACCAACAGAGCTGAAAGTGACTGCACTTCACACCGAGGCAGTGTTTAACCAAGTGTGGCATCAAGGAGCCTGTACAAAACTGGAGTCAATGGGAATCGGGGGGGGGGGGGGGGGGGTGAGACTCTCCACTGGTTGGAGTCATACCTGGCAAATGAACATGGCTGTGGTGGTTGGAAGTCAATCATCTCAGCTCCAGTACATCACAGCAGGAGTTCTTCAGTGTAGTTTTCTAGGCCTAACCATCTTCAGGTGCTTCAGCAGTGATTTTCCATCCGTCTTAATGTCAAAAGTGGGGATGTTTATTGATGATTGCACATTTTCAGCACCATTCACGACAGATACTAAAGCAGTCCACATCCAAATGCAGCAATAAAATAAAATACTGGCAAAACACAGCCGGTCTGGCAGCATCTGTGGAGGAAGAAACAGGGTTAACGTTTCGAGTTTGCATGTCCCTTCATCAGAGCTTAGTCAGGTGATATGGACGCGAAACGTTAACTCTGTTTCTCTCTCCACAAACCTGTTTTGCAGAATTTTCTGTTTTTATTTCAGATTTCCAGCATCCGCAGTATTCTGCTTTTGCCAAATGCAGCATAATCTGGACAATATTAGGCAATGACCATCTCCAACAAGAGAGAAACTAATCACCGCCTCATGACATTCAATGGCTGAATCCCTACGAACAACATCCTGGGGGGGGGGGGGGGGGGGGGGGGGTTACCATTGACCAGAAACTGAACGGGGGAGGGAGGGGGGGGGGGGGGTTTACCATTGACCAGAAACTGAACCAGTCTAACCATACGAATATTTTGGCTACTGGAGCAGTGCTCTAGTTCACCTTGTGACTCTTGAAAGCCTGTCCACCATCTACACCTAAGGAAGGAGCAGTGCTCTGAAAGCTAGTGATTTGAAACAAACCTGTTGGAATTTAATCTGGTGTTGTAAGACTTGTTACTGTGCTCACCATCTACAAGGCCCTAGTCAGGAATGCAATGGAATACTCTCCAGTTGCCTGGATCACTGCAGCTCCAAGGGGTGGAACGGCGGCTCAGTGGTTAGCACTGCTGCCTCATGGTACTGAGGACCCGGGCTCAATCCTGGCCCCAGGTCACTGTCTGTGGAGTTTGCACATTCTCTCAGTGTCTGCATGAGTCTCACCCCCACAACCCAAAGATATGCAGCGTAGGTGGATTGGCCATGCTAAATTGCCCCTTAATTGGAAAAAAAAGAATTGGGTACTCTAAGTTTATATTTTTTTTTAAATCAGTGCAGTTCCAACAACACTCAAGAAGTTTGACACCATCCTGCACAAACAGCCCATTTGATTGGCACCTCACCCACAAGTGGCAGCACAGCGGCGCAGTGGTTAGTACTGCTGATTCACAGCTCAGGGGCCCGGGTTCAATTCCGGCTTCGGGTGACTGTGTGGAGTTTGCACGTTCTCCCCGTGTTTGCGTGAGTTTCCTCCGGGTGCTCCGGTTTCCTCCCACAGTCCTAAGATGTGCAGGTTATGTGGACTGGCCATGCTAAATTACTCCGTAGTGTCCAAAAGGTAGGGTGGGGTTACTGGTTTACAGGGATAGGGTGGAAGCGTGGGCCTAGGTAGGGTGCTCTTTCCAAGGGTCGGTGCAGACTCGATGGGCCGAATGGCCTCCTTCTGCAATGTAGGGGTGCTATAATTCTATGAACATAAGAACTAGGAGCAGGAGTAGGCCATCTGGCCCCTCGAGCCTGCTGCACCATTCAATGAGATCATGGCTGATCTTTTGTGGACTCAGCTCCGCTTTCCAGCCCGAACACCATAACCCTTAATCCCTTTATTCTTCAAAAAACTATCTTTATCTTAAAAACATTTAATGAAGGAGCCTCAACTGCTTCACTGGGCAAGGAATTCCATAGATTCACAACCCTTTGGGTGAAGAAGTTCCTCCTATGCTCAGTCCTGAATCTACTTCCCCTTATTTTGAGGCTATGCCCCCTAATTCTGCTTTCACTCGCCAGTGGAAACAACCTGCCCACATCTATCCTATCTATTCCCTTCATAATTTTATATGCTTCTATAAGATCTCCCCCGCATCCTTCTAAATTCCAACGAGTACAGTCCCAGTCTACTCAACCTCTCCTCGTAATCCAACCCCTTCAGCTCTGGGATTAACCTAGTGAATCTCCTCTGCACACCCTCCAGCGCCAGTATGTCCTTTCTCAGGTAAGGAGACCAAAACTGAACACAATACTCCAGGTGTGGCCTCATTAACACCTTACACATTGCAGCATAGCCTCCCTAATCTTAAACTCCATCCCTCTAGCAATGAAGGACAAAACTCCATTTGCCTTCTTAATCACCTGTTGCACCTGTAAACCAACTTTTTGCGACTCATGCACTAGCACACCCAGGTCTCTCTGCACAGCAGCATTTTTTAATATTTTATCATTTAAATAATAATCCCTTTTGCTGTTATTCCTACCAAAATGGATAACCTCACATTTGTCAACATTGTATTTCATCTGCCAGACCCTAGCCCATTCACTTAACCTGTCCAAATCCCTCTGCAGACTTCCGGTATCCTCTGCACTTTTTGCTTTACCACGCATCTTAGTGTCGTCTGCAAGCTTGGACACATTGCACTTGGTCCCCAACTCCAAATCATCTATGTAAATTGTGAACAATTGTGGGCCCAACACTGATCCCCGAGGGACACCACTAGCTACTGATTGCCAGCCAGAGAAACACCCATTAATCCCCACTCTTTGCTTTCTATTAATTAACCAATCCTCTATCCATGCTACTACTTTACCCTTAATGCCATGCATCTTTATCTTATGCAGCAACCTTTTGTGTGGCATCTTGTCAAAAGCTTTCTGGAAATCCAGATATACCACATCCATTGGCTCCCCGTTATCTGCCGCACTGGTAATGCTCTCAAAAAATTCCACAAAATTAGTTAGGCACGACCTGCCCTTTATGAACCCATGCTGCGTCTGCCTAATAGGACAATTTCCATGCAGATGCCTCGCAAATTCTTCCTTGATGATAGATTCCAGCATCTTCCCTACTACCGAATTAAGCTAACTCACTCCTCCCACCACTGACAAATAATGGCATGTGTAACATGTACAAGATGCACTTCAGGAACTCACCAAGGCTTCTTGGTCAGCAATTCCCAAACCTTTGGCCCCCACATGCAGAAGGATAGGGACAGTGTAAGTGCACAGAACACCCATTATTTCCAAATCCAACACCAGGCAACACTCACCCCAACTTGGACATTCATTGCTATTCCTTGATCCAACACTTATTCAAAATCCCAAAATATCTTACCCAACAGCACTGTTATTGCATGGACAGCATAGACTTAAACAGTGGGTCAAACACCAGCTTTCCAAGGGCAACTAGGGCATGGGCAATGCATGCATACCTCAAAATTAATACTTTTTAAAAAGAGGCAAAGGCAATGAGACAAAAATAAAGCAGCTCAAACTCTTTTCATTTAAGCTTGTTGAGTTGTTCAAACTGATGAGATTTATTAAAGTGAATAAGAAGATTTATTAAAATAAGGAAAAACTATTTTCAGTAGTTAGAGGTATAAAGGAAGAGGTTAGTCAGTCTATGTGCAGCTATTTATTATCACGTGGATTGCCTTTACAGAAAACAGTGGTGGAAACAGAAACCACAATAGCTTTCTCAGAAGTATTTTAATGTTTGAAGAAGGTACTCTTGAGGTTAAGTGATGTAATGGATAGCTCTTGCAGAAGTGACACATGGATGCTTAGGAATATTGTGGCACAATGTTCCAAAATAGTGACATGGAAAGGATACTGAAATCTCTTGTCCTGCATTACCTGCTAAGTCTCGAAGCTGGTCCAATGTTGGTATGATTGGCGGATTTCTCTTCTGCAGTAGGAAAAGGACCATCATGGTCAATGAGAAGTTAGTGATCCAGGATCCAGGAATGTTGCTGGTGATCCCTTGAGCACGGGCCCAGCACCGAACACCAAACACCAGGGCCCGTACTCGAGGGTCAATATTAGAATAAATATAAAGGAGCTCTGTGCTCCGCATAGCAATTCTATAACCAAAGCAAAATGAGCAGAGTTTAAAACCTGATTCAAAGATTAACTTGTAAATTCTCAATCTCAATTATCAACTGCACTTTTTAAATTGTCTAATAAAACGCTACCAATTTCTTCAGTTAAAAAATATTTCTTCATTTGCATGTAACGTGAATGTCATAGATTAAGCAGAAGGCACTGTAACATGAACAGATGATCGTGAAGCATACCACCTAATGTGAATTTAAAGATTTTAACAAATGTAATTGTCCTATCAAAATTGAGATGATTTATTAATTTGAACTGTTTTAAGTCACAATTTATATTTTAAAGCCCCACTTTGTTCACAGTATATTTCATGATTGGTGGCCTGTTACAGTAAAATAAACTCTCTCAGACAAGTCACTTGGAAAATTATTTTAACACGCTTTAACAATAGGTCAGAATTGCTTAAATTCTATGGCATCAATTTGTCAATAGAATTTTGATGCATATCATTATTTTAACTTTAATTTCTGGTGTATCTACGGTGTTGTGCGTTCATTGAAGCAGCAGGAAGTCTAATTGGTAGCACATTCCTTCCACAATTTGAAGCAAATGTAGTTCTTCAGATCTCAGTTAGTATGGGTCAAAATAATTCCAGTTTTGCAAAAGGTTGGAGGATTCAGAGTTAAAGTGTGTGACAATAATTTGAAACTGAAAGAAGTGCTTGAATGTACACAGGTGCTGACAAGACTAGCCAATGCCGAAAATGGGTGGAAATGTTAGCTGCAATAAGGATGACAGTTGAAACTCCATCTGAAGTAATACACTTTAATTGGGACGAAATGGATAACTGGGATATTTTTCAAAGCAATTTTTATTTCGCAGTAAGAGCCATTTGTAATACACAAATTGATTTTGGTGTTCCTCACCTATTATTGGCAGTGAGGTCACATTGCAATCCTGAAGGTTGATGAGAAAACCGCACCAATGGGCAACGAGCATTGAGTATCTTCTGTATTCCTGTGCATCCTGGGGCAAACTGATCAATGCATTCTCCTATCACCGAAAGGGTGCTTTGTGTTGCCACCCGCTCTGATGACACTCTTTTTGTTTGATATTCCATAGAAAAAGCACCTCCTGTCTAAAGAAAGACAAAACTAGTAAGCAAAGAACACCACTGCCAAATTGAAGGAATATCTAGTGTCCAGTTCTTGATCACGCATAAGAATGTAAGAAATTTAACTTTGTCTCTTGGTCCGACTCATTAATATAGATAGTAGCGCAGTGGGTTAGCACTGCGGCCTCATGGCACCGAGGTCCCAGGTTCGATCCCGGCTCTGGGTCACTGTCCGTATGGAGTTTGCACATTCTCCCTGTGTTTGCGTGGGTTTCGCCCCCACAATCCAAAGATGTGCAAGCTAGGTGGATTGGCCACGCTAAAATTGCCCCTTAATTGGAAAAAATGAATTGGGTACTCTAAAAAAATTTTAAAAATATATATAGATAGCAGATAGCGGAAGCCCCAGCACTGATCCTTGCAACTCTCCACTATTCACTGGCTGATAAAGAACAAAGAACAAAGACAATACAGCACAGGAACAGGCCCTTCTGCCCTCCAAGCCTGTGCCGACCATGGTACCTGCCTAAACTAAAACCATATGCACTTATGGAGTCCATATCCTTCCATTCCACCTATTCATATATCTGTCTAGATGCCCCTTAAATGCCGCTATCGTACCTGCTCCCACCACCTCCCCAAGCAGCACGTTCCAAATATTTACCACCCTCTGTGTAAAAAAACTTGCCTCGCACATCAGTTCTAAACTTTTCCCCTTGCACTTTAAACCTATGTCCCTTAGTACTTCACAACTTGAACACTCATTTAAAATATGGGTCAAAATAATTCCAGTTTTGCAAAAGGTTGGAAAGTGTTTGACAATAATTTTAAACTGAAAGAAGTGCTTGAATGTACACAGGTGCTTACAAGACTAGCCAATGCCGAAAATGGGTGGAGATGTTAGCTGCAATAAGGATGACAGTTGAAACTCCATCTGAAGTAATACACTTTAATTGCGACAAAATGGATAACTGGGTTATTTTTCAAAGCGCGATTCTTTCTTGCGCAGTAAGAGCCATTTTCTATCTATGCTAATATATTACCCCCAAGACCAGGTGGGAAATAGTGTTTAAAAAATAAAGGGAAACAGGAAAACTGACTTGAAGCCTTATATTTACAAGCAGTTCCCAATCTGTAAACAATAATTTCCAATTGACCCAAGGTGACTGCAAAAAGTGACAAACTTCCAAACAGAGTAATACATTGCAATCGTCCATTTATAAAACAGCTTGTTTCATTTATTGTAAGCAATGCATTGAGAGAGCTGCAATTTTTAATATGCTGATTTTACAATGGAGGAAAAAGAATTGAATAAGGGCAGCGAAAAATAACAACGGATTCATGACCTCCTAAAATATCAGACTGAAGAATTGCACCATAAAAAGTGTAATTACAACCAAAATATCAAGAGGAAAACATTGCAAACATTTGATTTAAATAAATGTAACTCTTTCAAATCTAATGCATCAGCTGTCTAGTTCCAGCAATTTCTGTATTTAATGTCATTTAAGTCCCTTTTGGAGATCTTGTTTCAACAATAGACAGAACCTGAAAGGTGGGGAGCATCTTAAACTGGGAGATGGGGGGGGGGGGGATGGGGACTGAAAGGTGGGGAACCTCTTAAACCGGGAGAAGGACAACTCAGTCTAAGAGGAAGGAAAGGCGAGGGTGGTGAGAGGAGGGAAGGAAAGGTGAACCATGGGCGGAGGGGTGGGGGGGGGGGGGGGGGGGGGGGCGCGGGTGATGAGAGAAGGGAAGGTAAGTGAATGAAGATTTTTTTTTTTTAAACAACACTACTGCCAGTCGCAAGCCAAAGTTGATGGACTGCCATCTGCCGCATTAAGCTGACCATTAAGATGAATAGGACAAAGTCTTCTTGAGCTGCTTATTGGGTCTGACATAATCAGTCTACTTTTGACTAAAATCACAATGCAAGATAATAAAACTTGCAACATTAGCAAAGTTGAAAGCACTCAAGAAATTTTCCATGGTACTTCATCAATTCCTCAACAAACGAAATAACCAAATGGTGCAGACGGATCCAGGTGTTCAGAGCTGGTCTCCTTTTTTTTAAATAAGTGTTTTTTATTGGATTTTAGAACAGAGTATATTTTGCCGTTATGTACACAGGATGTGATATATATATATATATATATATATATACAAGTCGGCAACCGTTTGTGCCGGCGAGGCACTTCCGGAGGGCAATCCTCGAGTGGGTCTGGTGCGGGTGTTGCCCCTCGCTTCTCCCAGCCGGATTTCGCCGCCATTGTCTTCGCGTGCACGCTGCCGCTTCAGCCGGCCCTCCCGTCTTCCCCGTGTTCTCCTTTTTCTCTGTTCCTGTGGATGTCAAGTTGGTTAACGTTTCCCTGCCCCCCCCCCCCCCCCCCCCCACCAAACCTCCCTGACTCTCCTCTATTGTTCCCTGACTCTTCCCTCCTCCCCCTCCCCTCTGCGGTTCGCCTTTCCTTCCCTCCTCTCACTCCCCCCCCTCCAAGGTTCGCCACCACCCCCACCACTTAGGACATTGCCTCAAAGAAGGCAGTCCAGTACTCCACAAGTCTGGGGCAAGACCAGAACATGTGGGCGTGGTTGGCCAAGCCTCCTTGGCACCGCTCACGCCTATCCTCCACCTCCGGGAAGAACCTACTCATACGGGTTCTTGTTAAGTGGGCTCTATGTACCACTTTTAGTTGCGTCAGGCTGAGCCTGGCGCAGGTGGAGGTGGAGTTGACCCTATGCAGTGCTTCGCTCCAGAGTCCCCACCCAATCTTGATCCCCAGGTCCTCCTCCCATTTCATTCTTGTTGCGTCCAGTACGGTGTCGGCCCCTTCTACCAGTCGGTCGTACATGTCGCTACAGTTTCCTCTCTCTAATATGCTTGCATCCAGTAACTCTTCCAGTAATGTCTGCCGTGGCAGTTGTGGGGAAGTCCTTGTCACCTTTCGTAGGAAGTTTCTGAGCTGCAGGTACCTTAGCTCGTTCCCCCCTGGCCAGCTGGAATTTCTCCATCAGTTCGTCCAGTGTCGCGACCCTGCCGTCGGTGTATAGGTCCCTGACTGTCAGTGTCCCCTCGTCCTGTCTCCACCTTTTGAAGGTGGCATCAGTCAGTGCTGGGGTGAACCTATGGTTGTACAGATGGGAGCTTTGTCTGACATTTTGGTCAGGCCAAATTGCTGCTGTAGCTGGTTCCAGGACTGGAGGGTGGCTATCACCACTGGGCTGCTGGATTGTTTTTTGGGTGGGAATGGGAGTGCCGCCGTGGCGAGGGCCCAGAGGGAGGTCCCCTTACAGGAGGCCTCTTCCGTGCGCACCCACTCTGCTTATGGCTCCTTGATCCATCCCCTTATTCGCTCGGCCATCGCCGCCCAGTGGTAGAATTATAGGTTTGGAAGGGCTAGCCCTCCCCTTGATTTTGTTTGTTGTAAGACCTTCTTTGTGATCCTAGAATTCTTCCCCCCCCCCCTAGGAACGCCATGATTATTTTGTCTAATGCTTTGAAAAAGGCCGTGGGGATGTTGATCGGGATTGATCTGAATAGGAAGAGGTACCTGGGCAGCACGTTCATTTTGATCGTCTGGACTCTCCATCTTTGCAGGTCCTTTTTTACTTCCTCCGTCAGACTGGTAAGGTTCCATTTGTGGATCCCTTTCCAGTAGTGGGCTATTTGGATCCCCAGGTAACGGAATTTGAGTCGGGCTTGTTTAAACGGCAGTCCCGTTAGTACTGCCCCACCTACTGGTGGGTGTACCGGGAAGAGCGGGTCTCTTCTGAGACAATGCTGAAGCATGTTAGTTACGATGGGATAGAGATTAAAAATGTCCTAGTGCCCCGTAAATGAGGCTTCACCAACCCCCAGCTCGGTTCTTCCAATCACAGGCTGCAAATTTGAGAGAGACGCAGTATGGCTGAAGGATAAGTGGCTTCTCTTTTGTGTTTTCACAGCACGTTCTCGCTCAGCCTTTGGCCGTGCTGTCCCTCTTAAACCCCCCCCCCCCCCCCCCCCCCCGCAAACCGTCTGTCCGTCCGCAGGCACCAGTCCCCAAAGGAGCACATTGTTCAAGATGGCAGAGCAGGTCAAAGAAGCCATGAGGAACCGCAGAGTCGCAGCAACAGCACCTATCTGAGCCCCTGCTCATCCAGAGCAGTGCCAGTGTCCGACAAGGTGGAATGAGGAAGCTGGTTTCTTCACAGCTTCTTGAATACATCCTCAATAAGATGTCCAAATCTGCCAAGCCCAGCTGGGTGAGAGAAGGTGATTTCAACTGGGTTGGAAAAAGGGTGGCTAGATCGAAACTCAAGTCAATGGGAAGGTTGTTTGTGAATGGCAAAGGAGCTGGGAGTTTTTATGTAACGTGAGGGAATGGTGGACCTGTGTAGGTTTAGGAGTCGGGCGGGGGAGTACTCCTCCTTCGCACGTGTACATGGTATACTCCAGAATTGATTTCTTTGTGGCGAGTCAAGCGGTGTTGGTGGGGGTGGAATATGCAGGAATCGTGATCTCAGATCATGCGACTCACTGGCAGGAGGTCAGGCTTAGCTCGAGGCAGGAGCAGAGGCCGGGATTGAAGCTGGATCCGGGGCTTTTGGTGGAGAAGGGGTTGTGTGTCAAGGTGCAGTTGTTGATCAGAGACTATGCGCAGTTGAATCAGAATGGGGAGGGGTCGGCGGCCACATTTTGTGAGACGTTGAAGGCTGTGGTTCGAGGAGAGGTTATCTCGTTCAAGGCGCATAGTGACAGGAGGAAGAGGGAAGAGTACAGATGGTTGTTGGATGAGATATTTGAAGTGGACAGGAAATAGAGAGTTCCCACCAAGAAGAGTTTGGCGGAGAGCAAAAGGTTACTGGGGCAGTTTGACAGGTTGATGACGGGGAAGGCAATGAGGCAGTTACAGTGAGCGAGGGGGCGCAATACGAATATGGAGAGAAGGCGAGCCGCATGCTGACACACCAGCTACGAAGGCAGGCCGCTAGGGAGATTTTGTGGGTGCGTACAGGGAAGGGGGAGCTAGTGTCGGAGCCAGGGCGGATCAACGAGGCATTTAGGGAGTATTATGAGAAGCTGTACAGTGCAGAGCCAGGTGGTGAGGAAGCGATATGGGGTGGCATTTGGACGGGCTGGAGTTCCCAAAGCTGGATGAAGAGAGGAGGCAGGCGCTGGAAGAGCTGTTAATATTTTTAATAATCTTTATTGTAACAAGTAGGCTTACATTAACACTGCAATGAAGTTACTTTGAAAAGCCCCGAGTCGCCACATTCCACCACCTGTTCGGGTACACGGAGGGAGAATTCAGAACGTCCAATTCACGTCTTTCGGGACTTGTGGGAGGAAACCGGAGCACCCGGAGGAAACCCACGCAGACACAGGGAGAACGTGCAGACTCCGCATAGACAGTGACCCAAGTCAGGAATCGAACCTCGAACATTTTCATTTCATTTTCAACCCTGGCGTTGTGAGGCAACAGTGCTAACCACTAAGGCTGAGGGACGTGATGGATCGGATAAGGGGGATGAAGTCAGGGAAGGCTCCGGGGCCAGATGGCTACCCGGCAGAGTCCACGACAGAGTTGGCACCGCATTTGCTGGGAATGTTTAGTGAGGCACTGAAAAAGGGAGCTGCCACCGACATTGACAAAGGATACAATTGCAAAGGAGAGGAAGGACCTGCAGGAGTATGGTTCATCTAAGCACATTTCACTGTTAAACACGGCTGTGAAAGTGTTGGCCAAATCAGTGGTGGGGAGATGGAGGGATGTGTCCCAGGGGTGGTCGCCAAGGACCAAATGGGTTTTGTAAGGACAGGCAGCTCTCCAGTAACATCAGGAGGCTGTTAAACATGGCGGGGCAGGTACCGGAGGTAGAGGTCTCTATGCAGAGAAGGCTTTCGATCGGGTGGAGTGGAGGTACCTGTTCAAGATATTGGGACGGTTTGGGTTTGGCACAAAGTTTGTGGTGTGGGTGCGTCTGTTATATGCGGCCCTGGTGGGACGTGTACGGATAAATGAGATGAGTCGCAGAGCTTTGGGTTGCAGAGGGGAACGAGTCAGGGGTGTCCGCCGTCGCCGCTGCTGTTTGCACTGGCGATAGAGCCCTTGGCGGTGGCCCTTAGGGGATCAGTGGAGTGGCAGGGGTTTGTGAAGGAGAGTGGGGAATACTGGGTGCCACTGCATGCGGACAACCTGTTGCTGTTTGTGTGAGACCCGCTGGAGAGGAAGGGGAGAATTATGGACATATTGGAGAGCTTTGGACTCTTTTCAGGATGTAACATCGGGAAGAGTGAAGTGTTCCCAGTGAATGCAGGTCGGGGGGACCAACCTGGGGGCGTTGCCATTCAGGGTAGCCAGAGATAGGTTCAGGTATTTGGGGGTCCAGGTGACGGGGGAGTGGGCGACGTTGCACTAGTGGAATCTGGCAACATTGATGGAGGACGTTAGGGGGGATTTTAGGAGGTGGGATACGCTGCACCTGCATTGGCGGGGAGGGTCGAGGTGAGTAAGATGAACGTGCTGCCAAGGTTCCTGTATTCCACAAACCCCACGCCCCCCCGATCTTTTCCGAAAATTGGAGGTTGTGATCTCAGAGTTTGTTTGGGCAGGGAAGGTAGCTAGGGTAAAGAGGGCTCTGCTACAGAGGCAGAAGCAGAAAGGAGAGCTGGCGCTCCCAAACCTGCTGCATTACTACTGGACGGTGTATAAATTGGATGCTGTGATCTCTGAATTTGTATGGACGTGGAAGGTACCAATGGTAAAGAGGGCCCTGTTACAGAGGCAGAAAGGGGGTTGGCGCTTCCGAACCTGCTGCATTACTACTGGGCGGCTAATGTGGAGAGGGCAAGATGGTGGTGGGAGGGGGAGGGGTTAGATGGAGGAGTCCTGTAGGGGGTTCGGCTTGAAGGCCATGGTGACGGTGTCACTTCCGCTGGTGCCGGGCAGGTATACTGTGAGACCGGTGGTACAGTCTATGATCAGGGTGTGGAACCAGCTGAGGAGACACTTTAGGATGGAGGGGATATCGGTGCTGACACTGTTGTGTGGAAATCGCAGGTTTAAGGCAGGGGAGATGGATGGCATGTATAGGAAGTGGAAGGAGGTGGGGCTGGTGAGGGCGAAGGATTTGTACCTGGAAGAGAAGTACCTGCAGGCCTGGGAGAGCTACGGGAGAGGTTTGAGTTATCGAAGTGAAGTGAATTCAGGTACCTGCAAGTGCGGAATTTCGTGCAGAAGGAATGGAGAGCGTTTCCCAGGCTGCCAGAGTATATTTTGTTGGAGCAGCTGCTGCTCCTGGATGTGGAGGGCGAGGGCAGAATTGGAGGTATATATGGCTGGCTGGGTGAACAAGGGGGAATGCAGGTGGTGAGGATTGAGAACTGGGAGGTGGTCACTATTGGTGACCTCGGCAACCACATGTGCACCAAGTGCTGCCAGCTGCAGAAACATGAGCTCTGGGTTTCGGAGCTTGAGTAGTGGCTGGAGTCATGGCACTTTCGTGAGGCTGAGAGCTATGTGGATAGTATGTTCAGAGAGCTGGTGTTGGGAGGGTAGACAGGATGGGGAGTGTGGAGAGAGGCGATGCGTAGAGTAAATTCGACCACCTCGGACGAGCTTAATTCAATTCAAGGTGGTGCACAAGGTGCATATGACCTGGGCAAGGATGAGTGGGTTCTTCCAGGGCGTGGCAGACGAGTGTGAGAAGTGTGGGCGAGGACCAACGAATCATGCGCACATGTTCTGACGCTGTGAGGAGAGATACTGGGAGGTGGTGTTCGGAACACTATTGAAGATTGTGGGGGTGAAGGTCAGGCCGGACCCAATGGTGGCGAAGTTTGAGGTGTTGGAAATGCCGGAGCTGATGGAGGGGAAGAGGGTCGATGTCGTGGCTTCTGCCTCTCTAATTGCTTAGCCAAGGATATTGATGGATTGACGGTCAGCGCCGCCGCCGAGGGTGGTAGCCTGGTTTAGGGACCTGTATGACTTTCTTCGGCTGAAAAGATCAAGTTCGAGTTGAGGGGATCAGCGGAAGGTTTGGAGACACGGTGGAGACTGTTTATGAGAATGTTTGAGGAATTGTTTGTCGTGGTGGGGGAGAGGGAGGAGGAGAGCAGAAGGACCTCTTATGGACTGAACTGATTAATACTACACTCCTGTATGCTTCACCCGATGCCTGTATCTATGTATTTTACATTGTGTATTTTCTTTCGCCCTATTATGTATTATCTTTTCATGTATTAAATGATCTGTTTGAGCTGCTCGCAGGAAAATACTTTTCACTGTACCTCGGTACACGCGACAATAAAAATTGTACAACCATGAATTGTGGGAGTATTGAGTATCTTATTGATTTGCGTTGTAGTTTTGAATATATTTGGAATAAATTACATTTTTGAAAAAAAGGAAGGTATGTTGCCAGGATTTAGAAGTTTGCTTTTTTTAAAACCTTAAATAATTAAAATGCAAGAGTACAGATGACCTCGCACATAGTACTACCTCCACAGTTATATGCTCTCCATTACTATAGTCATTTTTTAAGTCTCGTCTCTTATTTTTAACCAAGCATTTCTATGAGAAAGGTAATGCTGAGTTCAGTATAGTTGTGTTCGAAATTGAAATCCCATTTTAGTTTTAGTCAACATTTGGAGTTTACCTTTCCACATTTTAGTCTCCAATTATTTCCCCAAGATTTGTAATTTAGCCAGTCAGATATGCACAAGGAGATGGGTGAGTACGCTGGAGTGAGAGGGAGTCAGAGAGATTAGAGAATTAGTTTCATGTGGGAATTTGGTGCATGGGTTAATGAGCAAATTCATTGGTTGGTAAGAAACTGCTGTTAAAGGGAGTGCCTTTAAGTAGCTGTAAATTAGAAAAGCATATTAGTTTTAAAGAAGGAGTAGCTACATATTTTTGAGTAAGAAACACTAGGAATAAAGAGAAATCAGGGCCAGTAAAGTGAGATAAATAAACCAAAGTCAAATCAAGTTAACGGAAGGGAAATAAAGTTAAGACATGGCAGGGCAGGTCAGAGGAGTGGAATGTGCACCCTGTATTGTGGAACATTGTGGACACTATTGGTGACCTCGGCAACCACATGTGCACCAAGTGCTGCCAGCTGCAGAAACTTGAGCTCTGTGTTTCGGAGCTTCAGTAGTGGCTGGAGTCATGGCACTTTCGTGAGGCTGAGAGCTATGTGGATAGTATGTTCAGAGAGCTGGTCACAGTGCCGGTTAGGAGCATGGAGGCAACAGGGAATGGGTGACTGCCAGACAGTCCAAGAGCACCAGGCAGGTAATGCAGGAGTTCCCTGTGATCCCACTCGCTAATCGGGTTTCCATTTTGGATGCTGGTGAGGGCACTGATTTCTCGAAGGAGTGCAGTCAGAGCCAAGTTCCTGGCAGTACGAGCGGCTCGACTGTGCAAGATCGGAGGGAAAATAAATGTAAAAACAATAGTGATAGGTTAATGCAGCTGTAGACTTAACTCCAGGATGATATGTTACTTCCCTGGTCCCAGGATCAAGGACGTCACAGAGCGACAGCAGGACATTCTTCTGGGGGAGGGTAAACAGCCAGAAGTCGTGGTCCTCATGGATACCAATGACTTTGGCAGGAAGGGGGATGTAGTCCTACAGACAGAATTTAGGGAGCTAGGTAGAAAGTTAGTAAGCAGGACCTCAAAAGTAGTAACCTACGGATCACTAAGAGTGCCACGTGCAAGTGAGTACAGAAATAAGAGGATAAGGGGGATTAATGTGTGGCTGGTGCAGGAGGGAGGTCTTTACATATCTGGGATGATTGGGCAGCATTCGCTGGGCAGCATTTGCTGAAAAATCCCAAGTGCGCTAAGCATTACACTAACAACCAATTTAAGATCACCTGTCGGGCTTGCAACATAGCTCAACACGAATGCTGGAAGCTACATAATTTTCATATGCAGGGCTCTGTCCCCTTTAGGTAAAAGGAATTATATCCAGTCATTGCACTTTCAAATAGACAAAAGCATGGGGACTTGGCTCCCTGGAGCTACCATAACCACTGGTCAGTAAGGGACACATGAGGTGACTTCACTTGAACGGGATGGAGACCGAGTGAGTAGCAAATTGGTTCTGATGGGAATTTGGTGCCTGAGGGAAAAGAGATGTGGTATATATATATAGGAATTATTCCAAGTTAATTGAGTAATTAGATTATATTAACTGAACAACATAAGGAACAATGGCAGGACAAGCGCTATGTTTCAACTGTGGAATGTGGGAGTTTTTGGATGCTAAGGTGATCCATGACAAACATGTCTGCAGAAATGTAAGCAGTTAGAGGAATATCAGATCAGGATTATTGATCTGGAAGCCGAACTATGGACACTGCGCGCAACATAAGGGAGGGGGAGAAACACCTGGTTACTTTGTTCCAGAAGATGGTCACACTTCTTAAAATAGGGTCATCTGTTTTGTTCAGCAGTGAGGGACAGGACCTGTGACGAGTGAGGCAGGTAAAGGGATCGAGCAAACAGTAATACAGGAGGCTCAGACTTTGCAATTGTCAAAAAGGTTTTGAGGAGCTCTCAACTGTTAACAAAAGTAGTGGGGTCTGCAAGGTGGATGAACAGGCTGGCCATGACACCATAATACAGGAAGACGTTCAAGTGAGGGGAGAAAATGGGAATGCAGTGGTGGTGGGGGATGGAATAGCAAGAGGATTGATGCTGTTTTGTCCACAGCAAAGAGAGAGAGTCCAGAAGGCTGTGTTGTCTGCTAGGTGCCAGTGTTTTGGACATATATTCAGGGCTGGGGAGGAACTTGCAGTGGGAGGAGGGAGAGGAACTTGCAGTGGGAGGCGGAGAGGATCCAGCCACAGTGGTCCATGTAGGTTCTAACATGGGGATTAAATGAACAAATATATTGCTCATCTTCACTAGGGAGGTTACAAAAACATTTTTGCAATGGCTGTAAATTAAGAGGTGGAAGGGAGAGGAGAACCGGTTGAAATTACTATCACTTGGGAAGCAATACTGAGTAAACTGATAGGGCTGAGGGCTGTAAAGACTCCGGGTCCTGGTGGACTTCAACCAGGGCTTTAAAGGTGGCGTCTAATGAGGTAGTAGATGTGTTGGTGTTAATTTTCCCAAGATTTGCTCAATTCTGGTAAGGTTCCATCAGACTGGAAAGTAGCAAATATAACCCCTCTATCCAAGGGAGGGAGGCTGAAAACATCATTTGTGGGGACGTTGTTACAGTGTTACAGCTGGGAACTTAGAGAAACTCAAGGTAATCAGAAGAATCAGCATGGTTTTGTAAAAGGAAAATCATGTTTACCCAATTTATTGGAGTTCTTTGAAGGAGTTCTTTGTGGATAAAGGGGGCCTGTAGACGTGCTGTCCTTGGATTTCCAGAAGGCATTTGATAAGGTGCCACACATCAACGGTTACTGCAGAAAACTAAAGCTCATGTTGCAGGGGATAATATATTAGCATGGATAGAAGATTGGTTGGCTGCAGAAAACAGAGTATGCATAAATGGGTCTTTTTCTGGTTGGCAGGATATGACGAGTGGAGTCCCACAGGGGTCTATGCTGAGCCCTCAATTTTTAAAAATTTATATCAATGTCTTAGATTACAGGAATGAAGGCATGGTAGCCAAGTTTGCAAATGACAGGTAGGAAAGTATGTTGTGAAGAGGTTCCCCCCCCAATTCCTTGATGCTATACTCGGTCAAGTGCTGCCTTGATGCCAAGGGCAGTCACTCTCACCTCACCTCAGGCATTCAGCTCTTTTGTTCATGTTTGAACCAAGGCTGTAATGAGGTCAGAAGCTGAATGTCCAGGTGGAACCCAAACTGAGCGTTCGTGAGCAGGTTGTTGCTGAGCAAGTGCCACTTGATGGCATTGTTGATGACTCCTTCCATCACTTTGCTGATGATGGAGAGTAAACTGATGGGGAGATAATTGGCTGGGTTGGATTTGTCCTGTTTCTTGTGTACAGAACACACCTGGGCAATTTTCCACATTATCGGGTAGATGCCAGTGTTGTAGCTGTACTGCAACATCTTGGCTAGGGGTTCTTCAGTACTATTTGTAGTATCCAGTGCTTTCAGCCATTTCTTGATATCTCGTGGAATGAATCGTATTGGCTGAAGACTGACATCGGTGATGCTGTGGACCTCTGGAGGAGACAGAGATGCATCATCCACTCAGCACTTCTGGCTGAAGATTGTTGAGAATGCCTCAGCATAGTTTTTTGCACATGTGCTGGGCTCCTCCATCATAGAGGATGGAGATATTTGTGTAGGCTCCTCCTCCAGTTAGTTGTTTAATTGTCCACCACAATTCATGGCTCGCTGTGGCAGGACTGCAGAGCTTAGACCTGATGCATTCTTTGAGGGATCGCTTAGCTCTGCCTATTACTTGCTGCATATGCTGTTTGGCACACAAGTAGTGCTGTGTTGCAGCTTCACCAGGTTGACACCTCATTTTTCGGTATGCCTGATGTTGCTCCTGCACTCTTCATTGAACTAGGGTTGATCCCTGGCTTGGAACGACGGAGGTTGAAGGGCGACCTGATAGAGGTCTACAAAATTATGAGGGGCATAGACAGGATAGTCAGAGACTTTTTCCTAGGGTAGAGGGGTCAATTACTAGGGGGCATAGGTTTAAGGTGCAAGGGGCAAGGTTTAGAGGAGGCAAGTTTTTTTTTTATTTTATTTTTTTATACACAGAGTACTGGGTGCATGCCTGGAACTCGCTGCTGGATGGTGGTGAAAGCAGGAACGATAGTGACGTTTAAGGGGCATCTTGACAAATACATGAATAGGATGGGAATAGAGGGATATGGACCCCAGAAGTGTAGAAGATTTTAGTTTAGACGGGCAGCATAGTCGGCGCAGTCTTGGAGGGCCGAAGGGCCTGTTCCTGTGCTGTACTTTTCTTTGTTCTTTGGTGGTAATGGTAGAGTGGGGGATATGCCAGGCCATCAGGTTGCAGATTGTGGTTCAATATAATTCTGGTGCTGCTGATGGCCCATAGCGCCTCTTGGATGTCCAGACTTGAGTTGTTAGATCTGTTTGAAGTCTATCCCATTTTGCACGGTGGTAGTGCCACACAACACGATGGAGGGTATTCTCAATGTGAGGGTGAGGAGGGGAATCTTCTTGAAACGTACAAGATACTGCGAGGCCTGGATAGAGTGGACGTGGAGAGCATGTTTCCACTTGCACGGTGGTAGTGCCACACACGATGAAGGGTACCATCAATGTGAAATCAGGACTTTGTCTCCACAAGGACTGTGCGGTGGTCACTTGAAATGAAATGAAAATCGCTCATTATTACAAGTAGGCTTCAAATGAAGTTACTGTGAAAAGCCACTAGTCGCCACATTCCGGCACCTGTTTGGGGAGGCTGGTACGGGAATTGAACAGTGCTGCTGGCTGCCTTGGTCTGCTTTCAAAGCCAGCGATTTAGCCCTGTGCTAAATAGCAATGTACAGATGCATCTGCAGCAGGCAGATGCGGTCAAGTACGTTTTTCCCTCTTATTGGTTCACTCACCATTTGCTGCAGTCCCAGGCTAGCCGCTATGTCTTTTAGGACCAGGTGGTACGACTGAGCCACTCTTGGTGATGGACACTGAATATCCCCACCCAGAGCATATTCGGTGCCCTTGCCACCCTCACTGCTTCCTCTAAATGGTGTTCAACATGGAGGAGCACTGATTCATCAGGTGATAGTGGCCGGTACGTGGTAATCAGCAGGTTTCCTTGCCCAATTTTAACCTGAAGCCATGAGACTTCATGGCGTCCAGAGTCGATGTTGAGGACTCCCAGGGCAACTCCCTCCTACCTATGCTGGGTCTGTCCTACCAGTGAGACAGGACATACCCAGAAATGGTGATAATGGTGTCTGGGACATTGTCTGTAAGGTATGATTCCGTGAGAAGACCATAAGACCATAAAACATAGGAGCAGAATTAGGCAACTCGGCCCATCGAGTCTGCTCCGCCATTCAATCATGGCTGATATTTTCTCATCCCCATAACCCCTGATCCCCTTATCAATCAAGAAGCTATCCATCTGTCTTAAAGACACTCAGTGATTTGGCCTCCGCAACCTTCTGCGGCAAAGAATTCCACAGATTCACCACCCTCTGGCTGAAGAAATTCCTCCTCATCTCTATTTTAAAGGATCGTCCCTTTATTCTGAGATGGTGTCCTCTGGTTCTAGTTTTTCCTACAAGTGGAAACATCCTCTCCACATCCACTCAATCCAGGCCTTGCAGTATCCTGCAATTTTCAATAAGATCCCCCCCTCATCCTTCTAAACTCCAACAAGTACAGACCCAGAGTGCTCAACCGTTTCTCATACAAGCTCTTCATTCCAGGGATCATTCTTGTGAACCTCCTCTGGACTCTTTCCAAGGCCAGCACATCTTTCCTTAGATACGGGGCCCAAGACTGCTCACAATACTCCAAATGGGATCTGACCAGAGCCTTATACAGCCTCAGAAGTACATCCCTGGTCTTGTATTCTAGCCTTCTTGAGATGAATCTAACATTGCATTTACCTTAACTGCCGACTGAACCTGCACGTTAACCTTAAGAGAATCGTGAACAAGGACTCCCAGGTCCCTTTGTGCTTCTGATTTCCTTAGCATTTCCCCATTTAGAAACTAGTCCATGCCTAAATTCCTCCTTCCAAAGTGCATAACCTCACACTTTTCCACATTGTATTTCATTTGCCACTTCACTGCCCACTCTCCTAGCTTGTCCAAATCCTTCTGCAGCCCCCTTGCTTCCTCAGCTATCTCTTTTAGGACCCTGGGGTGTAGTCCATCCGGTCCAGGTGACTTATCCACCTTCAGACCTTTCAGTTTCCACAGAATCTTTTCCTTAGTGATGGCCACTGCACTCACCTCTGCCCCCTGATTTTCCTGGAGCTCTGCCATCCCACTGATGTCTTCCACCGTGAAGACTGATGCAAAGTAACCATTCAGTTCGTCGGCCATTTCTTTGTTTCCTATTATTACTGCCCCAGCCATGTTTCCCAGTGGTCCAATGTCTACTTTTGCCTCTCTCTTACCTTTTATATATTGAAAGAAACTCTTACTATCTTCTTTTATATTACTAGCTAATTTGTGCTCATATTTCACCTTCTCTCCCCTTTTGCTTTTTTAGTTGTCCTCTGCTCGCTTTTAAATGATTCCCAATCCTCTGGTTTCCCACTAATCTTTGCCATTTTGTATTCTTTTTCTTTTGCTTTTATGCCGTCCTTGGCTTCCCTCATCAGCCATGGATGCCTTGTCCTCCCTTTAGCATGTTTCCTCCTCCTTGGGATGAATTTCTGCTGTGCCTCCCGAATAACCCCCCAAAACTCCTGCCATTGCTGTCCCACTGTCTTCCCTGCTAGTCTCCTTTTCCAATCAACTCCAGCCAGCACCTCCCTCATGTCTTTGTAGTTCCCCTTATTTAATTGCCGTTACATCTGACTCCAGCTTCTCCCTCTCAAACTGCAGGGCAAATTCTATCATATTGTGGTCACTGCTCCCTAAGGGTTCCTTCATCTTAAGATCCCGAATCAAGTCTGCCTCATTACACATCACCAAATCCAGAATTGCCAGTTCCCTAGTGGGCTCTACCACAAGCTGCTCCAAAAAAAATCTCGGAAACATTCCACAAATTCCTTTTCATGGGATGCACTACCAACCTGATTTTCCCAGTCGACATGCATACTGAAGTCGCCCATAATTATTGTGATATTGCCTTTTTTACATGCTTTCTCTATCTCCTGATTTATTTTCTGCCCCACATCCTGACTGCTGCTAGGGGGGCGGTACATAATTCCCATCAGCCGTCTGTTTACCTTTACGATTGCTCAACTCTACCCACAGAGATTCTATGACTTCTGATTCAATGTCACTTCTTGCTATCAATTTAACTTCATTCCTTACTGTCAATGCAACCCCATCCCCTTTGCCCATCTGCCTGTCCTTTCGATAGGACACATAACCTTGTATATTTAGATCCCAGCCCTGATCCCCTTGCAGCCACGTCTCTGATGCCCACAACATCGTACCGGCCAATTTCAATGTGCGCAACAAGCTCATTTACCTTGTTCCGTATACTGCGCACATTAAGGTACAACAACCTCAGTCCTACATTGGCCACCTCCCTTCTCACACTTATCACCTTTTTTGCTCTGCCCGAGGGTGATGTTCTATTATTTTTGTTCTCTTTTTCCCCTTCAGTTATGACACCTTCTAAGCTAACGCTCTGGTTCCCACCCCACCCTACCATATTAGTTTAAATTCTCCCGAGTGACAATAGCAAACCTCCCAGCCAGGATATTGGTGCCCCTCAAGTTTAGAAGCAACCCGTCCTTCTTGTACAGGTCGCACCTGCCCCGGAACAGATCCCAATAGTCCAGAAATCTGACACCCTCCCTCCTACGCCACTGGTTTAGCCACGTGTTTAACTGCACTATCCTCCTATTTCTAGCCTCACTGGCACATGGAACAGGGAGTAATCCTGTGATTACAATCCTAGAGGTCCTGCTTCTTAGCTTACTGCCTAACTCCCTGAACTCCTTCTGCAGGACCTCATCACTCTTCCTGCATATGTCATTATTCCCCATGTGTACTACGACCTCTGGCAGTTCACCCTCCCCCTTCAGGATGTCCTGTGATCGTTCAGAGACATCCTTGACCCTGGCACCAGGGAGGCAACATACCATCCTGGAGTCTCGTTCACTTCCACAGAAGTGCCTATCTGTGCCCCTTACTATAGAACCCCCTATAACTATCGCTCTCCTGCACTTTGCCCTCCCCTGCTGAGCAACAGAGCCAGTTGCGGTGCCACTGTTCTGGATGCTGTTGTTTTCCACTGATAGGCTATCTCTCCCCCCCCCCCAAACAGTATCCAAAAAGATATACGTGTTTGAGAAGAGGGCAGCCACAGAGGATTCCTGCACCGACTACCTGCCTTTTCTAGCGGTCACCCATCTGTGTGCCTGCACCTTGGGTGTGACCACATCTCTATAACTCCTATCTATGACACTTTCTGCCACCTGCATGCTCTTAATCCAACTGCTGCTCCAACCGAACCACGTGGTCTGTGAGGAGCTGCCATTCGTTACACTTGCTGCAGATGTAGTCGACCGGAACACTGAAAGCATCACAGATCTGCCACATCTCACAGTTGGAGCACTGCACCCCGCTGAGTGACATTTAAGCACTCGTTACATAATTTGAAATAAACACTTGAATTATTGTTAGATTGGGTTACAATTAACTCGATGGCCCTGAAGCTAGATTTTTAAATGTAAAATTAAATGCTAAATGCTAATCTCTGCACTCAGGTTTAGTCACTCCACTATCTAGTTAATCCGTTAGATTTGTTTTGCAATGTTATTTTTTTTCAAATTTAACAGATTCCCAACCAGCCAATCAGGTCACAGCTTTACTGTGATGTCACTTCAGTTTCTCTCCCCACCCCCACAATTTGACAAGGTATTAAAATCACTTGCCTATCCAGGATGCTCTTTGGATCTCTCCCTGCAGATTAACAGTTACAGGCCAGAAGAAAGAAAACAGAACGGTAGGGAAAAAGCACCTCCTCCTACTCTGCACCGATTTACCTCACTGCACCAAATTACCAAGTTTCAACCTCATTCCAGCTGTCTCACTCACTCAGGATGTCTCGATTTCACCGTGCGCAAGCTTACTTACAAGAAGGACTATTTCAGGCTGTTGCTTAACTAGTCTGTGAGATAGCTTTCCCAACTTTGGCATAAGCCCCAAGATGTTAGTAAGGAGGACTTTGCAGGGTCGACAGGGCTGGGTTTGCCATGGTCATTTCTGGTACCTGGTTCGATGCCGGGTGTTTGTCCAGTATAATTCCATTTTTGTGTTTTCGTAGCGGTTGAATACATCAGAGTGGCTTTCTAGGCCATTTCAGAGGGCATTTAAGAGTCAACCACATTGCTGTGGGTCTGGAGTCACATGAAGGCCCGATCAGATTTCCTTCCCTAAAGGACATTAGTGAACCAGATGGGCTTTTACGACAATCGACAATGGTTTCATGGTCATCATTAGACTGTTAATTCCAGATATTTTATTGGAGTTTAAATTCAGTCACCTGTCATGGTGGGATTTGAACCCTGGTCCCCAGATCATTATCCTGGGTCGCTGGATGGCTGGTCCAGCGACATTCAGATATAAAGCCTTTAGTTTTGTCCTTTCATGATTTTTGTAACCTCTAACCTCATGTGGTCATTGACTCTTAATATTTGTACTCTGTCCCTTCCGGTCATGGTCTTTTTATCAATTCCATATTATAGATCATAGAATTTACAGTGCAGAAGGAGGCCATTCGGCCCATCAAGTCTGCACCGGCTCTTGGAAAGAGTATCCTATCCAAGCCCACACCTCCACCCTATCCCCATAAACCAGTAACCCCACCCAACACTAAGGGCAATTTTGGACACTTAGGGCAATTTATCATGGCCAATCCACCTAACCTGCACATCTTTGCACTGTGGGAAGAAACCGGAGCACCCGGAGGAAACCCACGCACACACAGGGAGGATGTGCAGACTCCGCACAGACAGTGACCCAAGGCGGAATCGAACCTGGGACCCTGGAGCTGTGAAGCAATTGTGCTATCCACAAGGCTACCGTGCTGCCCCAGCTTTACTTTTGCCTCTTCTCTATTCTTTGGTTTACATCATCGTCTCAAATTTAATCCCTTGTCCCTACTATTTAGTTTAATACCCTCTCTGCTTGCCTAATTATGCAGCTCGCTAGAACACCTGCTCCAGCAAGGTTCAGGTTTAGACCATCTCAATGGTACAGACCCCACTTTCCCCAGTGCTGGTGCCAGTGCCCCACAAACCAGTACCCATTTCTCTCACACCAGACTTTGAGCCATGCATTTATTAATCTTATTTGGCCTGTGCAAATTTATATGTGGCTCAGGTAATAATCCAGAGACCATTAACTTTGAGGTTCTGAGGTCCCAGGTTCGATCCCGGCTCTGGGTCATTGTCCATGTGGAGTTTGCACATTCTCCCAGTGTTTGCGTGGGTTTCGCCCCCACAACCCAAAGATATTCAGGGTAGGTGGATTGGCCACACTGAATTGCCCCTTAATTGGAAAAAATGAATTCGGTACTCTAAATTTTTTTTTAAACTTTGAGGTTCTGCTTCTTAATTTGGTGCCTAGCTCCTCATACTGACTATGCAGGATCTCCTTCAGTTTCCCACCTGGGCCGTTGCTACCTACATGGACCATGACAGCTGGATCCTCCCCTTACTGTGCAAGCTCTTCTCTAGCCCTGAGCAGATGTCCTGAACCCTGGCACTGGCCAGGCATACAGCCAACAGGACTCTCACTCTTTGCTGCAGAAACAGTGCCAATCCCCCTCATGCTGTCCCTGATACCACTACAAGCTTTTCCCACAGCTCTACATACTACAAATCAACCCTTGGGGACTGTGAAAGCAATGCCGCTCTCCTCAGTAAGGTTCTTCATGATGTACAAGAACAAATTTTAAAATGAGGACAGGTCTTTTCATCATGTGTGATGAGTTTATCGCAAGTTTCTCCCCAAACAAATTTTGTTTGCTGCAGGAGAATATTTACCCATGTAACTCACAAAACTAAGGTGACAACAAAAGGCTCAACAGGGAATTCCCCGAGGCGAATAGTGTAGAGTCTTGCAAGTCATTGGTGACAGCTTGTTAGAATTGATTTCGGAGAGTCAGTCTCTCTGCACCAACTTGTCGCAGTTATTTTTGGCACACGTTATGTCTTCTCCTGTCTCTGCATGAATGAGTAGTTCAGTTGTTTCAACTTACATAACCATGGCTGTGACTAGATTTCCTAGAAAAATTAGACATTTGGTTCAATTGCTGTGAATGATTCCACAAATAATCCATGTTGAGGTGAAAATGAGGGCAGGGTATATGTGCTGTACACGCCCCTGTCTGCATCAATGGTGCAGAGGGGAGATAGTTGACAACTTCAAATTCCTGGATGTACGCATCACCAACATTCTGTCCTGGCCCACACACGTAGACGCTACCACCAAGAAAGCACAACAGCGCCTATACTTCCTCAGGAAACTAAGGAAATTCAGCATGTCCACGTTGACTCTTACCAATTTTTACAGATGCACCATAGAAAACATCCTATGTGGCTGCATCACAGCTTGATACGGCAACTGCTCGGCCCAAGAACGCAAGAAACTAGAGTCGTGGACACAACCCAGTCCATCACGCCTCCCATCCATTGACTGTCTTCACCTCCCGCTGCCTTGGCAAAGCGGGCAGCATAATCAAAGATCCCTCCCACCTGGGTTATTCGCTCTTCCAACCTCTTCCATCGGGCAGAAGATACAAAAGTCTGAGAAGATGCACTAACAGATTCAAAAACAGCTTCTTCCCTGCTGTTGCCAGACTCCTGAATGACCCTGTTATGGACTGCGCTAATCTCTCCACGCAGCGTTTCTACTATGCTACACTTTGCATGCTTCACCCGATGTCTATGTATTTACATCATGTATTTATAGTATGCCCTATGTTTTTTCATGTATGGAATGATCTGTCTGGACTGTACGCAGAACAATACTTTTCACTGTGCCTCGGTACACGTGACAATAAATCTGAATCTACTGAAACTGCTCAGAACTAGTTCATCAAGAGCAAATCTCACAATATGCACATATTCCCACAATTTATCATTGAAGAAGTCAGTAACCACAAACTAAATAAGTTAAATAAAATCAGAAAACACTGGAAATACGCAGCGCGCCTAGCATCATCTAAGGAGAAAGTTAATGTTTCAGGTGATGACCAGTCACTGATCTATTAAGTTAAACCTAGCACAGATAACTATAATATCACTAATTTGGGCGATGCACTTGGTTCATGATATTCTCATAAACATGTTGTGGCCCAAGTATATTCTCACAGACTTTATTTTTCGATGTTTTCCCTTCTAGATTCCAACATCATTGACATGCTTACTCCTTTAGTAGGATAAATCAAAGCCAGAGACTGCATGCTGCTGACGAGAGACTTGTGCTTTACCAAGTCGGATTAATATTGCCAGTCTTTTCCTCCAAGAATGAACTATTGCCTTGCAGAATGGAATCCACTGCTTTGTTTTTACAGCTGATGAATTATTGCACCTCCTACAGTGTGTAGTGGATATGTCCAGCAACAACAAACTTGCCCCAAATGGTTCAATGTTTTTTTTTTAATATGTAAATTAACTTGGATTAGAAACCTTACTCAGAAATTTCACACAAGGAGGCAGTGATGTAGTGTTATTGTCACTGGACTAGTAAACCAGAGACCCAGAGTAATGCTCTGGGGTCCCAGTTTCAAATCCTGCCACTGCAGATGGTGAAATTTGAATTAAATAAAAATCGGGAATTAAAAGTCTCATGATGACCATGAAACCTTTGTCGATTGTCATAAAAACCCATCTGGTTCACTCATGTCCTTCAGGGGAGGAAATCTGTCACCGTTACCTGGTCTAGCCTACAAGTGACTCCGGACCAACGGCAATGTGTTGATTAACAAGGGCAATTAGGGATGGGCAATAAATGTTGGCACAGCCAGCGATGCCCAAGTCCTGTGAACAAATTCGTTTTTAAATCTGGTTTCTCCAACTCTGAACTCCTCAGGGTTTTGGCTTTATCCACGTATGGTTGAGTTGTGCAGTGCACAGCTTACACAAAACAATCAATCTGGCTGCCTTATTATTCAGCAGAAACTTTGACCCTGTTTTGTTGGGGAGAAAAATGCTCCTGCAATAATAGGCACAATTCAATTTATACTCCCCTGTTCTATACCTTGTCTAGGTTGCTCTGGAGAAAAAAAAACTCAGCTTGGTCCTAAATTAAATATTCTAGAAACTCCAGTTAATGGCAAACAAGTCAAAGAAAAACATTGGTCCAGATGTTCCAGTTTGATAGCACTAAATTATCATGGACAGGGAGATACAGTAGATGGTCTATCTCAAATTAACAGGATATCACAAATGATAAATGAGACATTGTAACTTGGGATAAAATTCTCCCTACAACATTCACTTTGTTTAACCACTTACGGATACATGACCACTATAAAGGAAAGTGAAAAACAGATTTCAAATGATCTAATACGCTCCCTTCTTTCCCTTAATTACATTTGTAATACTTCAATTATACCATCTATAGGAATGGGATTAGCTTTCACTGACAGCCCCGAATTCTGCCTCTCCACCACCTCCCAAGACTCCTCGACTGACTCTGCACTCACGAACTATTTGTCTGAAATGACCTCGGAGATGAATCACAACTTCCTCCAACTCAACATTAGGACTAAAGCAGTTGGCTCCCATCAGCAATTGTTTTCTTGCCACTGATTTCATCCTTCTCCCTGCCATCGTCTTTTGTTACTTTGTTGTCTTTTATTACCCCAAAATGAGCTATAAAGCCGCAAATCGAGGTCCCCCCATTCTCCTCTGCAGCACCACCCACCTCTGTCCATCTCAGCCTTTCCATCATTAAAATACTAACACGTTGTCATGCTCAGACCTTGACTGCACCGATGCCTCAGTACTTATCTATCATCCTACTTCCTCCAGAAAGAAAATCTTGTCGAAGCTCTGCTGCATGTATCCTGTCCTGCCTGTCTATTAATGCCAATTCTCAACGACCTCTACAGGCTTTCTGACACACAATACAAAATTTTAAATCCTCACACTTGTCTTTATATCTCTCACTGGGCTCACACCACCCTGCAGTCCCGTCTGGTCTTGTATCATCTGCCAAACATTTGGTTTCCACTACTTATGCATTTTACACATTTCTTGGGAGTGCTGCAGTCCTAGTCTTACGGAAACTCCACTGTAAGCACTAACTCTACGTTTTTAAAAAGAAATCTGTTCACCAATCATTTCATTACACCACACCCTTCAACTTTGGGGCTGGTTTCGCACAGTGGGCTAAACAGCTGCAGAACAATGTCAGCAACACGGGTTCAATTCCCATACCGTACTCCCCTAACAGGCGCCGGAATGTGGCGACTAGGGGCTTTTCACAGTAAGTTCATTGAAGCCTACTTGTGACAATAAGTGATCATTATTATTATTATTCTCCCTTCCTGTTTAAATATTCTTATGGCAATAAAATTGCTGATTAAATCTCTGCAGGCACAAAATAATTTGACTACTTCACTTTATATGAATAATTAAGGAAGAACTTGCGTTTGTATAGTCCCTTTAAGCCCTTGGCACAGAATCTTTATTTAGCACAGTGGGCTAAACAGTTGGCTTCTAATGCAGAACAAGACCAGCAGCGCGGGCTCAATTTCCATACCTGCCTCCCCAAACAGGTACCGGAATGTGGCGACTAGGGGCTTTTCATAGTAACTTCATTGAAGCCTACACGTGACAATAAGCGATTATTATTATTATTATAACCTTTGAAGTAGTCACGGTTGTAAATAGTAAAAGCAAAAGCCAACTTTAGCACAACAAAGTTTCACAAACAGGAATGAGATGAATGGTCCGTTGATCTCTCAATGTTGCGGATTAAGAGACGATTGTCACTGGGAGCACTCCCTGCTCTTTTCTGAACAGGGCCATGATTGTTTACACCCACCTGAACAGGCAGAAAGGGCATCGATTTAACATTTCGCTGAAATACACTATTACTGACAAAACATCACTCACTCAGAACTACACTGTCTACCGAGATGGTTGGTGTCCCTCTGACCTTCTTTTGTAGTCACTATTTTTATATGGCCGGTGCAGTTAAATTTCTTTTCAACGATAACTCCCAGGATGTTGAGTGGAGGAATCAGCAATAGTAATGCACTGAATGTCAAGGTGAGAGGATTAGATTCTCTTTTGTGAGGAATGGTCATTGCTGGGCACTTATATGGCACAAATGCTACTTGCCACTTATCAACCCAAGTCCAAATGTTGTCCAGGTCTTCTTGCTGCATTTCACATGGACTGATTCCTGACCTCTTATCTGATACGGTTCCTTGATGCCAAGGGCAATCACTCTCTTACTTCACCTCTGGATTTCAACTCTTTTTTCCATGTTTGTACCAAGGCTATAATGAGGTCAGGAGCTGAGTGGCTCCAGTGGAATTCAAACTGAGCATCAATGAGCAAGTTATTGCTGTGTAAGTACAGCTGGGTATCACTGTTGAAAATCCCTTCCATCATTTTGCTGACGATTGAAAGTAGACCGTAGTGGCAATAATTGGTCAGGTTGGATTGGTCTTCCTTTTATGGACAGGTCATACTTGGGCAACCTTCCACATTGACAGGAAGATGCTAATATTGGAGCTTGGCCAGGGGCATTGCTAGTTCCAAAGCTCAGGCCATCAGTATTATTGCCGGAATGCTATCAGGACCCAAAGTCTTTGCAGTGTTTAGTGCCTTCAGCCATTTTTTTAAACATTAAAGTGACTAGAGATATGGCATCTATAATGCTGGGGACGTCAGAAAAGGACAAGACAGATCATTCACTTGGTACTTCTGACTGAAATTGGCAGAAAATGCCTCAGTCTTTCCTTTTGCACTGATGTGCTGGACTCCCAATCATTGAAGATGGTAGATAATTGTGGAGCCCCCTACTCCAGTTAGTTGTTAAACTGTCCACCACATTCACAACCGGATGTGGCAAGACTGCAGAACTTTGGTCTGATCTGTTGGTTAGGGGATTCGTTGGTTCTGTTTATCACATGCTTCTTCCACGCTTTGTTATGCATGTAGTCCTGTGCTGTAGCTTCATCAGGTTGACACCTCATTGCGTGGTGCTCCAGCATGCCCTCCTATCGCACAGAGCTGTTAATCTGTTTTTTTTTTAATTTAGAGTACTCAATTAATTTTTTCCAATTAAGGGACAATTTAGCGTGGCCAATCCACCTACCTTGCACATCTTTGGGTTGTGGGGCGAAACCCACACAAACACGGGGAGAATGTGTAAACTCCACGCGGACAGTGACCTAGAGCCAGGATCAAACCTGGGATCTCGGCGCCGTGAGGCAGCAGGGCTAACCCACTGTGCCACCGCGCTGCCCTCCTGCTAATCTGGTTTGATGGTTTATGTGAGGGCTTATGTTCCCAGATCTGTTCAAAATCTATCCCGTTTCACATAGTGGTAGTGTTGCATAATACAATGGAGGGTATCCTCAATGCGAAGACTGTACTTTGTCTCTACAATGATTGTGTAGTCCTCCTACTACCATACGGGCAGATGCACCTGTGACAGGTGGAGCGGTAAGGATAAGGTCAAGTCATTTTTTCCCTCACCACTTCCGTCGACTCAATCTTGTAACTAAAGGACTTGGTCAGCTCAATCAGCAATGATTCTATTGAGACATCTTGGTGATGGACTTTCAAGTCCTCAATACATTCTGTGCCCTTGCCATCCTCAATGCTACTTCCAATTGTTGTTCATCATGGTTGAATCATCAGCTGGTGGGTCCATCTTGCCAGTAAGACAGAACATTCCTGGGATGGTGATGACTCAGACATAGCCCAACTCAACAAATTATACCTTACAGAAAATATCAGGCTGTAGCTTGATTGGTCTATGGGACAACACTCCCAGTTTTTGCACAAATGCCCAGATATTAGCAAGGAGGTTCTCCCAGTGAGCCAGAGAAGACACAGCCAGCGTAAGACAGAACCAAGAGTGAGTTTGGGAATTTGAATCGAGGTGGGAATTCGAAGCTGGGTGGGGAGAAAGTACTTTTTATCCCTGGTAAGTGACTGGTAAGTATTGTTTCTGTTTTTCTGTTTCTTTTCATTGGTATATTTATTATTTTTTTTTTTTTGTTTATTTATTTAATTTTTGGGGGGAAATTGTAATTGTTGAAGTTAACCAAAGGTTTAAGTCATGGCAGGAAATCTCAGACCCGTGTCATGCTCCTCGTGTGCGATGTGGGAGCTCAGGGACACGTCCACTGTCCCCGGCTCCTTCACGTGCAAGAAGTGTGTCTAGTTGCAGCTCCTGTTAGACCGCTTGATAGCTCTGGAGCTGCGGATGGACTCACTTTGGAGCATCCGCGATGCTGAGGACGTCGTGGATAGCACGTTTAGCGAGTTGGTCACAACGCAGGTGAAAGGTACTGAGGGAGATAGAAAATGGGTGACCAAAAGACAGAGCAAGAGTAGGAAGGCAGTGCAGGTGTCCTCTGCGGTCACCTCCCTGCAAAACAGATATACCGCTTTGGATACTGTTGAGGGAGATGGCTCACCAGGGGAAGGGTTGGGGGGGGGGGCTGTTTGCTAGAGCTGTTGGGGAGAGTTTAAACTAATGTGGCAGGGGAATGGAAACCGATGCAGGAAGGTAGTAAAACAGGGACAGAAACAAAAGGCAGTAAGGGGGAATGTGTAAGACAGAGAAGCCATAGTCAAAAATCAAAAAGGGTGACAGTACAAGGTACAGTGACTGAGGGGAGCTCAGTGAATAGGACCAGGAATACTAAAAGGAATAAAACAGGAAGTGAAAACATTAATGGTAAGCGATGCGGCAGGTTGTTACATGAAGATATGGGTTCAACGACAAGGAAAATTAGGAGAAAGGTTAAGAGGAAATATAACTTAGGAGAGGTTACTGATCGAGGTGTTCAGATTCAGAACAGAGGTAAAAAAGCCAACATAAGTGTACTTTACCTGAATGCTCGTAGTATTCGGAATAAGGTAAACGAGTTGATGGTGCAAATCATCGTGAATGACTATGATTTAGTGGCCATTACTGAAACATGGTTAAAGGATGGTCACGACTGGGAGTTAAATATCCAAGGGTATCAAACTATTCGGAAGGACAGAATGGATGGTAAGGGAGTAGGTAAGGGAGGGTAAGGGTGTAGCTCTGTTATTTAAGGATGACATCTGGGCAACAGTAAGGGATGACATCGGTGCTATGGAGGATAAGGTGGAATCCATTTGGGTGGAAATCAGGAATAGTAAGGCGAAAAAGTCACTGATAGGAGTAGTCTATAGGCCACCAAATAGTAACATTATGATGGGGCAGGCAATAAACAAAGAAATAACTGATGCATATAGAAATGGTACAGCAGTTATCATGGGGGATTATAATCTACATGTCGATTGGTTTAACTAGGTCGGTCAAGGCAGCCTTGAGGAGGAGTTTATAGAATGTATCCGCGATAGTTTCCTAGAACAGTATGTAATGGAAGCTACGAGGGAACAAGCGGTCCTAGATCTGGTCTTGTGTAATGAGACAGGATTGATTCAGGATCTCATAGTTAGGAATCCTCTCGGAAGGAGCGATCACAATATGGTGGCATTTAAAATACAGATGGAGGGTGAGAAGGTAAAATCAAGCACTAGTGTTTTGTGCTTAAACAAAGGAGATTACAATGGGATGAGAGAAGAACTAGCTAAGGTAGACTGGGAGCAAAGACTTTATGGTGAAACAGTTGAGGAACAGTGGAGAAACTTCCAAGTGATTTTTCACAGTGCTCAGCAAAGGTTTATACCAACAAAAAGGAAGGACGGTAAAAAGAGTGAAAATCGACCGTGGATATCTATGGAAATAAGGGAGAGTATCAAATTGAAGGAAAAAACATACAAAGTAGCAAAGATCAGTGGGAGACTAGAGGACTGGGAAATCTTTAGGGGGCAACAGAAAGCTACTAAAAAAGCTATAAAGAAGAGTAAGATAGATTATGAGAGTAAACTTGCTCAGAATATAAAAACAGATAGTAAAAGTTTCTACAAATATATAAAACAAAAAAGAGTGGATAAGGTAAATATTGGTCCTTTAGAGGATGAGAAGGGAGATTTAATAATGGGAAATGAGGAAATAGCTGAGGAACTGAACAGGTTTTTTGGGTCGGTCTTCACAGTGGAAGACACAAATAACATGCCAGTGACTGATGGAAATGAGGCTATGACAGTTGAGGACCTTGAGAGAATTGTTATCACCAAGGAGGTAGTGATGGGCAAGCTAATGGGGCTAAAGGTAGACAAGTCTCCTGGACCTGATGGAATGCATCCCAGAGTGCTAAAAGAGATGGCTAGGGAATTTGCAACTGCACTAGTGATAATTTACCAAAATTCACTAGACTCTGGGGTGGTCCCGGCGGATTAGAAATTAGCAAACGTGACACCACTGTTTAAAAAAGGAGGTAGGCAGAAAGCGGGTAATTATAGGCCAGTGTGCTTAACTTTGGTAGTAGGGAAGATGCTGGAATCTATCATCAAGGAAGAAATAGCGAGGCATCTGGATGGAAATTGTCCCATTGGGCAGACGCAGCATGGGTTCATAAAGGGCAGGTTGTGCCTAACTAATTCAGTGAAATTTTTTTAAAGACATTAACAGTGCGGTAGATAACGGGGAGCCAATGGATGTGGTATAGCTGGATTTCCAGAAAGCATTTGACAAGGTGCCGCACAAAAGGTTACTGCATAAGATAAAGATGCATGGCATTAAGTAGAAAGTAGTAGCATGGATAGAGGATTGGTTAATTAATAGAAAGCAAAGAGTGGGGATTAATGGGTGTTTCTCTGGTTGGCAATCAGTAGCTAGTGGTGTCCCTCAGGGATCAGTGTTGGGCCCACAACTGTTCACAATTTACATAGATGATTTGGAGTTCAGGACCAAGGGCAATGTGTCCAAGTTTGCAGACGACACTAAGATAAGTGGTAAAGCAAAAGTGCAGAGGATACTGGAAGTCTGCAGAGGGGTTTGGATAGGCTAAGTGAATGGGCTAGGGTCTGGCAGATGGAATACAATGTTGACAAATGTGAGGTTATCCATTTTGGTAGGAATAACAGCAAAAGGGATTATTATTTGAATGATAAAATATTAAAACATACTGCTGTGCAGAGAGACCTGGGTGTGCTAGTGCATGAGTCGTAAAAAGTTGGTTTACAGGTGCAACAGGTGATTAAGAAGGCAAATGGAATTTGTGTCCTTCATTGCAAGAGGGATGGAGTTTAAGACTAGGGAGGTTATGCTGCAATTGTATAAGGTGTTAGTGAGGCCACACCTGGGGTAGTGTGTTCAGTTTTGGTCTCCTTACATGAGAAAGGATGTACTGGCACTGGAGGGTGTGCAGAGGAGATTCACTAGATTAATCCCAGAGCTGAAGGGGTTGGATTACGAGGAGGTCGAGTAGACTGGGACTGTACTCATTGGAATTTAGAAGGATGAGGGGGGATCTTATAGAAACATATAAGATTATGAAGGGAATAGATAGGATAGATGCGGGCAGGTTGTTTCCACTGGCGGGTGAAAGCAGAACTAGGGGGCATAGCCTCAAAATAAGGGGAAGTAGATTTAGGACTGAGTTTAGGAGGAACTTCTTCACCCAAAGGGTTGTGAATCTATGGAATTCCTTGCCCAGTGAAGCAGTAGAGGCTCCTTCATTAAATGTTTTTAAGATAAAGATAGATAGTTTTTTGAAGAATAAAGGGATTAAGGGTTATGGTGTTCGGGCCGGAAAGTGGAGCTGAGTCCACAAAAGATCAGCCATGATCTCATTGAATGGTGGAGCAGGCTCGAGGGGCCAGATGGCCTACACCTGCTCCTAGTTCTTATGTTCTTATGTTTGCGGTTTTGACAGGGCAGCATGCGCCATTATTGTTATTGGCGCCTTGGTCAATGCTGGTGGTCCAGTCAGTTTCATTATTTTTGGACTTTCCTGTAGCAGTCTGATACAAGGACATTTAAGAACCAACTACATTGCTGTGGGTCTGGAATTATATCTGGGTCAGGTCAAATAAGGATGGAAGATGGTGTAATTCAGAAGATACATTAAATTAAGGTTGTGCGTCTGCCTGAAGCTTTCATAAAGAACATGACAGTCTCTGGGTACCCTGGTCAGTATTCTGTCAACCATAAAAATATTTGGGAAGGACAGACAGAACAGCAACGAGAAAGCAGAGCACTGCTGAATGAGTGGTGTGGCGAGGTATCTTATTTTTCATATTTAATTTTTAATTTCTGCTGGACGACCGTGCGCTTATTTAAGGTCATCGACCTGAAACGTTAAACTCTGCTCGTGTCTCTCAACAGGCATGCCAGACCTATAGAATAGTATCAGAGAATGAATACAGCTCAGGAGGCCATTCAGCTCATCATATCCATGCCAGCTCTCTGCAAAAGCAACTCAGCTAGTCCCCCCATCCCACTCTTTCCCTATAGGCTTGTCAGGTTATTTTTTCAGGTGCTTATCTGATTCCACCAGTCGTAGCCAGTGCTATCCAGATGTTAACCACTCGCTGCATAAAAATGTTTCCTCATGTCAATGTTAGTTCTTATGCCAATCATCTTAAATCTGTGACCTCTGGCTCTCAAGCTTGTTTCCCTCTACCTCTGTCTGGATCTTCATTGATTTTGAAGGTCAAGTGCCTGCTGCATATTCCCAGCATTTTCTTTTATTTTAGATTTCCAGTAGCTTCAATAATTTGCTGATCTACTAAGTGATGCCAGAGCGTAAATATCCTATGGTGCACTGCAAAAGGGGAAGGAAAAAGCTTTATAACTCTGATTTATGGAAATAGACCAGCATGAAAGATAGTAGCTGAGGTGATGTGGATGAATGTGAAGGACACAGAGAGAAGCACAGCTGCATGGCAGCCGAAAGGGTGACAGTCATGAGAAATACAGCCTTTCCACACACCCTGGTCCTGCATTACCCAGGCCTACTGATGGCTTCTCTAAGCTGCCTCCCACTGTGCCCTTTCTCAACTCACGCCTCACACCAACCAACAATACCACACACCTCCCTACTCCTACTTGTTCATGCCACAAATTTCCTCTTTTGAACTTTCACCTCCATGGAGTCCACCCACCTCAAATGGTTATTTCAAGATTCGTCACTCTTTTCGCTTCTCCTTTCCATTTCGTCACCCACCAGGAGTTCACCAAACTATTGTAAAAGTCACTGTTTACCACTTGCTACATTTCTCATGAAAACTCTGCTCCCTATCCCAAAATTGCTCGACCCCATTACGGCCACCACGGTCAGGTTGCACAGGGCACCAGCTTCACTGCTTTGACTACTACAGTTTTACAAGTACCTAAAGGGTGCATTTTTTTCAATTGCTTTTGTATTATTTATGAGAAAAGAGAAATTTCATTTCCTTCACTGAAGTAATGTTATTACCTTAGTATTATTTCTTCCACTAATACTGTCCAGATCCAGAAACATGTCTAAGTCACAGCCAATCTTCCCAAAATTATTTACGGATGATCCAAACGGTTTAATTGAGCACTCTGGAAAGTAAGCAGCTGCAATGTCCTTCACTAGGGAGCACACAAGGAAACGAAGACGGGTATTCTCTTCCGTAATCTGGTACTCTTTGCAGATTGTGTATAATTGTTCATCTATCTAAGAGAGAAAAGATAAAAACAAACAATTAACTAATAGTACTCAGACAGCATGTCAACTTAGCAGAATTTGATGGATTTAGAAAATGATTTTCCTTTTTTTCTGCAATTTGACAGAAAGAATGACATTTATCAGCCATTTCGGAGTTGAAATATAAATGACAAAATTTGGTTTCCAACCAACATCTTTATGACCAAGAGTTGGAATAAATAAAGTTACACAACAGGCAAAGACATTAGTTAGAGAGATGAGCTTCTGATAGATATATTTTCATAATTTAAATAAGGAAACACAATACTGAAGCATTTGCAGTCTTGTTAGAAGGCTTATTTATAATGTGATAGCATTTGTTTCTTCTCACTCCCTTTTTCTTATCTTTTCTCCTAAGGATACAGACTTGTTGTTTAGCTCTAAGAATGTGAACTGCCCCATGTACCTTGCATGTCATGTACAAGTCTCAATATTTAATGTTCATTGACTATTCAACATCAGCAACATCACAGCCATGTTCACTCTCAGAAAGTGATCAATGGATAGCTCTCAAGAGTAGGAACCCTGGGTGATTTTCCCCCAATGAGCTCAATAGGCGAGGACGATTGCAGAACCTCTTACGCCACTGCACCCGGGATCAACTAACCCAGCCCCACCTTTTGTGGTCTGAATCAACTACAAAGTTTAACACTCAAATTATACTTGGAATCGTACACTCATTGCTGCTGCCTGACCTTAAAGGTCAAAATGCTCTGCACAATCCAGGTTTGAAGGGGCATAATCTACCTGCACTGCTGGTTGTTCTCTACAATCTCATAGTACAAAATTACTTCACACTTCCATTATTACTGATTTTCTAATACTGATTTAATATTTGGTGATGTGTGATGAGGCGTACCTAAATCTGAAACAAGGTAAATGAACTTGTATCTCACATTGAAATTGGCCGGTACGATGTTGTGGGCATCACAGAGACCTGGCTGCAAGGGGGTCAGGGCGAGAATCTAAACATCCAAGGAGATGTATTCTATCGAAAGGACATGCAGATGCGAAAGGGGCGGGGTTGCATTGAAATCACAAAATGAAATTAAATCATCAACAAGCAGCGATATAGGGTCGGACGGCGTAGAAATAATGTGGGTAGAGCTGAGGTATCACAAAGGGAAAAAAAGACCCTGATGGGATTTATGTACAGGCCCCTAGCAGTAGTCTGGATGAGAGGGAGGAAACAAATCAGGAGATAGAAAAGAGATACAAGAGTGACAATATTATAATAATCATGGGGGACTTCAATATACAGGTGGACTGGGAAAATCAGTTGGTAGCGAATCCAAAGAAAAAGAATACATGGAATGTCTTGAGATAGTTTTTTTGGAGGACTGAGTATGAGGACTCAGGTCCCACTGAATGTCAACATTTCCCAGTTTCCAAAGTAGATAACTTTACTTCTCAAAGTAGCAAAAACTACCCACAGCAGAGTGGTGATCAAAAAGTATAGTATTGTTACATTATCGTGGTCATGTAGCTTAGTCAAGTCCTCCACTGTATTTTAGCAATCTGACAGAAAACTTACACTCTCAGCCCCAGAAAGCTTCCTTAATAGTTCGTTAAGCGGGATGACGGCTTGTTTATGGCATGGTACAGAAGGACGTGCAGCAGAAAGCTCTCTTGGATGGCTATTTCTTAGGTTGAAAAACCTGGATTTGAACGGAACAGCACATTCATGCTGGAGGCTCGGGATACTGGAAATACGTTTCAGTGTTCCTATACTTTCCTTATCAGAAAATTCCACCACTGCATAAATACCCTGTAGAACACAAAGAAGAAATTAATAAATATGTACATTATTGCAGTTTTAAGAGATGCGAAAACAACTATTAGCCAAGCAATAAAATGAATGTGTAATATTTCATTATATGTGCATAAACTATTCTGAAAAGATTTCTTCATGCTCAATCAAATAGATGCCGTGAGTGGTTAAGCCATACAGACTGTGATGCAGGTGTCGCACATGAACTAAATAGCCCTGGGTAAAGCTGAAGGAGGAGAGAATAAAACTCTATTCAACAGTCACTGCTGAAAGATTGGTTGTGTGAATTTGGAGAGTGGAGGATCAGGCTTGGCTGTGATACACCTTGGCCTTAACAATAATGAAGTGTAGTCATGGAGAAAATGTTTCCACCTGTGGGGAGGCCAAAACTAGAGGTCATAAATACAAGACAGTTACTATAGGAATTCATGAGAAACCATTTTTCCCCCAAAAGTGTGGCAAGAATATGAAATCAAGTAGTCGATGCTCAGATGAATTAAGGGGAAGCTACATACGAGTGAAAGACGGGATAGGCTTAGATGAAAAGGGGATGGGAGGCGGTTGGTGTGGAACATGAACACTGGGATAGACCAGTTGAGCTGAATTCCCTGTTTCTATAAAATGCTGTAGACTTGATACAACTAGCTGACTCTTGCTGTCAAGACTCACAAGTGAATCCTAATAATAGGGAAAGGTAACAGGCTGGGGTTAATGGATGGAAGACCTGATTCAATGAAACTAATGTACTCAGTAAGGAGACAATGCGAGATGGAGAAAAAAATTCTTTATAAAGAAATAAAAGCTCTTAGCTTTTCCCAAAATTGTTGCAGTTACAAATGTATCTAATACACTGGGAACGTTAAAAAAAAATGCTGAAAAAACATTAAATTTCCCAGTAGTACCAGATTCTCACTTAGGATTGCGTAACAGAGGGTGGCATGGTGGCGCAGTGGTTAGCACTGCTGCTTATGACACCGGGGACCTGGTTCGATCCCTGCCCCAGGTCACTGTCTGTGTGGGGTTTTCACATTCTCCCCGTGTCTGTGTGGCTCTCACCTCCACAAACCCAAAAAGGATGTGCAGGTTAGGTGGATTGGACACGCTAAATTGCCCCTTAATTGGAAGAAAATAATTGCGTACTTAATTTTATTTTAAAGGATTGCATAACATATGGCAGCAGAGTTTGAATCCAGCCCAACCCGATGGGTCATCCTTCTCGAACACAAAAATGTTGGTTGGCTGGGCGGCAAACGGCGCAGTGGTTAGCACTGGGACTACGGCGCTGAGGATCCGGGTTCGAATCCCGGCCCTGGGTTACTGTCTGTGTGGAGTTTACACATTCTCCCCGTGTCTGCGTGGGTTTCACCCCCACAACCCAAAGATGTGCTGGTTAGGTGGATTGGCCATGCTAAATTGCGCCTTAATTGGAAAAAAAAAATTGGGTACTCTAAATTTTTTTATTTTTTTTAAAATGTTGGTTGGCTTAACTTTCCAACAATTGGAATCAGAAGCTATAGCGACAATGATTCTCTATTTTCTATAACATTTAGCACTCTGATCGATTCAGTTTCTTGGTTTAAAACCTTGATATTAAGGGAAAATATTTAGCAGTTTTATTTATAGTCTGACAGTGCCATCAACAGAGTCTTATATTCCTCAAGTCTTTTCGTAGCTGACTGAATTTGTTTGCTTAATTTCACATCAAAGTTGGAGAGAAACTTCTGAAATAATTAGCACGTTGAAAATGTCATGATCTTTGAGGTACCACAACATGTGGGACCCAGCTTGAGGTATTTCACTGCCTTACATCACTTTCCCTCCTGCTATAAATTAGGGAAGTGAGAAATATTCATAACCACCTCTGTTCCACCCTGACGAAAATTGCAGATTGAGAAAATTCAGAAAATGCTCGAGCTCATGTCATGTACATTATAGTTGTGCAAGCGTCCTTATAAACAATTTTCTAAAGCTATTAGTTTGGTGCAAAATGCGGGATTTCAGAGAAAATAATCAGTCTGAAATACAAAACCAAATCTATCGTGGCCACAATGCAAATTATGTGACATTCACATCAATAACCTAATTTAAGAAATCAACTGTTGCTGGTCTACATAATAAAATGTTCTCATTCCAGAAAGAAATAAGCCTTAGGGTACAAGACAGACAGAACATACACACAGACAAAATGTATTGCTTCCACTGTTGCCTGTCTGAAACAGAGAATTAAATTTGGCACCCACTTGGTTTGTAACAGAGTACAATGCAGCAGTGTGATTAGCCAGTCAGTGGAGAAGCCCATTGCACCAGTTTTAATGTAACCATATTGCAATAAAGATAACTGCAGTTAAGAATGCAATTGTAATCCCCAACATGTGCAAAAATTTATCTCCACGAAGAACACAACTGCAGAATTTTAGTTGCAAACCTAATGCTTCTTAAAAAAAATGTTTTCCTCCAGATTTTTATGACTACGGAAGGTTGTTTGCCAGACCCTGATACAAATTAATCCTCGTTGATTATTCTAATGCAAATGGGGTCTGTGGTGTTGTCTTGGCGTTGGTATCTTTGTTAAAATGCAGTTGTATCACAAAGAAATTTGCAATAATTTACAGATGTAACCTTTTACCGATAGCAATGTGAAGAACATCATTGCTAACCTAGATATTGAGATAGAAAGGAAAACGGTGAATTCTGAGGAAAATGGATGAAATGTGGAGTGGATCTATCAATATTTATAAGCGATGAAAAAAGGACAGGTTCATGTTCAGGGGTAAGTGACTTTGATGAAGGTCCGTCACCCAAAATCTTTACTATCTTTTCAGATCCTTATAGAAATTTATAGCCAAGTTCCGCACACATGAGTGCGGCCTCAACCGGGACCTGGGATTCATGTCACATTACATTCATCCCCCACCACCTGGCCTGCGAAATCCTACCAACTGTCCTGGCTTGATACAATTCACACCTCTTTAACCTGGGGTTACCCCATCTCTGAATCTGTAAAGATTTAATCACCTGCTAATGCTCGCATTCCTAGCATTGTTTGGCATCTTTGAATTTGTCTATATATGTGTTTCTGGAACAGACCTCTTCATTCACCTGAGGAAGGAGCAGCGCTCCGAAAGCTAGTGACATCGAAACAAACCTGTTGGACTTTAACCTGGTGTTGTAAGACTTCGTACTGTGCTCACCCCAGTCCAACGCCAGCATCTCCACATCATTTTCAGATCCTGATAGAGCTGTTTTGATTTCAATCTATATAGATATAATATTCTAGCTTTTAAAAAAAATGTTGCTATCAAAGGCATAAGCAAAACATGCTTCTGCATAGGTCCCATTCATTGAGGCCTCAGCCATGCTGAAGCATGATTTAAAGAAGCTCGGAATATATGTCAGGAGCGAAGGTGATCTCTACAAATGAAAACTGTACATGTCAAAATCAATAGGGGTAGGTTGGATTTAAAGACAGTCATATGATCTCAAGATTCATTATGTACATGCACAACACTAGCTTTGCTGTTTTAAAATTAAGGCATACGTGACTATTAGCCCATGTGATTATCCTCACGTCCTTTTCCTGTGGACTTGCCATTATTCTGTGTAGTCAAAAAAACATTTTACGAAACAACTTGTGATTATACAGTGCCTTTAATGTAATAAAATATCCTAAGTGCTATAAATCAAAATGTAACCCTGAGACACATACGGCAATATTAACGCCTGTAACAAAAATTTGGTCAGAGGTTTGTTTTAATGTGGCTTAATGGAGGAAAGAGAGATAGAACGGTTTAGGGACGGTTTAGGGAAGAAATTCCAGAGTTCAGGACCTAGCCAGTTGATGGCATAGCTGCCAATAGTGGAACAATTAAAATCAGGAACACTGATGAGGCCATAATTAGAGAAGTACAGGTATCTCGGACACTTGTAGGGCTGGAGGAGATTAGAGATAAGGAGGGGCCAGGCCATGGAGAGACTTGAAAGCAACAATGAGGATTTTAAAATCAAGAGCTTTATACATGGATGTATACTGAAAATGGTTTTAACATTCAGACTTTGGTCTTAAAACACTTACAAAAGTTTCATAGAAGAAATATTTACTGATAGCTCCATAGCTTGATAAATATTTGTAGAATTTCTTTTCACTGATATTAGAAGGACAGCTGATCAAAATGGTCCGTTCTGCTTGTTCGTGTCGTTCTGCTTGCAATGCAGAGAATGTCTTTGCAATAGTTTTCTCAGTCAAATCTGAAAACATAAATTGCTAAGTGTTCAAAAGAGAAAAAGTATATGAATGGTATTTTTCATGGTTGTTAAAACAAAACAGATAAAGCAAGATTTTTTTGCTTCCCAATTTAATGTGCTCCCTTACCAGTTTATTCTGAACAGGTAAATGCCTTTGGTAAAACAGCTGCGGAAAAATTAGATGGGAACGCGTTTCATTGTAACAGTGTGATTTCAATCATAAATGCTAAATACAAAGCTCCTTTCTTACTAATCAGTAGCAATGGTTACAAAGCTTACAAGTAAACAAAATTAGTTAAAGATCCTGGGGGGGGGGGGGGGGGGGGTCTTTGTCCCCTTATAAATTAAATCAAACTTAATCCAACAATCTAATCAAACTCAATGAAGCTAATTTTGACTATAGTCCCAAATTTTTGATCCAAAAATCATGGTCATTTGCAGCTGTTTTGAGATACCAGAGAGAAAAAGTAATTTAGATGGCATATCGATATTATGTCCACTTAATCCATTCGCCCTGCTGTCATTATGTTTGTTGCTACATCACGTCATGTTTTATATTCTGTATAGTGCACGATAGTAATAGTATTTTCATGCGTCTCAGAATTTTTAAAAAATTCATTTATGGGATGTGGCCGTCGCTGACTAGGCCAGCATTTATTGCCCATCCCTTGCTGCCCTTGAGAAGGTGGTGGTGAGTTGTTTTCTCAAACCGCTGTGGTCCCAGAGGTGCAGGTACACCCACAGTGCTGTTAGGCAGGTGCAGAATTCCAGGATTTTGATCCAGTGACAGTGAAGGAGCGTTAATATATTTCCAAGTCAAGATGGTGAGTGACCTGGAGGGAAAGATCCAGGTGGTGATGTTGCTGTTCTCCTTTTAGATAGTAGTGGTCGTGGATTTGGAAGGTGCTTCTAAGGAACCTTGGTGAGTTCCTGCAGTGCATCTTGTCGATGGTACACACAGCTGCTACTGTTTGTTGGTGGAGGGATTAAATGTTTGTGGAAGGGGAGAGCAATCAAACAGACTAATTTGTCCTGTATGGTGTTGAGCTTCTTGGGTGTTGTTGGAGCAGCACTCATCCAGGCAAGTGGAGATGATTCTATCACATTCCTGACTTAGACCATAAGGTCATAAGATGTAGGAGCAGAAGTCGGCCACTTGGCCCATTGAATCGGCTCTGCCATTCAATGAGATCATGGCTGATATAATCCTCAACTCCACTTTCCCACCTTATCCCCATACTCCTTGATTCCCTTACTGATTAAAAAACTGTCTACCTCAGCCTTTAACAAACTTAATGACCCAACCTCTGTGACAAAGAATTCCACAGATGCATTACCCTCTGAGAGAAGAAATTCCTCCTCATCTTTGTCTTAAATGGACAAACCCTTATTATTTGATTACGTCCTTTGATCCAAGACTCGCCCACAAGAGGAAACATTGTCTCAGCATCGACCCTGTCAAGCACCCCAAGAATCATTTATGTCACAGCAAGGACGCCTCCCATTCTTCTAAACTCCAATGAGTACAGGCCCAATCTACTCTACATCTCACGAAAATCCCTCCATACTCAGGATTAACCTAGTGTGCCTTGTAAATGGTGGACAGCCTTTGGGGTGTCAGGAGGTAAGTTATGTGCCACAGGAATCCTGTGGCACATAACTTTTGACCTGCTCTTGTACCTACAGTATTTATATGGTTAGTTCAGCTCAGTTTCTTGTCAATGGTCATCCCCAGGAAGTTGATAAAGAGGGATTCAGCGATGGTATTGCCTTTAATATCATTGTACGATGGTTAGATCCTCTCGTTTGAGATGGTCATTGCATGGCACTTGTGAGGCACGAATGTTACTTGCCACTTGTCAGCTCAAGCCTGAATAATGTTCAGGTCTTGCTGCATTTGGACATGGATGCTTGAGTATGAGAAATTGTGAATGGTGCTAAACATTGGACAGTCATCCCCACTTCTGACCTTATGATGGAAGGAAGGTTGTTAATTACGCAACTGGAGATTAGGCCTATTTGATGACACACTCCATCAAAAACTGCCTTGATGTCAAGGGCAGCCACTCTCACCTCACCTCTGGAGTTCAGCTCTTTTGTACACATTTGAACCAAGGTTGTAATGAGTTCAGGGGCTGAGTGACCTTAATGAAACTCAAACTGAGCGTCAGTAAACAGGCTATTACTAGTTATAAGTGTCGCTTGATAGTGCTGTTGATGACCCCTTCCATCACTTTACTGGTGATCGACTGATGGGGTGTTAGTTTTCCAGGTTGCATTTGTCCTGCTTCTTGTGTACGGGGCAGCACGGTAGCACAGTGCATGGCACTGTTGCTCCACAGCGCCAGGGTCCCAGGTTCGATTCCCAGCTTGGGTCACTGTCTGTGCGGAGTCTGCACGTTCTCCCTGCGTCTGTGTGGTTTTCTTCCGGGTGCTCCGGTTTTCTCCACAAGTCCCGAAAGACATGCGGTTAGGTAATTTGGACATTCTGAATTCTCCCTCCGTGTACCCGAACAGGCGCCGGAATGTGGCGATGGGGCTTTTCACAGTAACTTCATTGCAGTGTTGATGTAAGCCTACTTGTGACAGTAAAGATTATTATACCTGGGCAATTTTCCACATTGCCAGATAGATACCAATGTTGTAGCTATACTGGAACAACTTGGCTAGGAGCATGGCATGTTCCGGAGCATAAGTCTACAATACTGCTGCCGGAATATTGCCACGCCCCCCCATAGCCTTTGCAGAATATGACTGTGTCAACATTAACATGCATTTATCTATTGGGTTGAACGTATAAAACATCCAAGATGTTGACACATCCAACAGGAAAATAATCAAAAAGTCACTGAGTCAAAAGGGGGGGATATTTGTTGGGCACCCAAAAGCTTTGTCCTCAAAACTATTTCAGCTGCAGACCTCTAGGGAGATGATTGCAGAATGCCAGTATCACTGGACAAGTAATCCAGAAATCCAGGGTAATGTCCTGGGGGCATGGGCTCAAATCCCACCACAGCACCTGGAATTTAAACCTGGTCTTCGTAATGGTAGTAAACATTAAATTATCATTGATTGTTGTTAAAAAAAAACAACAATCAATTTTGGGAAGGAAATCTGCCATCCTTAACTGGTCTTGCCAACATACGACTCCAGACCCACTGCAATACAAGGAAAGATTGAGTCAGGTAGGATTATAGTCACTGGAGTTTATGTTGGAGTTTAGAAGAATGAGGGAGAATCTCACAGAAACCTATAAAATTCTAACTGGACTAGACAGGATACATGCAGGAAGGATGTTCCCAATGGCAGGGAAGTCCAGAACCAGAGGTTACAGCCCAAGGATACGGGGAGAACCATTTAGGAGTGAGATGAGGAGAAATTTATTCACCCAGAGGGTGGTTACCATATGGAATTCTCTACTACAGAAAGCAGTTGAGGCCAAAATGTTGTATGTTTTCAAGGAGTAGTTATATATAGTTCTTGGGGCTAAAGGGGTCAAAGAATATGCGGGGAAAGCGAGAACGGGTTAGTGAATTGGATCATCAGCCATGGTCATAATAAATACCAGAGCAGGTTCAAAGGCCAAATGGCCTTCTCCTGCTCCTATTTTCTATGTTTCTATGTAATATGGTTGATTCTTAAATGCCCTCTGCAAGAGCCTGGCAAGTCACTTATGTTAAATTAGGGATGGGGAATAATGTTTGGCCCTGCCAGCGGTGCCCACATCCAAGGAAAGACCCAATTCTCCTACTGGTGATAAGTTTCTCACAATCTGCAACTTCAAACTCAGAAATTTTAAATACCTTCAATAAATCTCCCCTTAATCTTTTTTACTTTGCAAGCAATCGCAGTTTCTCTTAGTCTCTCCACATTACTCAAGTGCCCACTGACAGCTCACTCTCACTTCTGAATCAGAGGCTTTATAAACCCACTCGAAAACTTGAGCATAAAAATCCCATGCTGAAACTCCCAGGTGTTGCAATGCTGCATTGTTGGAGGTGCCATCTTTCAAGCCAATCTGTCAAACCAATCTGTATCTCAGTGGACGTATGTGGTAGTATTCCAACGAAGAGTAAGGAAGGTGTTTATGCCCTGGTCAAGTTAGCCATCAACCACCACTACATAAACAGATAATGCAGGTATGATAAGAGTGGTCCTAGGGTGAATGTGCTAAATTGGGGGAAGGCTAATTATAACAATATTAGGCGGGAACTGAAGAACCTAGATTGGGGGCAGATGTTTGAAGGTAAATCAACATCTGACATGTGGGAAGCTTTCAAATGTCAGTTGAAAGGAATTCAGAATCGGCATGTGAGGAAGGAGGATAAATACGGCAAATTTCAGGAAGCTTGGATAACGAGAGGTATTGTAGGCCTCGTCAAAAAGAAAAAGGAGGCATTTGTCAGGGCTAGAAGGCTGGGAACAGACAAAGCCTGTGTGGAATATAAGGAAAGTAGAAAGGAACTTAAGAAAGGAGTCAGGTGGGCTAAAAGGGGTCACGAAAAGTCATTGGCAAATAGGGTTAAGGAAAATCCCAAGGCTTTTTACACGTACATAAAAAGCAAGAGGGTAGCCAGGAAAAGGGTTGGCCCACTGAAGGACAGAGAGGGTATCTATGTGTGGAGCCAGAGGAAATGGGCGAGGTACTAAATGAATACTTTGCATCAGTATTCACCAAAGAGAAGGAATTGGTGGATGTTGAGTCTGGAGAAGGGGGTGTAGATAGCCTGGGTCACATTGAGATCCAAAAAGATGAGGTGTTGGGCGTCTTGAAAAATATTAAGGTAGATACGTCCACAGGGCCTGATGGGATCTACCCCAGAATACCGAAGGAGGCAAGAGAAAGATTGCGGAGGCCTTGACAGAAATCTTTGGATCCTCAGGTGATGTCCCGGAGGACTGGAGAATAGCCAATGTTGTTCCTTTGTTTAATAAGGGTAGCAAGGATAATCCAGGGAACTACAGGACGGTGAGCCTTACGTCAGTGGTAGGGAATTACTGGAGAGAATTCTTCGAGACAGGATCTACTCCCATTTGGAAGCAAATAAACGTATTAGGGAGAGGCAGCACGGTTTTGCGAAGAGGAGGTCATGTCTCACTAACTCGATAAGAGTTTTTCGAGGAGGTCACAAAGATGATTGATGCAGGTAGGGCAGTGGATGTTGTCTATATGGACTTCAGTAAGGCCTTTGACAAGGTCCCTCATGGCAGACTGGTCCAAAAGGTGAAGTCACACGGGATCAGAGGTGAGCTCGCAAGATGGATACAGAACTGGCTAGGTCATAGAAGGCAGAGTAGCAATGGATTGGAGAGCTAGTTGTGTTCCACAGGGATCAGTGCTGGGACCTTTGCTATTTGTAGTATATATAAATGATTTGGAGGAAAATGTAACTGTTCTGATTAGTAAGTTTGCGGACGCCACAAAGGTTGGTGGAATTGCGGATAGCGATGAGGACTGTCAGAGGACAAGCAGGATTTAGATTGTTTGCAGACTTGGGCGGAGAGATGGCAGATGGAGTTTAATCCTGACAAATGTGAGGTAATGCATTTTGGAAAGTCTAATATACAGGTATGAAATATACAGTGAATGGTAGAATCCTCAAGAGTATTGACAGTCAGAGAGATCCAGGTGTACAGGTCCACAGGTCACTGAAAGCGGCAACACAGGTGGAGAAGGTAGTCAAGAAGGCATACGGCATGCTTGCCTTCATTGGCCGGGGCATTGAGTCTAAAAATTGGCAAATCGTGTTGCAGCTGTATAGAACCTTAGTTAGGCCACACTTGGAGTATAGTGTTCAATTCTGGTTGCCACACTACCAGAAGGATGTGGAGGCTTTAGAGAGGGTGCAGAAGAGATTTACCAGGATGTTGACTTTCATTCATTCAATTCCCATACAAGCTGAGAATTCTGAATTCGCCCTCTGTGTACGCCAGAATGTGGCGACTAGGGGCTTTTCACAGTAACTTCATTGCAGTGTTACTGTGAGCCTACTTGTGACAATAAAGATTATTTATTTATTTTTTATTATTCCAGTAAATGCCGGCTGCACCCTCTCCCAAGGTCCTGACATCCTTCATATGGTGTCCAGTTGCTAAAATACTCTAGCTGAGGCCTAATTCAGCGGTTTGAAAAACTTGACAAGCAGAAAGATGGACAGGTATAGAATTTATTTTCACGAGTGAGAGACATCAAAGTAGATTCAATTAAAAAGCATGGACGCATTCTTCCCCAGTAACTGATACCTGCTCCGGCCTCAACAGTGGAACAAACTATGCTGTCGTGTTGTGCCGCCCTCGGGGTGGCTGAGAGGACTGAGCCTCTGCTTCTCTGATAGACGGAGACAGTTTGAAGCAGTGGCCGGGGCCTTCAAACCAGGCCCCGGCCGGACTCCAGGCCGAGACGAGGACTGGGGCCTGAAAACCTACCGCCGCGGTCAGCCCTTACCTGGCTCCTCGCGGCCGTCCAAAACCGGCGCGGTCTCGGCCCAGCTGCTGGTGCCGCCGCTCCTCCTGGGATAACGGCCGAACTGCAACCGCCCCGCGGCCTCGAGTCGCCGCCACCAAATGGAGGCGGCCATCTTGAGCGGGCTCAGTGCGCCTGCGCGTCTCCCATCCCCCGGCCGTCAACATTCAAATGACAACTGTTTCCCTGAGCTCCCTCCCCAGCAAGACCGCGGCTACATCAAATCAAGGGAACACATTTCAAAGCGACAAAAAGGAACCATTAGAACCTGCATTTATATAGCTCCTTTCCCACCAAGAAACCATCAATAGAAATATTGGAGGATCGGGGCAAGGATTTAAGATGATTTGAAGCGGGTGGTTAGGTTCTGGAAGGCTCTGCCTGACCGTGTGGTGGAGGCATATTCAATGATAGCTTTCAATAGAGAATTGGATCATTGTCTGAAGAAAAAATAATAAATGCAGGGCTGTGGGGGAAAGGTGAGGTGGGAGTAGATGAGTTGCTCTTGCAGAGCACTTGCGCTCAATGGCCAACCACCTTCAACATTCACTCCCTCCACCACCGACGCAGAGTGGCAGCAATGGGTACCATCTGCAAGACGCACTGCAGGTCCTTCCATTACACCTGACAAACTTGCACCCTCTATCACCTAGAAGGACAAGGCAGCAGATGCAGAAGAGCACCACCTGCAAGTTCACCTCCACACTATCCTGACTTGGAACTATATCATCGTTCCTTTACAGTAGCTGGGTCAAGATCCTGGAACTTCCAAGCAGCACTGTGAGTATACAAACACCACATGGACTGCCAGAGGTTCAAGAAGGCAGCTCAGCACCACCTCCTCAATGGCAATTAGGGATAGGCAACAAATAGCGGTTTACCCAGTAACCGCCATATCCATAGAATTATAGAATCCCTACAGTGCAGAATGAGGCCATTCGGCCCATCGGTTTGCACCAATCCATGTCCCACCCTGTCCATGCAACCCCATAATCTAACATTCACATCCCTGGACACTAAGGGGCAATTTAGCATAGCCAATCCACCTACCTTGTATATCTTTGGACTGTGGGAGGAATGCGGATCACCTGGAGGAAACCCACGCAGACACGGGGAATGGGCAGCATGGTAGCATAGTCGTTAGCACAATTACTTCACAGCTCCAGGGTCCCAGGTTCGATTCCCGGCTTGGGTCACTGTCTGTGCGGAGTCTGCACGTTCTCCCTGTGTGTGTGGGTTTCCTCCGGGTGCTCCGGTGTCCTCCCACAGTCAAAAGATGTGCAGGTTAGGTGGATTGGCCATGCTAAATTGCCCTTAGTGTCCAAAATTGCCCTGGGATAGGATTTAAAATTGAGTGTGAGTGTTTTAAACTCAGGCCTAACAGTGTAAATCAGCCTGAGAGTTGGTCGGAGAAGAGCATAAAATTAGTGGCAAATTAGTAGTTTGTGACAGGAGAGGAGACAATAACTAAGTTTTCCTAATTTTGAGCTACAGCAAGCTAAGAATTATCCAAGGTTAGGTGTTGGACATAGGTCTCATATCACAGAAGCAGTTAAGTGACTGACAGAGGCAGTGACAGGCACAGACTTCAAAGGTGATGGTGCAGTGGTGGTGCGACCCCTGTCGTCGTGCGCAGCATAGTTCTATAATCAAAGAGGAACTGGGCCAATTTTATAATCTTTATTGTCACAAGTAGACTTACATTAACACTGTAATGAAGTTACTGTGAAAATCCCCTAGTTGCCACATTCCGGCGCCTGTTTGGGTACACAGAGGGAGAATTCAGAATGTCCAAATTATCTAACAAGCACATCTTTTGGGACTTGTGGAAGGAAACCAGAGCAGACACAGGGAGAATGTGCAGACTCGGCACAGACAAAGATGTGCAGGTTAGGTGGATTGGCCATGAGAAATTAACCCTTAGTGTCTAAAAGATTAGGTGGGGTTTCTGGGTTACAGCGGTAGGATGGAGGCATGGGCTTAAGTAGGGTGCTCATTCCAAGTGCCAGTGCAAACTTGATGGGCAGAATGGGCTCCTGCTGCACTGTAAATTCTATGATTAGGGCTGCACCGCAGCACAGTGGATAGCACTGTGGCTTCACAGCACCAGGATCCCAGGTTTGATTCCCCGCTGGGTGACTGTGTGGAGTCTACACGTTCTCCCCGTGTCTGCGTGGGTTTCCTCCGGGTGCTCCGGTTTCCTCCCACAGTCTAAAGATGTGCAGGTAGGTGGATTGGCCATGCTAAATTGCCCTTAGTGTCCAAAAAGGTTAGGAGGGTTATTGGGTTACTGGGATAGGGTGGAAGTGAGGGCTTCAGTAGGTCGGTGCAGACTCGATGGGCCGAATGGCCTCCTTCAGCACTGTATGTTCTAATAGCCGAGAGCCCGCCCCAGAAGATGCCTAGCTGGGGCCGTTAGTACCTCCACCAGCTCATGGACCACTCCTTAGTCAAGGTGGATTAGCCGCTGTGGCCAGAAACCCAGATTGTCAAGATGCTAATGACTCCGGCTCGAAGATGGACACTGAAGTGTCTGCACTCACACACAACGTCGTGTCCGGAGCCAAACCCCAGCAATAGCCCTCCGAAAATCATCTCGGAAAAGGCGGCCGACAAACCATTGTACACACCCGGCCCAGACCCGCCACTGTCTGAAACACAACCGTGTGCAAAGGGGCACAGAAGGCCTCCTCAGTTTGTGGCAAAGGGAGACCTTTTGGACTTTGTTGGGGGTCGGGGGGGAAGGGTTGTAATAATCTCCATGTGGCGCACATAGATACTCTTATTGATCTCCCAGTGGAACTTGTGGAATATGAGCTTCCCTGCTAGTCGGCGGAGGCTCACCCAGCTGGGGCTCATAAGAACTCAGTATAAAGGTTGGCCCGGACAGAGATCGGCATGTTGGTTGTGTGGCCATCTAAAATGGCCTCCCGCAAAGGATGATGGGAATTGTGGTCAGGTTGGGACACAGACAGGACACAGCCTGTGTGGATTGCAAACAACAACTCAGACTTATGCAGAAACTTGCACCTGCTAGAGGCACTCACAGGTCTTCCCATGACAATGGGCTTCAGATTGAAACTTAACATTAGTAACAGACTCAGGGGTGCTGATTTGCATTATTTGGGAGTGCCTATGTGCCTCAGACAATAATAACTAGTACCCGCCCAGCTATTAAGGTATCTGTCCCTAATTGGCCAGAATCTATCAGGGTGATTGAAATCCTATCGATCCATTGGATCCCTACCTGGGACCGCCCAAAAGAACGCGAAAGATCGGAGGATAGGAGGAACTGCACAACCAACATTCTGTCTCATTTCGGACCGGCTTCTGTGTACCAACTGCAGCACATTGACCAGCCATGTTCAAGGACCCGCAACCTCCACCTGAAGGACGACACTCAGCGTAGATGAACCAACTTCCAGCCGCCACACGTGGGGAACCAGATAAAGGCCTTATGTAACCTGCACAGAGCCGGTCATTTGGAAGTTAAGTAAAGGTCGTTTAAACTGCTAGATATAGTCTAATGTGTAGGAGCGTGTAATTTAGCAAGTATAGAACTAATCCTATATTTGATAATAAACTGTGATTGTGCTAAAATACTGGTTGTGTGGTCATTTGTCCAATACACAGAACACACTTGCATATTGTGATCATTATTAATATGAATGAAAATGAAAATCGCTTATTGTCACAAGTAGACTTCAATGAAGTTACTGTGAAAAGCCCCTAGTCGCTACATTCCGGCGCCTGTTCGGGGAGGCTGGTACGGGAATTGAACCGTGCTGTTGGCCTGCCTTGGTTTATTTTAAAAGCCAGCTATTTAGCCCAGTGTGCTAAGATAGATGTCAGCAGTTGTCCCAACGGACTGTACTCTAAATACATTTGCTGCCATAAGTAGACTTTCTGTGTCCATTATAAAACAATGTTCACCTTACCACTTGGCTTCCTGGGTCTTAATAGTTGTGTTTTCCATTATGATTCCCGGTGCCTAGGTTGATGCTGGGTGGACCGTCCGGTTTCATTCCTTTCTGTTTTCTTTGTAACATAGAATCATAGAATTAATAGTGCAGAAGGAGGCCATTCGGCCCGTCGAGTCTGCACCGGCTCTTGGCACCCAAGGTCAACACCTCCACCCTATCCCCATAACCCAGTAACCCCACCCAACACTAAGGGCAATTTTGGACACTAAGGGCAATTTATCATGGCCAATCCACCTAACCTGCACATCTTTGGACTGTGGGAGGAAACCGGAGCACCCGGAGGAAACCCACGCAGACAGGGGGCGAACGTGCAGACTCCGCACAGACAGTGACCCAAGCCAGAATCGAACCTGGGACCCTGGAGCTGTGAAGCAATTGTGCTATCCACAATGCTACCATTGGCTTGCTACGCCATTTCAAACGGTATTTAAGAGTCAACCACATTGTCGGTTAGATCAGTGCATTAGTGAACCAGATCAGTTTTTAACAACAATGTATAACATGGTCATCACTTAATTCCAAGTGTTTTATTGAATTTAAACTCCACCGTCTGCCATGGTGGGATTCAAACCCAGGTTCCCAGAGCATTACTCTGGATCAGGTGTCCAGCGACAATATCATTGCGCTATTGCTTTCCCAAGAGGGTGGTTGGAATCCTTTAATTTTCTGATTTTGCAGCAATATGGGGAAATTACTTGAGTTGTTTCTCATTGTCTCAGGCCGAGAATTTTGGTTTCCTTTTGTTCAAATTTATACTCATTCCCTCCAGATTTGCACTAACCCACAGTGTTGAGTGTCTGATACTGGAGTATTGCTTGGTTTATGAACAGTTTTCCTGTCCATCCTTCTTAAAAAGTGCTCAAGTTAAAACTTTCCCAACTGGGCACTGAAATAAGAACATAAGAACATATGAACTAGGAGTAGGAGTAGGCCATCTGGCCCCTCGAGCCTGCTCCACCATTCAATGAGATCATGGCTGATCTTTTGTGGACTCAGCTCCACTTTCCGGCCCGAACACCATAACCCTTAATCCCTTTATTCTTCAAAAAACTATCTATCTTTATCTTAAAAACATTTAATGAAGGAGCCTCTACTGCTTCACTGGGCAAGGAATTCCATAGATTCACAACCCTTTGGGTGAAGAAGTTCCTCCTAAACTCAGTCCTAAATCTACTTCCCCTTATTTTGAGGCTATGCCCCCTAGTTCTGCTTTTACCCGCCAGTGGAAACAACCTGCCCGCATCTATCCTATCTATTCCCTTCATAATCTTATATGTTTCTATAAGATCCCCCCTCATCCTTCTAAATTCCAACGAGTATAGTCCCAGTCTACTCAACCTCTCCTCGTAATCCAACCCCTTCAGCTCTGGGATTAACCTAGTGAATCTCCTCTGCACACCCTCCAGTGCCAGTACGTCCTTTCTCAAGTAAGGAGACCAAAACTGAACACAATACTCCAGGTGTGGCCTCACTAACACCTTATACAATTGCAGCATAACCTCCCTAGTCTTAAACTCCATCCCTCTAGCAATGAAGGACAAAATTCCATTTGCCTTCTTAATCACCTGTTGCACCTGAAAACCAACTTTCTGCGACTCATGCACTAGCACACCCAGGTCTCTCTGCACAGCAGCATGTTTTAATATTTTATCATTTAAATAATAATCCCTTTTGCTGTTATTCCTACCAAAATGGATAACCTCACATTTGTCAACATTGTATTCCATCTGCCAGACCCTAGCCCATTCACTTAGCCTATCCAAATCCCTCTGCAGACTTCCAGTATCCTCTGCACTTTTTGCTTTACCACTTATCTTAGTGTCGTCTGCAAACTTGGACACATTGCCCTTGGTCCCCAACTCCAAATCATCTATGTAAATTGTGAACAGTTGTGGGCCCATCACTGATCCCTGAGGGACACCACTAGCTACTGATTGCCAACCAGAGAAACACCCATTAATCCCCACTCTTTGCTTTCTATTAATTAACCAATCCTCTATCCATGCTACTACTTTCCCCTTAATGCCATGCATCTTTATCTTATGCAACAACCTTTTGTGTGGCACCTTGTCAAAGGCTTTCTGGAAATCCAGATATACCACATCCATTGGCTCCCCGTTATCTACCGCACTGTTAATGTCCTCAAAAAATTCCACTAAATTAGTTAGGCACGACCTGCCCTTTATGAACCCATGCTGCGTCTGTCCAATGGGACAATTTCCATCTAGATGCCTCGCTATTTCTTCCTTGATGACAGATTCCAGCATCTTCCCTACTACCGAAGTTAAGATCACTGGCCTATAATTTCTGCCTACCTCCTTTTTTAAACAGTGGTGTCACGTTTGCTAATTTCCAATCCGCCGGGACCACCCCAGAGTCTCGTGAATTTTGGTAAATTATCACTAGTGCATTTGCAATTTCCCTAGCCATCTCTTTTAGCACTCTGGGATGCATTCCATCAGGGCCAGGAGACTTGTCTACCTTTAGCCCCATTAGCTTGCCCATCACTACCTCCTTGGTGATATCAATCCTCTCAAGGTCCTCACCTGTCATAGCCTCATTTCCATCAGTCACTGGCATGTTATTTGTGTCTTCCACTGTGAAGACCGACCCAAAAAACCTGTTCAGTTCCTCAGCCATTTCCTCATCTCCCATTATTAAATCTCCCTTCTCATCCTCTCAAGGACCAATATTTACCTTAGCCACTCTTTTTTGTTTTATGTATTTGTAGGTGGTGCTGCAGCGAAACAAGATAAACATGTTTTTATTGGGGGGTTTTAAAGCAAGTTAGCAATTACAAATATTTAATGGATCACCGTGTCCTCTTTATATATAAACATGACATTGCATCTTTGAGAAGGTAGTATGTTTTTGATGTATGAAAGCGCACTGTGACCTCCTGCCTTAAAGGAATACTGATTTCAGACAATGCTTTCTTCTCTTCTCCACTCCTTGACTGTGCAGGTGACTCATACTGGGTTAAGGTTCTACAGATACTGTCAGTACTCTATTATCTCAACAAAGCGGGCATTTTTCATGTGTCAACTTAGGCAGTGAGTATCAGTGAACTATTCAACCATCTGTTCTTTTTCCCCCTCCCGATGTCAGACAGCAAAGCAAGAGAAATGTACCGTTATTGTTTTAGTTAAAAGTAACTGAGGCAAAGTGAATCACCTCTGACTTATTTTTACCTATCTCAGAGATTGAAACAGGAATCTTATTATTTTAGTCATAGGGTGAAAACAAGTGCTGAATAATAAAACGTGTCTGTTTGTAAGTCTGGATACAGCGTACAGTTTTGGTCTTCAATTCTAATTGTTATTATTTGAATTAACCTGAAGTTGTTCACCCAGAAACCTGCAAGTGCAGATTGGATGCAATTTTCATGGAACAGATTTTGTGGACTCTTCGTCCCTATTTCTACCAAAGGCTGGAGTGTGTTGGCTGAAACACCGCTACATGTTTCAGTATGTCTAAGTAACCGAGGGAGAAGGTGCACAGATTTTCAGATGTGGCACTGGAGGTCTTGATGGAATAGGGAAGAATTCCACTTCATCCTCCTGTCCCTTACTCCTGCAACAACTGCTATTGCTCTGCCTAACATTAGGTCTTTCTCCCATTATTAATCCAGACAAAAATGAAACCCTTGGAAAAAGGCTATGATCTAGCACTCTCTTTCACATAGTGGCTCCTCTTAGGTGGAGTCGCACAGCACTAGCACTTTTTTTTAGGTAAAATCTTCCATGAATGTTTTGAATAAATGTAATAAATAAATGTTGGTGAAGACTCGAGAAAGCGGACCTTCAATGTGCTTCTGAGGTCCTCTTCACAGTTTCAGCGCTAATGACCATGAAATAATGAATATTAATTTAAGTGGTGAGGATGCCTTTATGTAGTGCTTGAAATTAAGATCAAGGTAACATTTACTCCCATAACAGTGCATCACTGTTAAGTGAGGGGATTAGTGGAACTGTCAGCAGCAAGATGCTATGCGACATCATGTTGAATGGTAGTAAACGTTTGAAATGGGAGTCAGCTGTTTAATGAATCTCTGGTGGTTATCCTAGCATTGGTTTCAACATCTTTAACAAGGTGGCGTCTTGCTGTTAGGACTGCCATACGCGAATCCCAAATTTGCAATTTGTATGACTGGAAGGGAAGACGATTAAACCACAGGACTGATATCTCTGACCAGTAGATACCTTTAAGTTAAAATGTACTTTAATTTAAACACAGAATCAATCACATTAATAACACAGAAATACCTTTGCAATTAACAGTTAAAACTGTTCATAAATAAAAGAGAAAATAATTAACTGCCTATCTATACCTACCACTATATATTCTAATTACACAACTCTATACAGTTCAAATGAAACTTATAAATAAAATTAACAATCAGGGTTACTTATCTGTGCAGACCTTTGGAAAGAGATCCTTTCAGGAACAACCTGAAAATCCTTCTTGTCAGACTTCAATTTAAAATCTTATAGCAGACGGGAAACTACAGACAAACTTGGCTCCTTCCTTTAATTACATTATATCTATCCTAAGTATAAGGCATTCTCCAGTCTCCTCCCATTAGGATGTCCCATGACCCGCTTAGCTAGGAATAAACACAACCTCTCATAAATTATCTGCACCATTCTGACATTTTTCTTGTCTCTTTGTATATATACTTCCTCTGTTTTTTTTCCTTTGGTTTTTTTTGTTTTGTTTTCTCTGTGTGTGCATTTGTAAGTATACCATGTATACAACCCAACAAAAACATTTAAAATAAAATAAATTATCTACACCCGAGGGAACCTCCGAAGCATAAACAATATTCCATTAGCCATCGAAATGTTTACAAGTCAATGGTGAAAGTCAGTGATTACCTCATCTTTATGGCCCCTTAATCACAGCTTTAGCAGGCATACTGCCTGTATGTATTTGAACCCAGGGTTTTTAATAACATTACTACAACAAAATATATAACATATAACAATTCCCTGCATTCACCACAGTGCTAAATGGGTGTGTTATACCAGCATTGCAGCTCAAGAATCCCATCTTGCCACTGAGGAGGATTGTTAGCTGTTGATTGCACTGCTGAACGTTTACCCTATCCCCTCCTCCTCTACTTATGAAATAATCAATTAATACTGAAATTGGTGAAGAATTTGCTGCGAACCCATGCCCACAAGACTCTGGGTTGACTCTGCCCAAGATATTTCTTATCAAAATGTCTATCCTTCACAAAACTTAGACCAACATCCCAGACGTAAAAGATGTGCCTGCAACTTTCTGCACTCCCTCCTGCATCACCACACAGCAAAAACGTTTTTTCCACAGGAAACCCTAAGGCATGCTCAAAAAGTAAGTACTGCATAGAAGCAGGCCATTCAGCCTGTCACAAAGTACGCTAATGTTATCTGTGAGGGTATCCCAACTTAGAATATCGGTTCGTGGGGGTGCATAGTTTTGGGTTTTTTATGGTGTGAGGAAACAAGTGAAACCCCAGTGAGAATAAATAGCCCAGTTATCAGGTAACAATTATTAAAGACAAAATATATATTAAAGAAAAGACAAATACACACAAAATTATTAAACACACACAATTTATATATAACGTACCCCTTCTTACAAAATATATCTATGATACCTGAACTCTGTAAGACTTCCTCTATTCTCCAAACAACATCCAAATTGAATAACCGGCTATAGTTAGCATACAATACAGGGATGATACTCAAATCTGAGAACCATATTTTCCTGGTTGAGCGAAGATATTTTAAAACTGTTGTCACAAAGATTTTCTGCACTGCTTTGGCTCTTGGCTCTAAGACTTAGAAGCTTGTTTGCTGTAAATGTGGCCTTCAGGCTTGGTTGGCTGAAAACTGGCATGTCCGCTTTCTGAGACTGCTAGATGTTAACCTCTCTTGCTTCTCAGATTCTGGTCAATTATATCTTTGTTGTCCTTTGAGTATGCCGTCTATGTGTTCGGCTGTCTGCTCCTATCAACCTCCTTGACTATACATTAACGTTTGTCTATCAGCTGTTTATTTTCTTTTTTTCAATAAATTTAGAGTAACCAATTCTTATTTTTCCAATTAAGAGGCAATTTAGAGTGGCCAATTCGCCTACCAGGCATATCTTTGCATTGTGGGAGTGAGACCCACACAGACACGGGGAATGTGCAAACTCTACACGGACAGTGACCCGGGGCTAGGATCGAACCTGGGTCCTCGGCACCATGAGACAGCAGTGCTAACCACTGCGCCACTGTGCCGCCCCTAAGCTGCTTCCCTTCTATACGCCATTCACACTTGATTATTATCTAAACTGCCTCGTTACCAGGAGAGACGCATACCAATGAGGGGCCTTTGAATACTCTCTACTGCTGTCTCCAGGCAGATTCATGACAAGCCCAACAAATCCATGCCAGGTTTTATGTTTCACAAGGCTTCTCTCATCCCTCTTCATCTTGCACTATCAGCATAATCTTCTATTAGTTTTTTTCTCAGGCACTTCTCCCGCTTCCTCGTGAAAGCATCTGAACAACTTCACCTGAATAACTTCCTTCAGTAGTGAGTGCCATTATGTTATGAGTAGTTTCCATTCCTCCACCTAGAATGGTATGTAAAGATATATATATTTTTAAATTTAGAGTTCCCAATTCATTTTTTTCCAATTAAGGGGCAATTTAGTGTGGCAATCCACCTAGCCTGCACATCTTTGGGTTGTGGGGGCAAAATCCACGCAGACAAGGGGAGAATGTGCAAACTCCACACGGACAGTGACCCAGAGCCGGGATTGAACCTGGGACCTCGGCGCAGTGAGGCAGCAGAGCTAACCCTCCGCCCACCATGCTGCCCAATGGTATATAAAAATGATTGAATCATTGCTTATGATGCTTATTAAATATACAAAAGGATTACTCAGCAGACTTCCACTGGATAAGTGTATTTTGGAAAATAGATTATACCTCTATGATAAACAAGTTATAGTAATTTGTCCTATTGCGGCCATTTTCCATGTGAAAATGTGAGCCGAAAGGACCAATTTTGTATGGCTACGTCCTGCATTCATAAGGATGTCTGAAGCATGTCCAATGTTATGTTTGCCTTAAGACAATATTCAGGGGCTGGTTTAGCTCAGTGGGCTAGAGAGCTGGTTTGTGATGTAGAACAAGGCCAGCAGTGTGAGTTCAATTCCCGTACCAGCTGCGAATTCTGAATTTTCCCTCTGTATACCCAAACAGGCACCAGATTGTGGCGACGAGGGGATTTTCACAGTAACTTCATTGCAGTGCAAATGTAAGCCTACTTGTGACAATAAACGATTATTAGGTATTTCAGATGGCTGCCTTAAACAGGTCCTTTAATACATTAATGAAGGGCCTTATGTATGTTTGAGGACCCCTTCAATAAAATTAATCAGTACCGGGTGCTGTAGTCAGGCCTTCAGGAATTTGCTGTGACATTACCAACAGCTCCAAACAAAGATGTTGGTCTTATTTTTTTTAAACTTACTTTAAGTTGGAATTATGAGCAACATCTTCTGCTCCAGCAACATAATGCTGCTGGAGGCATTTGCCATGTCTGGGTCGTCTGATTAACATGGCAAGTAGTTTCCACAGCAAGATCCAAATAACGATGAGTCAGAATACAGGAGTAAGATAGAGAATCTAGTGGTGTGGGATAATGACAACAATCTCTCCCTCAATGTAGCAAAACTAAGAAGCTGGTCATTGACTTCAAGAAGCGAAGTATCCTACACAGCCCTGTCTGCATCTATGATGCCAAGGTGGAGATGGTTGACAGCTTCAAATTCCTAGGTGTGCACATCACCAACAATCTGTCCTGGTCCACCCACGTCGACACTATGACCAAGAAAGCACAACAATGCCTATACTTACTCAGGAAACCAAGGAAATTTGTACACAATGACTCTTACCAATTTTTACAAATGAACCAAGAAAGCATCCTATCTGGCTACATCACAGTCTGGTATGGCAACTGGTCGGCCCAAGACAGTAAGAAATTACACAGAGTCCTGAAGACAGCCCAGTCCATCACGCAAACCCATAAGACATAGGAGGGGAATTAGGCTACTTGTCCCATCGAGACTGCTCCGCCATTCAATCATGGCTAATATCTTCTCATCCCCATTCTCCTGCCTACTCCTCATATCCCCCGACCCGCCTCCCATCCATTGACTCTGTCTACACCGCCCGCTGCCTTGGGAAAGTGGGCAGCATAATCAAAGACCCATCCCACCTAGGTTATTCTCTCTTCCAACCTCTTCCATCGGGCAGGAGATATAAAAGTCTGAGAAGACGCATTAACAGCTTCAAAAACAGCTTCTTCCCCACTGGTAACAGACTCCTGAATGACCCTCTTATGGACTGAACTGATCTCTCCACGCATCTTCTCTACTTTTTTTAATGAATTTAGAGTACCTCATTCTTTTCACAATTAAGGGGCAATTTAGCATGGCCAATCCACCTACCCTGCACATCTTTGGGTTGTGGGGGTGAGACCCACGCAGAAATGGGAAGAATTCCACACAGACAGTGTCCCGGGGCCGGGATCGACCCTGGGTCCTCGGTGCCATGAGGCAGCAGTGCAAACCACTGCGCCGCCTTTACGCGTCTTCTCTATAAAGTAGTACTTCACTCCCTATGCTTCACCCAATGTCTACGTATTTACATTGTGTATTTATCGTATGTCCTGTTTTTCATGTATGGAAAGATCTGTCTGGACTGTATGCAAAACAATACTTTTCACTGTACCTCAGTACACATGACAATAAACCTAAATCTAAAATCTAAACTGGATCCCTCAAACAGCAGTATGATAAGTGACAAGATGTCCTAGATTTTCAGTGCTTTGGTTTGATGGACACCAGGAGACCACCCCTGGTCTTGAAATACTGCAATGGGATCTTTAACATACACCTGAACAGACGGAGCCTTGTTTTAATGTGTTATTTGAAAGACAACGGATGAATCTCTGCCTCACACTGCCGTAGTGGAGTTCCCAATGAGGAGGAGAATCCAGCGTTGTGTCGGAAAAGAAGATGCATTTCCGATGCTCTGCTCCCCCCACACCGTTCCCCATCCCCCATCCCCACGCTGACAATGGGATTGTCCCGGGCCAGCGGGAGGATGCAAATGGGTCATTTAGAGCTTCCTGACAGGGGTCACTCTTCTGGGGGGTTTCCTGACAGGAGTCACTCCTCTGGGGAGCTTCCTGATAGGGTTCTCTTTCCTGAGGGTTCTATGGTGTGGGTTGCCTTATTTAGGGGGTCTCTGTGGTGGGTCTCTTTATTTATGGGGTATCTGGGAGAGTCTCTTTGTTTAGGGGTGTCTGTGGTGGCCGCTTTATTTTGGGGGTAACTGGGGGGGTCTCTGAGGGGGTCCCTTATTCAGGGATTCACCGGAGAGGGCTGGGTGTGGGCTTGGTCATCCCTGTCCTGAGGGGGAACCCAAAAAATCCAGGGGTTGGGGGCTGAATTGCGATGTGAGGTGGGTGAGTGGCCAGCCGCGGGACCTCACTATCGGACTACCATCCTCACCATGCATAAATTTGCATGACTAAGGATTGGAAAAATCAGGTGCAATGCAGCTCCAACAGGAGAACATTAGTCTCCCAAACGAAGAATTTCGCCCAGTATCTCCATCAGCACTGCATGTCCCCACACAAATGTTTTTGGAGGTTCTGCGCACAGTATATGGAACAAGGTAAAAGAACTTGTTGCGCACATTGAAATTGGCCGGGATGATGTTGTGGGCATCACAGAGACGTGGCTGTAAGGGGATCAGAGCTGGGTTCTAAATATCCAAGGATATGTGTCCTATCGAAAGGACAGGCAGATGGGCAAAGGGAGCGGGGTCGCATTGTTAGTAAAGAATGAAGTTAAATCGATAGCAAGGAGCGATATAGGTTCAGAAGGCATAGAATCTCTGAGGGTGGAATTGAGGAATCGCAAAGGTAAAAAGACCCTCATGGGAATTATGTATAGTAGTAGTCAGGATGTGGGGCAGAAAATAAATCAGGAGATAGGAAACGCATGTAATAAAGGCAATATTATAATAATCATGGGCGACTTCAATGTGCAGGTGCACTGGGAAAATCAGATTGGTAGTGGATCCCAAGAAAAGGAATTTGTGGAATGTCTAAGAGATGGTTTTTTGGAGCAGCCTGTGACAGAGCCTGCTAGGAAACAGGCAATTCTGGATTTGGTGTTGTGTAATGAGACATACTTGATTAGAGAACTTAAGGTGAAGGAACCCTTAGGGAAAGCGTCATAGATTGCAGTTATGTAAATGTGGTCACACCCAAGGTGCAGGCAGAGAAATGGGTGACCACCAGAAAGGGCAGGCAGTCAGTGCAGGAATCCCCTGTGGTTGTCCCCCTCTCGAACAGATATACCCCTTTGGATACTGTCGGGGGGGATAGCCTATCAGGGGAAAACAGCAACAGCCAGAGCAGTGGCACCACGGCTGGCTCTGATGTTCAGAAGGGAGGGTCAAAGCGCAGAAGAGTAATAGTAATAGGGGACTCTATAGTCAGGGGCACAGATAGGTGCTTCTGTGGACGTGAAAGAGACTCCAGGATGGTATGTTGCCTCCCTGGTGCCAGGGTCCAGGATGTCTCCGAACGGGGAGAGGGCATCCTGAAGGGGGAGGGCAAACAGGCAGAGGTCGTTGTACATATTGGTACTAACGACATAGGCAGGAAGGGGCATGAGGTCCTGCAGCAGGAGTTCAGGGAGCTAGGCAGAAAGTTAAAAGACAGGACCTCGAGGGTTGTAATCTCGGGATTACTCCCTGTGCCACGTGCCAGTGAGGCTAGAAATAGGAAGATAGAGCAGCTAAACACGTGGCTAAACAGCTGGTGTAGGAGGGAGGGTTTCCATTATCTGGACCACTGGGAGCTCTTCCGGGGCAGGTGTGACCTGTATAAGAAGGACGGGTTGCATCTAAACCGGAGAGGCATAAATATCCTGGCCGCGAGGTTTGCTAGTGTCACACGGGAGGGTTTAAACTAGTATGGCAGGGTGGTGGGCAAGGGAGCAATAGGTCAGAAGGTGAGAGCATTGAGGGAGAACTAGGGAATAGGGACAGTGTGGCTCTGAGGCAGAGCAGACAGGGAGAAGTTGCTGAACACAGCGGGTCTGGTGGCCTGAAGTGCATATGTTTTAATGCAAGAATTATTACGGGTAAGGCAGATGAACTTAGAGCTTGGATTAGTACTTGGAACTATGATGTTGTTGCCATTACAGAGTCCTGGTTGAGGGAAGGGCAGGATTGGCAGCTAAACGTTCCAGGATTTAGATGTTTCAGGCGGGATAGAGGGGGATGTAAAAGGGGACGCGGAGTTGCGCTACTGGTTCGGGAGAATATCACAGCTGTACTGCGAATGGACACCTCAGAGGGCAGTGAGGCTATATGGGTAGAGATCAGGAATAAGAAGGGTGCAGTCACAATGTTGGGGTTATACTACAGGCCTCCCAACAGCCAGCGGGAGATAGAAGAGCAGATTTGGAAAAGAGTAAAAACAACAGGGTTGTGGTGATGGGAGACTTCAACTTCCCAATATTGACTGGGACTCACTTAGTGCCAGGGGCTTAGACGGGGCGGAGTTTGTAAGGAGCATCCAGGAGGGCTTCTTAAAACAATATGTAGACAGTCCAACTAGGGAAGGGGCGGTACTGGACCTGGTATTTGGGAATGAGCCCGGCCAGGTGGTAGATGTTTCAGTAGGGGAGCATTTCGGTAACAGTGACCACAATTCAGTAAGTTTTAAAGTACTGGTGGACAAGGATAAGAGTGGTCCTAGGATGAATGTGCTAAATTGGGGGAAGGCTAATTATAATAATATTAGGCGGGAACTGAAGAACATAGATTGGGGGCGGATGTTTGAGGGCAAATCAACATCTGACATGTGGGAGGCTTTCAAGTGGCAGTTGAAAGGAATACAGGACCGGCATGTTCCTGTGAGGAAGAAGGATAAATACCTCAATTTTCGGGAACCTTGGATGACGAGTGATATTGTAGGCCTCGTCAAAAAGAAAAAGGAGACATTTGTCAGGGCTAAAAGGCTGGGAACAGACGAAGCCTGCGTGGAATATAAGGAAAGTAGGAAGGAACTTAAGCAAGGAGTCAGGAGGGCTAGAAGGGGTCACGAAAAGTCATTGGCAAATAGGGTTAAGGAAAATCCCAAGGCTTTTTACACGTACATAAAAAGCAAGAGGGTAGCCAGGGAAAGGGTTGGCCCACTGAAGGATAGGCAAGGGAAACTATGTGTGGAGCCAGAGGAAATGGGCGAGGTACTAAATGAATACTTTGCATCGGTATTCACCAAAGAGAAGGAATTGGTAGATGTTGAGTCTGGAGAAGGGGGTGTAGATAGCCTGGGTCACATTGTGATCCAAAAAGACGAGGTGTTGGGTGTCTTAAAAAATATTAAGGTAGATAAGGCCTGATGGGATCTACCCCAGAATACTGAAGGAGGCTGGAGAGGAAATTGCTGAGGCCTTGACAGAAATCTTTGGATCCTCGCTGTCTTCAGGGGATGTCCCGGAGGACTGGAGAATAGCCAATGTTGTTCCTCTGTTTAAGAAGGGTAGCAAGGATAATCCCGGGAACTACAGGCCGGTGAGCCTTACTTCAGTGGTAGGGAAATTACTGGAGAGAATTCTTCGAGACAGGATCTACTCCCATTTGGAAGCAAATGGACGTATTAGTGAGAAGCAGCACGGTTTTGTGAAGGGGAGGTCGTGTCTCACTAACTTGATAGAGTTTTTCGAGGAGGTCACTAAGATGATTGATGTAGGCAGGGCAGTGGATATTGTCTATATGGACTTCAGTAAGGCCTTTGACAAGGTCCCTCATGGTAGACTAGTACAAAAGGTGAAGTCACACGGGATCAGGGGTGAGCTGGCAAGGTGGATACAGAACTGGCTAGGCCATAGAAGGCAGAGAGTAGCAATGGAAGGATGCTTTTCTCATTGGAGGGCTGTGACCAGTGGTGTTCCACAGGGATCAGTGCTGGGACCTTTGCTCTTTGTAGTATATATAAATGATTTGGAGGAAAATGTAACTGGTCTGATTAGTAAGTTTGCAGACGACACAAAGGTTGGTGGAATTGCGGATAGCGATGAGGACTGTCGGAGGATACAGCAGGATTTAGATTGTCTGGAGACTTGGGCGGAGAGATGGCAGATGGAGTTTAATCCGGACAAATGTGAGGTAATGCATTTTGGAAGGACTAACGCAGGTAGGGAATATACAGTGAATGGTAGAACCCTCAAGAGTATTGAAAGTCAAAGAGATCTTGGAGTACAGGTCCACAGGTCATTGAAAGGGGCAACACAGGTGGAGAAGGTAGTCAAGAAGGCATACGGCATGCTTGCCTTCATTGGCCGGGGCATTGAGTATAAGAATTGGCAAGTCATGTTGCAGCTGTATAGAACCTTAATTAGGCCACACTTGGAGTATAGTGTTCAATTCTGGTCGCCACACTACCAGAAGGAGGTGGAGGCTTTAGAGAGGGTGCAGAAGAGATTTACCAGAATGTTGCCTGGTATGGAGGGCATTAGCTATGAGGAGCGGTTGAATAAACTTGGTTTGTTCTCACTGGAACGAAGGAGGTTGAGGGGAGACCTGATAGAGGTGTACAAAATTATGAGGGGCATAGACAGAGTGGATAGTCAGAGGATTTTCCCCAGGGTAGAGGGGTCAATTACTAGGGGGCATAGGTTTAAGGTGAGAGGGGCAAGGTTTAGAGTAGATGTACGAGGCAAGTTTTTTACGCAGAGGGTAGTGGGTGCCTGGAACTCGCTACCGGAGGAGGTGGTGGAAGCAGGGACGATAGTGACATTTAAGGGGCATCTTGACAAATACATGAATAGGATGGGAATAGAAGGATACGGACCCAGGAAGTGTAGAAAATTGTAGTTTAGTCGGGCAGCATGGTCGGCGCGGGCTTGGAGGGCCGAAGGGCCTGTTCCTGTGCTGTACATTTCTTTGTTCTTTGTTCTTTGTTTGGAACAGTGACCACAATATGATAGAATTAACCCTGCAGTTTGAGAGGGAGAAGCTGCAATCAGATGGAATTGTATTACAATTAAATAAGAGTAACTACAAAGACATGAGGGAGGAGCTGGCCAGAGTTGATTGGAAAAGGAGTCTAGCAGGGAAGACAATGGAACAGCAACGGCAGGAGCCAGAGGATTGGAAAGCTTTTAAAAGCAAGCAGAGGACAACTAAAAAAGCAATAAGTGTGGAGAAGATGAAGTATGAGTGCAAGCTAGCTAGTACTATAAAGGAAGATAGGAAGAGTTTTTTTCAATATATATAAGGTAAGAGAGAGGCAAAAATAGACATTGGACCACTGGAAAATGTGGCTGGAGAAGTAATAATAAGAAACAAAGAAATGGCAGACGAACTGAATAGTTACTTTGCATCAATCTTCACGGTGGAAGACACCAGTGGGATGCCAGAGCTCCAGGAGAACCAGGGGGCAGAGTTGAGTGCAGTGACCATCACTAAGGAGAAGGTTCTGGGCAAACTGAAAGGTCTGAAGGTGGATAGATCACCTGGACCGGATGGAATACACCCCAGGGTTCTAAAAGAGATAGCTCAGGTGATTGTGGAGGCATTGGTGGTGATCTTTCAGGAATCATTGGAGGCAGGAAGGGTCCCCAAGGACTGGAAAATGGCGAATGTAACACCCCTGTTTAAGAAGGGAGGGAGGCAGAAGATGGGAAATTATAGGCCAGTTAGCCTGACTTCGGTCATTGGTAAGATTTTAGAGTCCATTATTAAAGATGAGATTGCGGAGTTCTTGGAAGTGCATGATAATATATGACTGAGTCAGCAAGGCTTCGTTAAGGGGAGGTCATGTCTGACAAATCTGTTACAGTTCTTTAAGGAAGTAACAAGGAAGTTAGACAAAGGAGAACCAGTGGACATGATTTATTTAGATGTCCAGAAAGCCTTTGACAAGGTGCCGCATAGGAGACTGTTAAATAAGTTAAGAGCCCATGGTGTTAAGAGTAAGATCCTGGCATGGGTAGAGGATTGGCTGACTGGCAGAAGGCAGAGAGTTGGGATAAAGGGGTCTTTTTCATGATGGTAGCCGGTGACTAGTGGTGTGCCTCAGGTGTCGGTGCTGGAACCACAACTTTTCACAATATATATTAATGATTTGGAAGAAGGAAGTTATATACTGTGGTGCATAACTACAGATGGTGCAAAGTAAAGTTTATGAAGTTTCCAGACTGTATATTAAATTACCTGGGAGTTTTTGAAAGAAAAATTAAAATCTTTGATCAATGTTAGCAAAACACTGACTGGATGTTGACTTTATTTTAAACAATAAATATTTTTTTGTCCAATTAAGGAGCAATTTAGCACGGCCAATTCACCTACCCTGCACATCTTTTTGGGTTGTGGGGTTGAGATCCACGCACACACAGGGAGAATGTGCAAACTCCACACGGGCAGTGACCCAGGGCCGGGATTAAACAGTAAATATAACTAGCATTAAGTTATCAGGGCACCAGAGATTTGTATGGCACGGTGACACAGTGGTTAGCACTGCTGCCTCAGCACCAGAGACCCGGGTTCAATTCTGACCTTGGGTGACTGTGTGGAGTTTTCACGTTCTCCCTGTGTCTCCATGGATTTCCTCTGGGTGCTCTGGTTTCCGCCCACAGTCCAAAGATCTACAGCTTGGGTGGATTGGCCAGGGTAAAAACTGTCCCTTAGTGTACAAAGTATGAAGTCTTACAACACCAGGTTAAAGTCCAACAGGTTTGTTTCGATGTCACTAGCTTTCGGAGCGCTACTCCTTCCTCAGGTGAATGAAGAGGTATGTTCCAGAAACATATATATAGACAAATTCAAAGATGCCAAACAATACTTGGAATGCGACCATTAACAGGTGATTAAATCTTTACAGATCCAGAGATGGGGTAACCCCAGGTTAACGAGGTGTGAATTGTGTCAAGCCAGGACAGTTGGTAGGATTTCGCAGGCCAGATGGTGAGGGATGAATGTAATGCGACATGAACCCCAGGTCCCGGTTGAGGCCGCACTCATGTGTGCGGAACTTGGCTATAAGTTTCTGCTCGGCGATTCTGCGTTGTCGCGCATCCTGAAGGCCGCCTTGGAGAACGCTTACCCGGAGATCAGAGGCTGAATGCCCTTGACTGCTGAAGTGTTCCCCGACTGGAAGGGAACATTCCTGCCTGGTGATTGTTGCGTGATGTCCGTTCATTCGTTGTCGCAGCGTCTGCATGGTCTCGCCAATGTACCATGCTTCGGGACATCCTTTCCTGCAGCGTATGAGGTAGACAACGTTGGCCGAGTCGCACGAGTATGTACCGCGTACCTGGTGAGTGGTGTTCTCACGTGTAATAGTGGTATCCATGTCGATGATCTGGCACGTCTTGCAGAGATTGCCATGGCAGGGTTGTGTGGTGTCGTGGTCACTGTTCTGAAGACTGGGCAGTTTGTTGCAAACAATGGTTTGTTTGAGGTTGCGCGGTTGTTTGAAGGCAAGTAGTGGGGGTGTGGGGATGACCTTGGCAAGATGTTCATCGTCATCAATGACGTGTTGAAGGCTGTGAAGAAGATGACGTAGTTTCTCCGCTCCGGGGAAGTACTGGACGACGAAGGGTATTCTGTCGGTTGTGTCCCATGTTTGTCTTCTGAGGAGGTCGGTGCGGTTTTTCACTGTGGCGCGTTGGAACTGTCGATCGATGAGTCGAGTGCCATATCCCGTTCGTACGAGGGCATCTTTCAATGTCTGTACAAAGATATGGGATTACAGGGACAGGGCAGAGGATTGGGCCCTTTCAGAAGGTTGGTGCAGACTCAATGGGCCAAATAGCCTCCTTCTGCACTGTAGGGATTCTATGAATTCTATACATACCGACAGGGTATTCGAGATTCCATTCCCTCAGGTCAGAAAATGATGCAAAGCTGGATGTGACAGCCTCCTCCTCTCTGAATACCTATTGGTTTCAACGCTGCCCATCACATAATGAAACTCGAGATGTTGTAAGCACACAGTGTGGGCTGCACCTGCAGCAAGGCAGTGAATTTCACAAATACATTGAGCTTTTTATATGACCTTTATTATTCCAGGGTACAGTGCCAGCACCCCTCACCTTTATTAATTCTACAGAAACACTCAAAACTTGTGCCATTCGTGTATGATTTACTGAACCCATGAGCAATGTAGGTTAAAGGGAATCGGGTTTAGCAAAAACGAAAGAAGGAACTTCCCATTCTCTAGATTATGAAGGGGGAAGTACATGAAGAAACGTCCATTTCACCACAATTTTAGATGTGCTATCCTTCGTTTAGATGCATGAGCTGGCTTAATGGATTCCCTATTATTAGGCGCTGGGGGAAACTGCACGGTTTGGGAAATAATTCCCACTTGCATTCCCGCTCTTGCAATGTGGTCTTGTGCGGCATTGGATATAGTAAACAGCGAGCAGGCGCTCTGATTTTCCGCACCACAATTGCTTTGCAAACCCGCTTCAAATGGTAAAAGCAGCAGCGAAACCAAACCTCGTTAAGTTTCGATTCGCTTGGCTGGCGAGGAGCTCACAACAATCTTTGAACCGATTCCCGGAACACTTTCCCTGCAGACGAATGATCAGGGAGAGCAAGACATCTCATGACTGAGGGTTTTAATGCCAATAGGTTTCTTGAGTAAAAAATGTGACTCACTTTTATGATCTTCTATGTGTATGAGTAATGTTTATGTGCAGTCCTTTAGAATTGAGGTAGGTTCATGTGACGACGGAGGAATCCATCATTCCTGATTTCGCAGAAATTCCAATAGTTCTTGGCACCAGGTAACATGATATCATTTTAATATCCTCTGCCCTGAAATAATTTATACTGTCACTCAAATTGCACTGCCGTGCTGTTGGACTCTATTGAATATACGTGCCTGGCGCTGTGTATCGCTAAACTAAGACGTATTCTTTTCATATGTTAATGAATCGAGTAATGAAATGACCGCAGCAGGCGGCAGCTGGCCCAAGGGTGAGAAATGTCAATTCGACAACAAGAAAAAGCCCCTCGGGCAATCAACTACATCAGAAAAAGAATGATAGATTTGTACCATTGACACCATCAGTGACCAGACTTCCTAGAATGGACGGCACAGTAGCACAGTGGTTAGCACTGCTGCATCACAGCTCCAGGAACCAGTGTTCAATTCCGGCTCGGGTCACTGTGTGGCATCTGCACTTTTTCCCTGTGTCTGCAGTGGGTTTCCTCCGGGTGCTCTGGTTTGCTCCCAGAAGTACCGAAAGACGTGCTTGTTAGATGAATTGGACATTCTGAATTCTTTCTGAGCGTACCCGAACAGGCACCGGAATGTGGCGACTAGGGGATTTTCACAGGAACTTCATTGCAGTGTTAATGTAAGCCTACTTGTGACACAGATAAAAATTATTATTAATTTAATTCTGGAACGTCGAGGTCACTAATGATAAAAGACCATACCCCGGAAATATAGAATGGTGAGGAGATCATTCGGCTGGTCGTGTCTGTGCCAGCCCTATAAAGGCGCAGTTCACCTTGAGCCACTTCTCCTACCCTTCCCCAGTAGCTTGTTTCGCTTTACAGATGGTGATCCAATCCTTTTGAAACCCATATTAGGCTTTTGAAGGTTAAATACTGAGGGGGCTAAAATGATGAATGCAGAGGAATCATTTCTTCCAGTGGGCCTATCGAGAACAAGGGAACATTGATTTAGAATTTAAAGCGAGACCATTTAAGAGAAATTGGGGAGCACTTTTTCACACAAAATGTCGCAGAAATCTGGAATTCTCTTCCCGATAAAGCTGAAGATGTTGAACTAGGGGTTTCAAACTGAATAGATTTGATCTACGCGCGATAGATCTTCCATCAAGCTCAGCCATTGGCATGTTTTCACTATCCTTAGCATCATCCCCTTATGCTCAAGTCCTGAAAGACGCGCTGTTAGGTAATTTGGACATTCTGAATTTTCCCTCAATGTACCCAAACAGGCGCCGGAGTGTGGCGACTAAGGGATTTTCACAGTAACTTCATTGCAGTGTTAATGTAAGCCTACTTGTGACAATAATAAAGATTATTCTTATTGTATAGAAGCCCGACCATCCCCCATTCACTAACCCCACCTCTGTCTGGCTGAACAAGTTGTTACTTTGAACAACTTCTCTTTTGCAGGTGGCACAATGGTTGGCACTGCTGTCTCACAGACCCGGGCCCAGGTTTGATTCCGACCTCTGGTGACTGTGTGGAGTTTGCACATTCTCCCCGTGTCTGTGTGGGTTTCCTCCGGGTGCTCCTGTTTCCTCCCACAGTCCAAAGATGCGCAGGTTGGATGGATTGGCCATGCTAAATTGCCCCTTAGGATGCAGTTTTAGGAATATATCGGGGGATTGGGCCTAGTTAGGGTGGTCTTTCGAAGGGTTGGTACAGACCTGATGGGTTGAATGGCCTGTTTCTGCATTGCAATTCTAAATGCTAAAATTGATTCCTCACACTTCTTCCAAAATAAGGTGTCACTATGGAATCCATATAGGACCTTGCCATGCCTACCTCTTCATAGAAGAAATGGAACATTCCCATCTTGCACACATCACCTCTCTCCTATTTTTCCTGTGCACTGGGAGACTTTATCAGTGTCACTTCCTGCTCTTGCCATGTACTGGAAAATACCATCACTTCTAATTTCCACACAACTTTGCCTTCATATGGTCCATATCAACTCTTCACTTCCCTTTCTAAACTTCCCTTTCTCTATTTATGCGAATAGGCTGTCAATAAACATTGACTATAAATTTGTAGACCCCCATCATGCTTCCTATAAGGATTCTGAATTCTCTCAGTTTGTCTGTCCCCCTCATATTTGTTCTGAAGACCTTCCTTGCTGCTGCTTCTGCGACCAAGAAATATGCTGTAACGGTACGTCACGTTTGTCTGTCTTGCACCATCCTCACACACCCACCAGTCTGTCAACTATGCCAAGATTGACTCCTCTTTCTGCTGCTCTCCACTTTGTCCTCCAAAAGAGATCCCTGTGGCTTTTTATTACTGATCAATTGGCTGAAATGCTGACATCTTATGCGTCAGTGTTCACCAAAGAAAAAGACGTTGTGGAAGATGATTCTTGGGTAGGGTGTGTGGATAGTCTGGGTCATGTTGCTATCAAAAAGGAGAAGGTATTGGGTGTTTTTTTTAACATTTTAAGACATTAAGGTAGATGGATCTCCTGGGCCTGATGTGATTTACCCCAGAATACTGAGCGAAGCAAGGGAGGAAATTGCTGGGGCCTTGACTGACATCTTTTTATCCTCATTGGCTACAGGTGAGATCCCAGAGGACTGGAGAATTGCTAATGTGGTACCGCTGTTTAAGAAAGGCAGCAAGGATAATCCTGGTAACCAAAGGCTGGTGAGCCTCATGTCGGTAGCAGGTAAATTATTGGAGAGAATTCTCAGGGACAGGATTTATACCCATTTGGAAACAAATGGACTCATTAGCTGTGGGCAGTATGGTTTTGTGAAGCGGAGGTGTTTTGAGGAGGTGACAGATGATTAATGAGTGGAGGGCGGGGGATGTTGTTTACATGGACTTCAGTAAAGCCTTTGACAAGATGCCTCATGGCAGACTGGTACAAAAGGTGAAGTCACATTTGATAAGATGCGAGGTAGCAAGATGGATACAGAACTGGCTCGATCTCAGAGGGTAACGGTAGAAGGGTGTTTTTCTGAATGGAAGGTTGTGACTAGTGGTGTTCCACAGTGATGGTGCTTGGGCCTCTGTTGTTTGTAGTGTACATAAACGATATGGAGCAAAAATTAGCTGGTCTAATTAGTAAGTTCACGGATGACACCAAGGTTGGTGGAGTTGCAGATAGTGTTGAGGATTGTAAGAGGATACAGCAGGACATAGGTAGGTTAGAGATTTCAATAATAATAATATTTATTGTCACAAGTAGGCTTTCATTAACACTGCAATGAAGTTACTGTGAAAAGCCCCTTGTCGCCACATTCCGGTGCCTGTTCGGATATATATAGGGAGAATTTAGACTATCCAATTCACCTAACAGCACGTCATTCGGGAACTGTGGGAGACTGGAGAATCCGGAGGAAACCCACGCAGACACAGGGAGAACGTGCAGACTCTGCACAGACAGTGACCCAAGCCGGAAATCGAACCTGGGACCCTGGAGCTGTGAAGCAACAGTGGTACCCACTGTGCTAACGTGCCGCCCACACTTGGGCAGAGAAATGGCAAATGGAATTTAATCCGGACAAATGTGGGGTAATGCATTTTGGCAGGTCTACGTTGAGGGGAAATATACCATAAATGGTAAAACTCTGAGGAATATAGAAAGTCAGACCGATCTGGGCGTACAGGTCCACAGATCTTTGAAAGTGGCATCACAAGTGGACAAGGTAGTCAAGAAAGCATATGGAATGCTTGCTTTCATTGGACGGGGCATCGAGTATAAAAACTGGCAAGTCATGCTACAGTTGTATAGAACCTTGGAAAGGCCTTACTTGGAATATTGCGCACAATTCTGGTCGCCACACTACTGGAAGGATGTGGAGGCTTTGGAGAGGGTGCAGAGGAAGTTTATCAGGATGTTGCCTGGTCTGGACGGTGTTAGCTATGCGGAGAGGCTGAGTAGACTCAGACTGTTTTCATTAGAATGATAGAGATTGAGGGGTGCCGTGATAGAGGTCTTCAAGATTATGAGAGGCATGGATACAGTGTATGGCCAGGCACTCTTTCCCAGGGTGGAGGGGTCAGTCACTAGGGGCATAGGTTTATGGTCCGTGGGGCAAAGTTTAGAGGAGATGTGCGAAGCAGGTTTTTTTACGCAGAGAGTGGCGAGTGCCTGGAACGCGCTGCCAGGGGAGGTTGTGGAAGCAGATACATTAACGGCGTTCAAAAGGCATCTTGACAAATACATGGATAGGATGGGTATAGAGGGGTACGGCACTATGGAATGCTGAGGGGTTTGGCCAAGGGTAGTGTTAAGACCGGTACAGGCTTGGAGGGTCGAAGGGCCTGTTCCTGCGCTGTATTGTTTTTCGTTCTTATTTTCTGGATGCCACTTTTTAGAGTTCTTTTTGACCTTCCTTACCAGCTCTTTTGACGTCTTCCTTTTTCCTCAACCAAGAACTCCTCTCCATTGTGGCTGACAGAGCCTTCGACGGTGTCAATAATTCTTCCCTCATCCATTCCCCTACGTCCCAGAACCAAGATAGGATTTTTCCTCTCCACTCCACCTTCCTCCAAATTCAGTAAATCAGTGTCTGCCATGTTCAGTGCAATGCCACCAATAAACACATCTTCCTCTCCCCTTTCAGTATTTTAAAAGTATAATCTCCTTTGTGACATCTAGATACACTCTCCCATCACTGCAAACTGCCACCCTCCCTTTCCATGACACCTTACTGTGCAAGCACAGGAGTGATGTTCTTGTACTTCTTCCAATTCAGTATATGGTATTTGCTGCTCGCAATACAGTCTCCCCCACACTGGGCACACCAAGTGAACATTTCTCTTTAGTCCTGAAGCAGAATCCCAAGTTTCTGGTCACCTGTCATATTAATTTTCTGCCCCCTCCCAGTCTGACCTCTCTGCCCTCGGCTTTTTATAGTGTTTCAGTGAAGCTGATACTTCTGATCAGTCCACAAGTGGCACAGTGGTTAGCACTGCTGCCTCACAGCGCTGGGGACCCATGTTTGATTCCAACCTTGGGTGACTGTCTGTGTGGAGTCTTCACGTTCTCCCCATGTCTGCGTGGGTTTCCTCCGGGTGCTCCGGTTTCCTCCACAGTCCAAAGATGTGCAGGTTAGGTGGATTGGCCATGACCAATTGCCCCGTAGTGTCCAATAAGTTAGGCGGTGTTACAGGGATAGAGCAGGGAAGGGGGCCTAGGTAGGATGCTCTTTCGGAGGGCGGGTGCAAACTTGATGGGCTGAATAGCCTCCTTCTGCACTGTAGGGCTTCTATGATTCCAGTTGGCTGACATTTTAATTATCTGTCCCATTCCCACTCAGACCTCTTGCTGCACCCTCCAATGAGGCTCAACAGAAGCTTGGGGAACAGTGCTTCATCTTTTGATTAGACACTTTACAACTCAGCAGCAAGTTCAACAATTCCATATCATAACCAATACCCCCATTTTCTCAGACAATGATTCCGATGTTGCCATTTACAGCTCCTCTTCCTTCTTTACTTCGTCCTCTTGTCATTTCAGTCTCTCCTACCTTCCACCCCATCACTGAGCTATCCTTTCAAGCCTTCCTCCCCATCCCCTGCTTAAAACCTGTCGAACCTCTAAACCTCTTCTTGTCCTAATGGAAAGTTATTGTTAACTCTGATTCTCCCTCTGCTAAATATTTCCAGCATTTTCTGACCTATTTGATTTCCAGCATCAGCAGTATTTTGTACTTGTGTTAGAGCTTTGGTAGATGGGTATCAACAAATCTAGAACTAAGGAACCGAAATGGTTTGAACCCTCACCATTTCTGATCGGTGTACCTACTTTTGGAGATTGGGAATAATTAGCTCATGGTCGAAATGACAAAACGGGCATACAAACAAGGCATGCGGGCAATGTTCTGCAGGTTTTGGCAGCGTGCGTGCAGAGATGAAAGGTAATTCGATGAAAGGTCAGAAATATCTCACAGATGATGCTGAGCATTTGTTTTGATTTCACCTTTACAGCTCCCGCAATATTTTGTCTTTTGATTAGTTTGGCCCTGTGGGGGTTTTTTTGAATGAGTCATTAAACGGAGAGAGAGAGTCCGCCCATCCTATAAAAGTTCCCTGGTACTATTTGGAGCTCGAGTATTCTCGCCTCGAGTCAGAATGAGATGGACCCAAGTTTCAGGATTTGACCATGTCATCTTGGCCAAGAGTCAAGGCGAGCGACTGTGTGGCTGAAGCTCTGGGCGGAGTGACTTCCAAGTCCACAGAACGGTATTGACTGGAATTGCCCGAAGCAATCCTTGATGAATTACGATAAAGTCTGTAAAAAAGGCAAGCATTTCTTTCTATCCCAGTATTCTACTGGTCTGTGCACCGACCGGTGGTTGTGTTATATCTTTGCAAGCGGGGGTGGATCGATTAATAATGCAAACTCGATAAAGGTCGCATTGAAACACTTCCAAACTACTAGGAGCGTTTGCGGCCACTTCTACCGGTCAAAACGTTCAGTTCGTGTCTTTTCGCTGGTTAAGCGTCTTTTCTATGCGGATGTTACTGGAATGCCGTTTCTAATTCTTGAAGAGAAATTGTGCAACTCCGGATAACTGAGGTTTTAAAAGGAAAATAAATGTCATGACAATGTGTGTGTGTGTGGGGGGGGTTCTGCGTATTCCTGACGTATTGAGGGTTGTGTCTCATTTCACATAAAGACCAGTGAATGACGATGAGAGGAAACAGGAAGCCTTTTACTGGCAAATGGGAACCGCTTTTCAACCTACATGCATTCCAAATGAGGGTATGTTCGACAGCACACGTTTCCATGTTTGACAAAGTGTCTGCCACGCCAACCCGCTCACAGCCCTGGAATATTTTTGCACTTTACACCATTGCATCGTTATTATTCAGGTCTAATCAGACACTGACTTCGAACTGTTAAAAAAAACACGTTAAAACCCCAAACCCTATTAATAGTCACACTCGAGGATTGCATTGCATTTAAATGTGAAATTATGGGTTATTGTGACGAGTGACCACTTTCCTTGGAGAAATGAAGACGAGCCAGTTTCCATGCCAGACTTTCACCCGGAATGTTGCCGGGATTGACAGCGACTCGAAAGGATTCAACCCAAAGGCACTGTCATTCGGTGGCTTTCCCAAGTGATCGCCCCCACAGCTGGCACGGAGAAGGGTCGCCTTCTATGAGCTGTGCAGGAAGTGATAGTCAGCGGGATTTCCCATTCCTGTCCCACAAGGCTCGCAATCAACCTGCATTTTTATTTTCATTTTCTTTTCCGCCCCCTGCTTCGGATAGGGGGGTGCAGAGGGAGGCGCTGCCTTTGAGACGTGGCAATGTTGCAGGAGACGCACCTTAGAATCCCCACAGTGCAGAAGGTCATTTGGCCCATCCAAACTGCACCGACCCTGCAAAAGAGCACTTTACCTAGGCTCACTCCACTGCTCCATCCCTCTAGCCCCACCTAACATTTGGGCATGAAGGGGCAATTTAACATGGCCAATCCATCGAACCTGCACATCTTTGGACTGTGGGTGGAAAACGGAGCACCCGGAGGAAACCTACGCAGACATGGGGAGAAAGTGCAAACTTCACAGACACCCAAGGCTGGAATTAAACTTGGATCCCTGGCGTTGTGAGGACGCAGTGCAAGCCACCGTGTTATAAAGCTCGTATCAGTAATGGTGACCGTGTAACTATTGGGCTGTTGTCAAAACCCACCTGGTTCATTAATGTCCATTAGGGAAGGAAATCTGTCTCTACCCAGTCTGGCAGATATGCAACTCCAGACCTGCAGTTAACTCTTAACTGTTCTCTGAAATTGGCCTATGAAGCTGCCAGTTCAAAGTATAATTATAATAAAACAGGCTAGACCACCCAGCATTGGATTGGGATGTGGCAAAAGCATTACCCAGCCCAGCTGAACCTGCAAAGTCCTTCTCACTTACAGTTGTGCCGGGATTGGGGGCGCTGTCCACCAGATTAGACGAGCAACAGCCTGATATGGTCATAGTCACAGAGTCATACCTTTCAGCCAAAGTCCCAAACACCTCTGTCACCATGTGTGGCTATGTCTTATCCCATCAGAAATGGTGGCCCACTGGCATACAATGGTGAGGGAGTGACATCCCTAACATAGACTCAAAACCTCACAAAGTCTAATGGCATCAGGTCAAACATGGGCAAAGATACCTACGGATTATGACTTACCATTCTCCTTCAGCTGATGAATCAATTCTCTTCCACGTTGAACAGAACTTCGAAAAAGAGCAATGGGTAGCAAGCGCACAGAATGTACTCCTGTTGGGGGATTTTGAGATTTAAAAAAAAAATCATTTTTATGGGATATGGGTGTCGTTGGTTCGGCCAGCATTTGTTCATTTTGCCCATCCCTAATTGCCCGTGAGAAGGTGGTGGTGAAGGTACACTCAATGTGCTATTAGGGAGAGAGTTCCAGGATTTTGACTCAACAGTGAAGGAATGGCGGTGAGTGACTTGGAGGGAACTTCCAGGGGGCACAGTTCCCATGTATCTGCTTCCCTTGTCCTTTTAGATGGTAGTGGTCGTGAATTTGGAAGGTGATGCCTAAGGAGCCTTTGGGAGTTCCTGCAGTGCATCTTGTAGATAGTATACATTGCTGCTGCAGTGCATCGGTGTAGAGGGAATGAACATTTGTGGAAGGGGTGCCAGCCAAGCATGCTTTATCCTGGATGGTGTTAAATTTCTTGAGTATTGTTGGAGCTGCAATCCTCCAGGCAAGTGGAGAGTATTCCATTAGACCCCTGACTTGTGCTTTGTAGGTAGTGGATAGGCTTTGGGGAGTCAGGAGATGAGTTACTCACTGCAGTATTCCTAGCCTCTGACCTGCTCTTGTAGTCACAGTATTTATATAGCTAGTCCAGTTCAGTTTCTGGTCAATGATAACCCACTGGATGTTGATAGTGATTGTTTTGATTCTCTCTTACTGGAGATAGTCATTGCCTGGCACTTGTGCAGCACAAGTGTTATCTTTCTCTTGTTAAGCCAAGCCTGGATATTGTCCAGGTCTTGCTGCATTTGCACGTGGCCTGCTTCAGTGTCTGAGGAATGGTGCTGAACATTGTGCAATCGTCAGTCAACATCCCCACATCTGATCTTATTTTGGAAGGAAGGTCATTGATGAAGTAGCTGAAGATGGTTGGGCCTAGGACAGTACTCTGAGGAACTCCTGAATTGATGTCCTTGGATTGAGATGACTGATCTCCAACAACCACAACCATCTTCCTTTGTGGTAGGTATGACTCCAATCAATGGAGAGTTTCCCCTCAGATTCTCATTGACTCCAGTTTTGCTAGAGCTCCTTGATGTCATACACGATCAAACTGTGTTGTGTGGCACTATCATTTGTAAATGGGATATGTTCAGAACAGATCTAGGAACTCAAAACTGGGCATCCATGAAACATTGTGGGCCATCAGCAGCAGCAGAATTGTATTCAACCACAATCTGTAACCCCATGGCCTGGCATATCCCTCACTCGAACATTACCGTCAAGCCAGGGGATCAGCAATGGTTCAACCCTGGTTAACTAGGCATGCCTAAAATTCAAGTGGCAACCTGGTGAAGCTACAACAAAAGACTGTTTGCACAGAGTGCTTCAGACAGAGCTAAACGACCTCACAATCAATGGGTTACATCTGAGCTCTGCAGTCCAGCCACATCCAGTTGTGAATGATGGTGGACAATAACAACTAACTGGAGGTGGAGGGTCCACAAATATTTCCATCCTCAATGATGGAGGAGTCCAGCATGTCAGCGCAAAAGAAAAGGCTGGAGCATTTACAACCATCTTCAACCAGAAGTGCTGAGTGAATGATTCATCGCGGCCTCCTCTTGAGGTCACCAGCATCAGAGATGCCAGTCTTTAACCAATTCGATTCACTCCACATGTTGCAAGGAATCGGATAAAGGCACTGGATATTGCAAAGGCAATGCTCCCTGACAACATCACAGCAGTATTGCTGAAAATATGTGGTCCAGTACTACCCGTGTCTCCATCCAAACTATAGCACTACAGCTACAACACTTGCATCTACCTGAAAATGTGGAAAAGTGCCCAGGTATGTCTTGACCAGAAAATAAAGGCCAGTGACCAACCCATATGCCTATCTCAATCATCAGCAATGTGATTGAAGGTGTCATCATTATCAAGCAACAGTTTCTCACCAATGATCTACTCACCAATGTTTGGTTTGGGCTCTACCACGACAACTCAACGCCACACCCGATTATGACCGGATTCCAAGCATGGACAAAAGACAGTCATTCCATTGCTGAGTGGAAAGTGACTGTCCTTGACATTATGGTACCACTTGACCAGTTGTGGCATTAAGGAGCACTAGTAAATTTGATGTCAGTGGAAATCAGGCAGAAAAATCTGCACTGGTTAGAGTCAAAACTAGAAGAGAGGAAGTTGGTTTGTGATTGTTGGAGGCCAATCATTTCAGCCCCAATTTATCACTACAAGGGTTTCTCAGGACTGTGTCCTAGGTCCAACCATATTCAGCTGCTTCATCAGTGACCTTCCCTCCAATATAAATGCAAAGTGAGGATGTTCGTTGATGATTTCACTGTGCACAGTTCAGTTTGTAACTGTTCACATGCAGCAAGACCTGGACCACATTCAGAGTTAGACTAATACAGTGTTTTTCAAACGTTTTTTTCCGGGGACCCATTTTTACCAACCAGCCAACCTTCGGGACCCATGTCGGCCGACCTTCGGGACGCACGCCGGCCGACCTTCACGACCCAATGCCGGCCTACGTTCGTGACCCACCATTTTCTCAGAATGGAGGAATCGCAATCGCGCCCAACGCACATGACAGTGACTTTCAGGTGGTGTGACCTGCTCTCTGCCCCCCTTCAGTCAGGAACATTATATTGCATTTAAAAAAAACAAATCTTCGATACTTCCGGTGGCGAGTAAGTTGCACATTTGGTGGCTCCCACTTGGGTCGGACTTTTGGACCTTTTCCCCCGATTTTCTACCGGACTTGAAATGTAAAACAGAGACAATTGTGTACTGAATTCCCACATCGGTGCATGGAGATAAGGACTAGAAGTGCTCATAAACGCAGAAACAGAAAGACAGAAAATGAAAATTGAAATGAAATGAAAATCTCTTATTGTCATAAGTAGGCTTCAAATGAAGTTACTGTGAAAAGCCCCTAGTCGCCACATTCCTGCGCCTGTTCAGGGAGGCTGGTATGGGAATTGAACCATGCTGCTGGCCTGCTTTCAAAGCCAGCGATTTAGCCCTGTGCTATGGGCTGAAGCTGCAGCGAGAGACAGCATGGCGGAGGACCAGACGTCTGGTTTGTTGACCCAGCGGTCAACAGAGCAGCTGATGCAAGTTATTCAGGAAGGCTTTGCTAAGCAGAAACGGGACTGCTTGGATCCGATAAAAGAGTCGATTGAGCGGCTGGAGCTTAGATGCGATGCCCAAGTTCGGGCAATCCAGAAGGTGGAGAAGGCACTGGCTGAGCAGGAGGAACATCAAACAGCGGTGAAGTTGGAAGTGGGGATGCTGAGAGACCAGCAGAAGAAGCTCCTGGAGAAGATGGAGGACTTAGAGAATAGGTCCCGCCGGCAGAACTTGAGAATCGTTGGGCTCCTAGAGGGGTCCGAAGGAGTGGACGCTGGGGCAGACATCACAGATATGTTTGAGAAGCTGCTGAGGGATGGAGCATTCTCCTGACCCTTGAAATGAAATGAAATGAAAATCGCTTGTCACAAGTAACCTTCAAATGAAGTTACTGTGAAAAACCCCTAGTCGCCACATTCCGCCGCCTGTTCGGGGAGGCTGTTACTGGAATTGAACCGTGCTGCTGGCCTTACTTGGTCTGCTTTCAAAGCCAGAGATTTAGCCCTGTGCTAAACAGCCTTCTTGGAAGTGGACAGGGCTCACAGAGCACCCGCGAGGAAGCCACGAACGGGAGACCCCCCCCCCGAGGGCAATGGTGGTGAGATTCCACAGGTACTTGGATAAGGAGTGCATTCTACAGTGGGCCAAACAGACACGGAGGTGTAAGTGGGACAATAGTGTCCTGCGGGTCTACCAAGACGTGAGTGTGGAGGTGGCCAGGAGAAGAGCAGACTTCAACCAGATTAGGTTGATCCTTTTTAAGAAAAAGGTGAAGTTCGGACTGTTGTATCCGGCCCGTCTCTGGGTCACGTACGAGGAACAGCACTTTTATTTCGAGTCGTCTGAGGACGCGCTGGACTTTGTGAAAAGGAAAGGACTGGTGGTGGACTGAAAACTTTTGAACTTTGATGCAACGCTCATGTTTTTTTTTCTTTTTGTTTCTCCATTCCTTAAAAAAAAAGTTTCTCATTTTTTGTTTTGTGGAAGCTGTTTGTAATGCCTTCTGTATTGATTTGGGACCAGTGGCAGAGCTGAGTGAGTTAAGGTTTTCATTTGCACTGTTGGGGGATGGAGGTGTGCTTGTTTAGATTTTGGTGTTTTTCTGTCAGGCAATTGTGTGGGGATTGTTTGATGTTGGAATATGTTTGTATGAGCGGGGGGAGAGTGGGGAGAGAACAATAGGTGGGAAACTATCCGGCGCCAGGGATGGGGGCCACCAAGCTAGCTGGGCGGGCTAGCTCACGGAAGTGCAGTGGGGGGGGGGGGCGCATAAGTTCAGATAATCAAAGGGGTTGGATTACAGAGTGTTGTTACTGGGGGGGGGGGGGGGGAGGGGGGAAAATGTTCTGCTGATGAGGGAGGGACTTGGGCCAAGGAACAGAGAGGAGGTTGGGGGCGGAGGCTGCCTGGGGCGGGCCGGTGGAGGCACGGAGCATGGCTGGAGGCAGGCCCAAAAAGGGGATGGCTGATTGGCAAAGGGGGGGGGGCAATGAGCCCCCCAACTAGGCTGATCGCCAGGAATGTTCGAGGGTTAAATGGGCCGGTCAAGAGGGCACGTGTGTTCGCGCATCTTAGGGGACTGAAGGCAGACGTGGCAATGTTGCAGAAGACGCACCTTAGAGTAACTGACCAGATTAGATTGAGGAAAGGCTGGGTCAGTCAGGTCTTTCACTCGGTACTGGATTCAAAGACTAGAGGGGTCGCGATCCTGATCAATAAGCGGGTGGTATTTGAGGCGGGTAGAATAGTTTTGGATGTGGGAGGTCGGTACATTATGGTCAGTAGGAAACTGGAGGGGGTGCAAGTGGTATTAGTAAATGTGTATGCGCCAAATTGGGATGACGTGGAGTTTATAAATAGGATGTTGGGGAAGATACCGGACTTGGACTTGCACAGGTTGGTCATTGGAGGGGACTTCAACACAGTTATTGACCCTGGCTTGGACCAGTCAAGCTCGAAAACGGGCAGGGTGCCAGCAATGGCAAAGGAACTAAAAGGGTACATGGAGCAGATGGGGGGGGGGGGGGGTGGATCCATGGAGATTTGGGCAGCCGAGGGTGAAGGAGTTCTCCTTCTACTCACACGTGCATAAAGTGTACTCCCGGATTGATTTCTTTATTTTGAGCAGGGCCTTACTGGCTGGGGTGGTGGACATGGGGTACTCGGCGATCACAATCTCAGACTATGCTCCGTACTGGCTTGACCCGCAGGTTAGTAAAGACAGTAATCAGCACCCGCACTGGAGGTTGGATGTGGGACTTTTGGCTGACGAAGGGGTGGGCGAACGGCTGAGGAAATGTATTCAGAACTACCTGCAGGTCAACGACACGGGGGAAATTTCAGCAGCGGTGGTCTGGGAAGCACTGAAGGCGGTGGTCAGAGGGGAGCTGATCTCGATACGGGCCCATAGGGAGAAGGTGGATAGGGCAGAGAAGGACCTACTGGTAAAGGAGATACTACAGATCGATAGGAGGTATGTGGAGGCCTCAGAGGCAGGGCTTTTAAGGGAACGGCGGAGACTGCAGGCAGAGTTCGGCTTGTTAACCACGGGAAGGGCGGTGGAGCAGCTGAGAAAGACGAGGGGGGCGATCTATGAGCATGGAGAGAAGGCCAGCAGAATGCTTGCACAGCAGCTTAGAAAGAGGGAGGCAGCCAGGGAGATAGGGAAAGTAAATGACGGAGATGGGAACCTGGTTGGAGATTCAGCAGGGGAGAATAAGGCATTTAGGGATTTCTACAGTGTGATGATATGCAAACATGCAGCAAATGAACACATAGAATAGGACACGACCATTGAGCAGTCAGGACACTCAGGGGTGGTATCTCACTACAAAAGGGATGAAGCACTCACACCCCGCCTCTTTCCACAGACGAACATCTACAGAGTGAGATAGGGTGTATCCTCAGCATCACACCCCAGCACGGGGCTTAGAGCAAGGCTGGTTCAGTTTGACTGAGTTACTACATTTAGATTAGCAGAGAGTCGAACTCATTGAGAACTGTGCTAATAGTTCAATAAAACACATTGAACTCACTGGAAAGTCTGGAGCATCTTTTACTCAAAACTGCATCAAGTGGCAGCTTGTGTTATTCCACATTACATAACACAACATACAGTCGGCTGTATAAGTCGGAACCCCCTACAGGGCCGGAGGGGATGGGGCTCTTCTTGGGGGGCTGAATTTCCCAAAGGTGGACGGGGAGCTGGTAGAAGGGCGGGGGGTCCCGTTCAGGTTGGAAGAGATAATGGAGGGTCTGAAGGCCATGCAGCCGGGTAATGCCCCAGCCGGACGGGTACCCAGTGGAGTTTTATGAAAGGTTGTCTGGGATATTGGGGCCGGTGTTGATGAGGGTGTTCAATGAGGCAATGGAAAGAGAGGTGCTGCTCCCGACGATATCACAGGCCACAATTTCGCTGATACTGAAGCAGGACAAGAACCCGGAGCTGTGTGGGTCCTACTGGCTGATATCCCTGTTGAATGTGGATGCCAAACTGCTGGCCAAAATTTTGTCCTCCAGGATTGAGGATTGTGTTCCGGACGTAATTGGGGAGGACCAGACAGGGTTTGTTAAGGGTGGGCAGTTGGTGGTCAATGTAATAAGGTTGTTAAATGTGATCATGGTGCCCCCGGAAGGTAGGGAGGTGGCGGTAGTGGTCGCAATGGATGCTGAAAAGACTTTTGATCGGGTAGAATGGGATTATCTGTGGGAGGTACTGGGACGGTTTGGATTTGGGCGGGGCTTTATTGACTGGGTCAGGTTGCTGTATTAGGCTCCTGTGGCAAGTGTACGGACGAATAGAACGACATCGGACTATTTTAGACTGCACCGGGGGATGAGACAGGGATGCCCCCTCTCCCCACTGTTGTTAGTGCTAGCTATAGAGCCGTTGGCAATTGCTTTGAGAGCCTCAAGGGGCTGGAAGGACTGGTCCGGGGGGGTGGGGGGGGGGGGGGGGGTGGAGCACAGAGTCTTGCTCTATGCAGACAACCTGCTTCTGTATGTATTGGACCCAATAGAGGGGATGGAAGAAATCATGAGGATTCTAGAGGAATTTGGCCGGTTTTTGGGGTATAAGCTAAATATGGGGAAAAGTGAGATGTTTGCGGTGCAGGTGAGGGGACAGGAACAGCGACTGGGGGAGCTGCCGTTTAGATTAGTAGGGGGAAGCTTTAGGTACCTAGGCATTCAAGTGGCGCGGGAATGGGACCGGCTGCATAAATTAAATCTGGCCCGGCTAGTAGATCAAATAAAGGATAATTTTCAGAGATGGGACGCGCTCCCATTGTCGTTAGCTGGGAGGGTGCAGACGGTGAAGATGACGGTCCTCCCGAAATTCCTGTTCGTGTTTCAATGTCTCCCCATCTTTATTCCGCGGTCCTTTTTTAAACGAGTCAACAAAGTGATCTCTGGGCAGCACGGTGGCACAATGGTTAGCATTGTTTGAATCCCGGCCTGGGTCACTGTCCGTTTGGAGTTTGCACATTCTACCCGTGGCTGCGTGGGTTTCGCCCCCACAACCCAAAAGATGTGCAGGTTAGGTGGATTGGCCACGCTAAATTGCCCCTTAATTGGAAAAATTAATTGGGTACTCTAAATTTTTTTTTTTTTTTAAACCAAAGTGATCTCTGGCTTTGTTTGGGCGGGCAAGACCCCACGGGTAAGGAAGGTAATGCTTGAACAGAGTCGGGGAGAGGGCGGGCTGGTGCTGCCAAATTTTAGTAACTATTACTGGGCGGCGAATATAGCCATCATCAGGAAGTTGGTGGTGGGGGAGGGGTCGGCATGGGAGCGTATGGAGGCGGCTTCATGCAAGGGCACCAGTTTGGGGGCGTTGGTAACTGGGCCTCTGCCGTTCCCGCCAGCTAGGTACTCCACCACCCCCGTGGTGGTGGCGTCCCTGAGATTCTGGGGGCAATGGAGGAGACATGTGTGAGTAGAGGGAGCATCGATCTGGTCCCAATCTGTAATAATCACCGGTTTGCCCCGGGAAGTATGGATGGGGGTTTTCCGGATATGGCGGACAGCAGGGATTGAGAGGATGGGGGAGATGTTTTTAAAGGGGAGCTTTCCGAGTATGAGGGCGCTGAAGGAGAAGTTTGGGTTGGTGAGAACATAGAAAAATACAGCACAGAACAGGCCCTTCGGCCCACGATGTTGTGCCGAACCTTTGTCCTAGATTAATCATAGATTATCATAGAATTTACAGTGCAGAAGGAGGCCATTCGGCCCATTGAGTCTGCACTGGCTCTTGGAAAGAGCACCCTACCCAAGGTCAACACCTCCACCCAACACTGAGGGCAATTTTGGACAGCAAGGGCAATTTATCATGGCCAATCCAACTAACCTGCACATCTTTGGACTGTGGGAGGAAACCGGAGCACCCGGAGGAAACCCATGCACACACGGGGAGTATGTGCAGACTCCGCACAGACAGCGACCCAAGCTGGAATCGAACCTGGGACCCTGGAGCTGTGAAGCAATTGTGCTATCCACAATGCTACCATGCTGCCCTTAAGAACAAATTAATCTACACTATATAATTCTACCGTAATCTATGTACCTATCCAATAGCTGCTTGAAGGTCCCTAATGTTTCCGAATCAACGACTTCCACAGGCAGTGCATTCCATGCCCCCATTACTCTCTGGGTAAAGAACCTACCTCTGACATCCCCCCTATATCTTCCACCATTCACCTTAAATTTATGTCCCCTTGTATTGGTTTGTTCCACCCGGGGAAAAAGTCTCTGACTGTCTACTCTATCTATTCCCCTGATCATCTTATAAACCTCTATCAAGTCGCCCCTCATCCTTCTCCGTTCTAATGAGAAAAGGCCTAGCACCCTCAACCTTTCCTCGTAATACCTACTCTCCATTCCAGGCAACATCCTGGTAAATCTCCTTTGGACCTTTTCCAAAGCTTCCACATCCTTCCTAAAATGAGGCGACCAGAACTGTACACAGTACTCCAAAGGTGGCCTTACCAAAGTTTTGTACAGCTGCATCATCACCTTACGGCTCTTAAATTCAATCCCTCTGTTAATGAACGCTAGCACACCATAGGCCTTCTTCACAGCCCTATCCACTTGACTGGCAACTTTCAAAGATGTATGAACATAGACCCCAAGATCTCTCTGCTCCTCCACATTGCCAGGAACTCTACCGTTAACCCTGTATTCCGCATTCATATTTGTCCTTCCAAAATGGACAACCTCACACTTTTCATGGTTAAACTCCATCTGCCACTTCTCAGCCGAGCTCTGCATCCTATCTATGTCTCTTTGCAGCCGACAACAGCCCTCCTCACTATCCACAACTCCACCAATTTTCGTATCGTCTGCAAATTTACTAACCCACCCTTCAACTCCCTCATCCAAGTCATTAATGAAAATCACAAACAACAGAGGACCCAGAACTGATCCCTGCGGTACGCCACTGGTAACTGGGATCCAGGCTGAATATTTGCCATCCACCACCACTCTCTGACTTCTATCGGTTAGCCAGTTCGTTATCCAACTGGCCAAATTTCCCACTATCCCATGCCTCCTTACTTTCTGCATAAGCCTACCAACCCCTTTGATAAGGGGAACCTTATCAAATGCCTTACTAAAATCCATGTACACTACATCCACTACTTTACCTTCATCCACATGCTTGGTCACCTCCTCAAAGAATTCAATAAGACTTGTAAGGCAAGACCTACCCCTCACAAATCCGTGCTGACTATTCCTAATCAAGCAGTGTCTTTCCAGATGCTCAGAAATCCTATCCTTCAGTACCCTTTCCATTACTTTGCCTACCACCGAAGTAAGACTAACTGGCCTGTAATTCCCAGGGTTATCCCTAGTCCCTTTTTTGAACAGGGGCACGACATTTGTCACTCTCCAATCCCCTGGTACCACCCCTGTTGACAGTGAGGATGAAAAGAGCTCTGCAATTTCATCTCTTGCTTCCCATAGAATCCTTGGATATATCCCGTCAGGCCCGGGGGATTTGTCTATCCTCAAGTTTTTCAAAATACCCAACGCATCTTCCTTCCTAACAAGTATTTCCTCGAGCTTACCAGTCTGTTTCACACTGTCCTCTCCAACAATATGGCCCCTCTCATTTGTAAATACAGAAGAAAAGTACTCGTTCAAGACCTCTCCTATCTCTTCAGACTCAACGCACAATCTCCCGCTGCTGTCCTTGATCGGACCTACCCTCGCTCTAGTCATTCTCATATTTCTCACTTTTGTGTAAAAGGCCTTGGGGTTTTCCTTGATCCTACCCGCCAAAGATTGTTCATGCCCTCTCTTAGCTCTCCTAATCCCTTTCTTCAGTTCCCTCCTGGCTATCTTGTATCCCTCCAACTCCCTTTCTGAACTTTGTTTCCTCAGCCTTACATAAGTCTCCTTTTTCCTCTTAACAAGACATTCAACCTCTCTTGTCAACCATGGTTCCCTCACTCGACCATCTCTTCCCTGCCTGACAGGAACATACATATCAAGGACACATAGTACCTGTTCCTTGAACAAGTTCCACATTTCACTTGTGTCCTTCCCTGACAGCCTATGTTCCCAACTTATGCACTTCAATTCTTGTCTGACAACATCGTATTTACCCTTCCCCCAGTTTAAACCTTGCCCTATTGCACGCACCTATCCCTCTCCATTACTAAAGTGAAAGTCAAGGGGAAACAAATTCAGGTATCTGCAGGTGCGGGACTTCCTACGTAAACAGGTGTCAACCTTCCCACTCCTACCACAAAGGGGGATTCAGGACAGGGTAGTTTCCAGAGGGTGGATGGGAGAAGGGAGGGTCTCTGACATTTACAAGGAACTTATGGGGTCAGAGGAGACGCAGACCGAGGAGCTGAAACGCAAGTGGGAGGAGGAGCTGGGAGGAGAGATAAAGGATGGTCTATGGGCGGATGCGTTCAGTAGAGTCAACGCGTCCGCAACATGTGCCAGGCTCAGCCTGACACAATTTAAGGTCGTTCACCGGGCTCACATGACAGTGGCCCAGATGAGCAGATTCTTTGGGGTGGAAGACAGGTGTGCAAAATGTGCAGGAGGACCAGTGAACCATGCCCACTTGTTCTGGGCATGTCCAAAGCTTAGGGGATTTTGGCAGGGGTTTGCAGATGTCACGTCCACAGTGTTAAAAACAAGGGTGGCGCTGAGTCCAGAGGTGGCGATTTCCGGGGTGTCGGAAGACCCGGGAATCCAGGAGGAGAAAGGCAGACGTCCTGGCCTTTGCTTCCCTGATAGCCCGGAGACGGATACTATTAGCTTGGAGGGACTCAAAGCCCTCGAAGTCGGAGACCTGGGGCGGGATTCTCCAATCCCGCGGCAGACTGTCCACGGCGTCGTAAACGCCGTTGCGTTTTACGACAGAATGAACGGGCCGCTCCCACGACTAATTCTGGTCCCTCCAGGGGGCCAGCACGGCGCTTGAGCGATTCGCACCGCTCCAGCTGCAGATCCCGGCGTGAACTGTGCGCCGCGGGATCCGTGCATGCGCAGTTGTGCCAGCGCCGACGAGGACATGCGCAGTGTCACCAGCGCCAATGCGCGCTTTCGCAGTGGCCTCCTTCAGCGCGCCGGCCCCGACGCAACATGGCGTAGGACTACATGGGCTGGCGCGTAGGAAAGGAGGCTCCCAGCCACAGAGGCCGGCCTGCCGATCGGTGGGCCGCGATCGCGGCGGCCAGGCCTCATCGGAGGCCCTCCCAGGGTCGGACCCCCCCTCCCCCCCCAAAGGCCGCCACCTGACCCTTACACGCCAAGGTCCCGCCGGCCCAGAGCAGGTTAGAACGGCGCCGGCGGGACTCGGCTCTTTTCTTACGGCCACTCGGCCTGTTCGGGCCGGAGAAACGCCCGGGGCCAGATCGCCCCGCGCCCCCCCCCCCCCCCCCCCCCCAGGACCCCGGAGCCCGCCTGCGCCGTCTTGTCCCACCGGTAAGGTAGGTGGTTTAATCCACGCCGGCGGGACAGGCATTTTAGCTGCGGGACTTCGGCCCATCTGGGCCGGAGAATCGCGGGGGGTTGGGGGGGCCGCCAACCGGCGCGGCGCGATTCCCGCCCCCGCCAAATATCCGGTGCCGGAGAATTCGGCAACCGGCGGGGGCGGGATTCACTCCAGCCCCCGGGGATTCTACGACCCGGCGGGGCTCGGAGGATCTTGCCCCATAGGTTAGAACAGCACAGAAGCATCCCAGGGGTAACCATTGATCAGAAACTTAATTGGACTAGCCACAAAAATACTGTGGCTACAAAAGCAGTCCACAGGTTGGGAATTCCGCAGAAGTATCTCCTGTCTGCCATTCACAAGGCTCATATCAGCAGTGTGATGGAATACTCTGGACCTGGATGAGTGCAGCTCCAATCACAATCATGACGTCCAACACCATCTTAAATGAGGCAGCCCACTTTATGCTCCACTGTCTTAAATATTCACTCCCTCCACCACAGTGGGAACTACAAGATCCACTGCAGCAATCCTTCAAGGTTTATTCAACAGTACCTTCCGAAACCACAATCTTTGCCATCTAGAAGGCCAAGGGGAACCCCCCACCTGGAAGTTTCCCTGCCAAGTTGCACAACAATCTCAGCTTGGCAGTATATTGCTGCTCCTTCACCGTCACTCTGCAAGAACGCTGTGGATGTGGCGACACCGTACAGGGACAGCGTTGGATGAAGATGGCCGCGCACCACCACCTCCCCAAGAATAGGCAATACATACTGGCATTAAAATAAAAACAAAACAATGAAGATGCTGGAAATTTGAAATAGAAACAGAAAATGCTGGATAAACGCAGCAGGTCTGACAGGAACAGAGTTAACATTTCGGATGTAAATGATCGTTCTGCATAACTAACCTTGCCTGGGGTACCCATACCCCGAATGAAATGTTTAACAATGAATGGCTAAGTGAGTCTATTTGCATTCTGCTCACTTTCTCAATGTGAGTCAGGAGAATAACAGTATATTAATAGGCCATTCGACCCAGCGGGTGTGTGTGAGTGCGCCTCCCAGACTTCACCCCGCCCAGAAATAACTGTATTCAAATGAGACATACTGTTGTTGAATCATTGCTAATGTTCAGTCACAAGTCATTACTGCAGGGTGTGTGATATTCTCATGCCGTGCAGTCCTATCAGATCTGGGGCAACCCCTGTCTGGGTAAGAGCCCGCCTCCTTCTCTCCACTCCCCCACGTACTGAAAGCGGCGCTCTGCTCCTCCCCCTGTGGAGTGCAGGGAATCTCTGCTCGGTGTCACACGCAGAGTCATTGGGTAGGATGGCAGCAGCGAGCGGCAGCTGCTGTGTGTCCGCTTTGGCGAGGAGCTGGCGGGTGTGCTGATCATTTCTGCCGCCTCTCTTTTGTCAGGACAGACGGCAGCGATCGAAAGAGGAAGGCAATGGAGTACATGCTCACCCAGAGTATCGATAACGCCAGGTGGGAATTGCTGCTGGAACATATGGGCGACGACGTGATGGAGGTGCTGGAGGCGCTTTACCCGCTGGAGGGCACGGCACTGTACCAGGACAATCTGCTCTCGCTGGAGCAACACTCGGACCGAGAAGCCCTCGAGAATGGGGCCAGGGACGAGCAGCAGTCGCCCTTCCTCGCCTCTGTCAGATACGGCACAGTGGAGGATTTACTTAACTTTGCAAATCAGGTGTCCAACACTTCCCGCAGCCTCCTCCAGCACTTCCGAAACAGCGAGGCAGGAGTGATACTGAATAAGGTGAGAGCTATTTCATTGTGTTGGCTGCACGCAAGGACATTACTCAGAAAGAACAGAGTGCTGCGTGGCCGGAATTTATTTATTTATTTTTTTACACTCCCCTCCCCTCCCCTCCCCTCCCTGAATTTCTGTCGCCTTTCAGTTGCAGCCGATGAAGTCCTATTGAAGAGTAGACACAAGGGAACACAGCAGGGGCCACTACCTATTTTACCCAAAGAGTCTTAATAAAGGGCAGCAAGGTTGCACAGTAGTTAGCTCCAGAGTCCCAGGTTCGATTCCCTGTCTGTGCGGAGTCTGCACGTTCTCCCCGTGTCTCCGTGGGTTTCCTCCGGGTGCACCAGTTTCCTCCCACAGTCCAAAGATATGCAGGTTAAGTGGATTGGTCATGCTACATGAAAAATGAAATGTCCTTAGTGTCCAAAAAAAAATTAGGTGGGGTTACGGGGATATGGTGGAACTATGGGCTTGGGTGGGGTGTTCTTTCCAAGGGCCGATGCAGACTCTATGGGCCAAATGGCCTCTTTCTGCACTATAAATTCTATGATTCTATGAAACAAATCTCCCGAAAATAAAAACTATTAGAACCACAAGCCGAAAATGTTGCATTTGTACACCAAATAATTGGCAAATTAACAAGTGTCATGAGTAGAATGCTTAGTTTGCATATTTACTACATAAGATACATTTACTGAATTTGTGTGTCAATAGAAAAAAATGGAAATTAAAGTAGGTCTAACTCTGAATTATTACATTTTTGATTATTTTTACTCTAATTTTGTAAGTGATCTTTAAAATAAACTTTAACTTAAGCGTAGAATGAAGACAATCTTTTCAGCTATTGATTCTCCTAGTTTAAAAAAAATACTTCCCAACAGCACAGTCAGAATATTTATCATCGCAGCTATATTAGAGACAATAAGAGTGGCAAACCATGAAACCTGTTCCTCGACCCAGATAGCATGTAGCTATAACCACGGTGTAGTTCTACCATTCGGGGCAGCTTTGTTTCGAGTAGCATGATTTTTGTGTTAAAGCCATGAAGTGCAGAAAGTTGATTTAGCTTTTTAATCCCCACAATTAAATCACAATTCTTACTTTTCTTCATTTTTTACCATGTTAATGCAATCCAACAGGAGCAAGTTGGGAGCCACAAATGAGATGCTCCGGAGTGGCAGGTTTTAGTTCCCCGCAGCAGCCAATTTGTGCAATATTCTACAAATAGATTTAGGGCTAGGACTACTGGCAAGAACTCCCCTGCTCTTATACAGATAGTGCTGAGGGATCTTTAGCATCCCGCAAACAGATGGAACATTAGTTTAATGTCTCATCTGACAGGCAACACTCCCTCTGTGCTGCACTGATGTGTCCACTTAGATTTCTATATGAATGGAAAATGTTTTGCAGTTCAAACTAGTTTTAATCTATTTTAAATCCACCACAAGTGCTATTAATGTGTAAATATAAACTTTCCACTTCCACAGTAGGCTTGTGTACTTCAAATTGACATGTGAGGAGGTAGTTTGACATAGTTTTTTATTGTGGTCTTTGATTGTCATGGCTTTCTTTTTATTCTACAGAAAGATATAGCAATTAAAAATGGACATTATCAGGTCGATTCGGAAGTCTTCTTGTTTCCATGGAAATTTGCCCATAGGAACATTGGTCCTGGTTACATTCCTCGTGGTACTTTTGGAAAGTGTCACCTTGCACAGGACAGAGAGACAAAGAAGCGAATGGCATGCAAATTAGTAAGTCCTGTAAAAGTTTTATAAATAAATTCCTTCAACTACTAAAAGATAGTATCAAAGCTCAGAACCTTTTCGTATTGAACATTTTGTAAATATTCTTGTCTCAACAAACCCAACCCATTTTGATAGATCTTAATGTCTTCAACTCACTTATTATATACCTCAACCTCTTCGCTCTAGAAACAGATATAGTTACCTCTTAAAACTATTTACATTGATCATTTTAATGGCTTTTTTTGTAACGTGCATTACAACTTTGTCCACATAATGGTTCAATGCAACTTCTCTTTTCACTCCTAACTTCCTAATTTTAACTTGAGACTCCTGTAATCCAACAACACAAGTAACATTTGCTCCAACCAGCTTTGTTATTTGCTTTCATAATCTTTAAAATTTCAATGAATTCACGTAACATTTGCTTTAAAAGTATTTAAATGGAAGGACAATTGGACACAAGGTTTTAAAGATGTGCACCCTATCCTTCTCAATCTACTTAATTGTTAAAGGTGGGACCTGTAAGGGAGAAAGACGGCTTTTGCACTATGTTTATAGATTCATGTATATTGTTTATTTTGTTGTCGCTGTAAAACCCAAAAATACCTCAATAAAATGTTTATTTAAAAAAAAATCTACTCAATTGTCAGACAATACAACCCAGGAAAGGCAGGCAGCATGGTGGCGCAGTGGTCAGCACTGCTGCCTCATGGCACCAAGGTTCCAGGTTCGATCCCGGCTCTGGGCCATTGCCTGTGTGGAGTTTGCACATTCTCCCCGTGTTGCGTGCTCGCCCACACAATCCAGAGATGTGCAGGGTAGGTGGATTGGCCACAATTACATTGCCCCTTAATTGGAAAAAATGAATTGGGTACTCTAAATTAATTAAATAAAATACAACCCTGGAAATCTCCCCTGGAATGCCATCACCAGTTTAGTGTGGGGCGAGTGTATCTCTGAAACCCATAATAAAAACTGTATACCTGTATGTTCCTGAGAAAACTGCTTGGTCTGTTGTCTATGAAACACACCACAATCAAGCTATGACTGGATTAATTTATGTTACTGCATAATGTTTTCCCCAACAAGGTCCATTTTGTAAATATAAAAATCTGGGTAAAATTAATTAAACTTCAATAATGTAATTACCTTCATCTGATCAGTTGGTGTTAAAAGATAAATACATTTGCAATGCCTTGAATTCATTTTCCAGTCATCTGCATGTTATAATTAACAGCAGTGTTAAAATAGCACATAAGTCATTTTACTGAGCTCTGTTTGGAGCACAGAGCAGCAGGAGAAGATGTCATGCCAAAAATGTTCACGAGGTGGACTCCCACATTGAGATATACTGTCAGGGGAAGTGAAAGCAAAGGCCCATCTCTTATTTGACGGGTTGTGAAATTGAGGGAAGAGAGGACGAGACATCACTTCAGGCCTCTTTTGCTTGCGTCCCAGGATATGAACAAAGGGTGACACTGTACAGGTGTGCTTGTAACTTAGCCAATAGGTGGCTGAGGAAAAACTTAAATGTAAAATAATAAATTGATCAAAAAAGAAAAAGGAAACAGAGGAACGAGAGGAGAAAGAGAAAAAGATTTTATAAAACATGGGCTGAAAAAGCCTATCAGTGATATTTGGAGTTTCCCAGAGTGCTATGTGCATTATATGCTGTATCAATTATAAAGAAACTATTTTTGTCAATTGTATGTAAGGTAACTAACGAAGCGCCAGAAGTTGGCCTCAGAATCGCTGGGCTTAGACTGGGAAAGGCTGGCCAGGATTCCGACTTCTGTTCAGTATCAAATAGTATTACTGGAAAGTGTGAATCTTTATAGATGTCAGCTGAGGACTTCCCACATGATAAAACAGTTTATAGTCTCATATCAATAATGGCCATATAGGCATCACACAATATACCAACTTGTATCATTGCCATCAAGAAAGGAGACAAGGAAATTGGAGGCAGTAAATGTATTTTTTCCCCCTAAATTTCTATATAATTATATTATAAATGCAAATCTTCTTTAATGAGTCACAAAATGCATTTTGTTTTAAATCTTAAGATTCCGGTGGAATTTTTCAAGCCTGCTGACATACAAATACAAGCAAAGTTCTGCCATGAGAACATTGCAGAATTATATGGAGCCTTACTGTGGAATGAGACCATACACCTCTTCATGGAGGCAGGCGAGGGAGGCTCCATCTTGGAAAAATTAGAAAGCTGTGGGCCTATGAAGGAATTTGAAATCATATGGTTGACAAAACAAGTCCTCAAAGCACTTGACTTTCTACATTCCAAAAATGTCATACATCATGACATTAAACGTAAGTTTTTTGCACTTTGTATAATTTATACATAACTCCTAATCTGTTAAAGACGTTTGCCCAGTGAAAAGGAATATTGGAATGATTTGTTAATTTGTCTCATTTGTTCATGTCTTCCCAGCCAGCAATATAGTTCTCATGTCAACCAAGGCAGTGCTGGTAGATTTTGGTCTCTCTGTCCAGATGACTGAAGAAACTTACATTCCCAGAGATATTCGAGGAACAGAGGTGAGAACGGTTATTGTATTTCCAAAGACAGTTATATAAGGCCAGGATTTTTAAAATAACATTTGTCTCTTATCTCATTCAAACCATTTAGTTTACTTGGCCCTTTATCAGACTTCCTGTGACCCCTCACATCATCCCCTCACAATTACTTTTGGCAAAATACCCAATTGGCTTTCTCCCAGTTAACATATTTCCATGGTTCTGTGCAGACTCTGACTATGAAATGGCAGTGATGTTTCTCATGCCTCCTCTTAATTGTGGAGAAACGGTTGGGGTGTTGAGATCTGTCATTGTGCATGTATTCAGAACTGAGGTTTCACTTCCTCAAGAAGTCTCTGATTTAAAACTAAATTTGGTGTGCCACTTGTTTAATGCCTTGGAAAGCACGTGTCTCTGGAATTGTTTCTGTATTATTGCACATATTTTGTGACAGAATTTCTCCATCTTTGGTAACTGATTGCTTCATCTTTGGTGAGTGATCTGTTCCATTTTTGGGGAAACATCCATTTCAGATTTTGCGATGAACGTGGCATGCCGATTGTCGCTGTAGGCTTACAGAGAGGCTATGATATAGGTGCACAACACTGAAGGAAATGGGCTAATGAAGAGCAGAACAATGCATCTAAACTATTTCAACAAAAATGCCCCCTTATCCAACAAACTCTTGTGCAACAAAAGATCTTTTCACACCATTTTTATCAAACCTAACTTGGTGCAGCTTTCTCAAAATGTGTATCTCAGAGTAAAACCGAACAAATGCACAGGCTTATGGAAAGCCCAAGAAATTGAACCGTATAGCAAGGCATGATAGCACATAATGTAGGCTATGGTTTGTGGCTTTGAGTTGCTGCATTGAGTTCCTAATTTAATTTAATGTAATTCAAGACAAGGCAGGGAAGCACTCAGTGGATCTTTACAGGGTGTGGGATGAAATTGAAGCCTTTAAATGTTTTTTAAAGTGTCCTAGCAACCAATTGCATTACGAAGTTGGGAAACGCACAGAAGCATGAACGTCCTGTCAGCTGGAGACAGCCAACAAGTATTGCTGCTTTGGGGAAACTTCAAAGATGAGAGGAGTCAAACTATCCAAAATAACTAATAAATACAAACTGGCTCTGCGCATTCAATAGGATGATGGCTGATCACTTTCTTGCCGGCTCTCCATATCCATTAATTTGCTGTGAGATCAAAAATCTGTCTATCCCAGCCATACATATACTCAATGATGGAGCATCCACAACCCTTTGGGGTAGAGAATTCCAAAGATTCACAACAACTTCAGTGAAGATATTAATTACTCTTTATCTCAGTCCTAAATGTTTTGTTCCTTATCCTGAATCCCCATGCTCGAGTCCCCAGTCAGCAGAAACAATCTCTCATTATCTGCCCTATCAAGCCCCTTCTTGTATGTTTCAACCAAATGTAACAGCACGGTAGCACAGTGGTTAGCACTGTCGCTTCACAGCTCCAGGGTCCCACGTTCGATTCCCTGCTGGGTCATTGTTTGTGCGGAGTCTGCACGTTCTCCTTGTGTCTGCATGGGTTTCCTCCGGGAACTCCGTTTTTCTCCCACAGTCCAAAGACTATTGGATTGGCCATGCTAGGTGTGGGCTTAAGTGGGGTGCTCTTTCCAAGGGCCGGTGCAGACTCAATGGGCTGAATGGCCTCCTGCACTGTAAATTCTATGTAAACATCTCTCATTCCTGAAAAATCCAGAGATTATATGCTCAATATATTGAGTCACTCATCATAGGACAACCTTGTCCTCCCAGGGACCAATCAGGTGAACCTTCATTGCTCTGCCTCCAATGCAAGTATATCCTTCTTTTAATATGGAGTCCAAATATTGCTCACAGTATTCAAGGTATGGTCTCAACCAAATTCCTGTACAATTGTAGCAAAACTTCCTTATCCTTGTGCTCCCATTGTCTTGCAATAAAGGCCAACATGTGATTTGCCTACCTAATTGCTTGCTGTCCCTGCATGCAAAGTTTGCGTTCCTTGAACAAGTGCATCCAAATCCTTCTGAATGTAAACATTTACAAGTTTCATATCTTTTAAAAAGTATGAGCAACCTATGACCTATGGTGCACCGCATTATACTCCATCTACCCAAATATCCTGATGACTCAGATATAAAAGGCTCCATCCATTCTACAACTGAGCTATATAGACCAGTAAAATACAAGGCTCAATCTCGATTCTGTCAAATTAGCTACCTTGGACCAGGAACCAATTGGGATGATGAATTTGCCTTCAATATCCTTGGGATAGGGAGGCCAAACTAACTCTGAGCTTTTGCTTCTGGTCACTATACAGTAACAGCTGCAGGTTACTGTGGACATTACACTAGGATACATCAAGACTGTCAGCATCCCAAGGATCTGTGCTCCAGTATTCCTTTTGGAAGGGGATGGAATTTGGGGGAAAAACGCCACGAGAAAATGCTGGTATAAAATAAACTTCATGGGTGGAAATGAGTTTAATAAACGTCAGTCGCAGCAGTTTATAACTGCTGCAGAGGCACAAGAAGCTTTACAATAAATGTTGAAAACAATGTTGATTCCATCCATCATTTCCAAACATAAGAGGCAATTAAATAATTTCCTAGGCCATAGATGGATGTCTGCCAATCGGGTTTTCTATTGGGAAGCAAGTTTAAAAAAACATTAAAAAAAAAAAAGATTTAGAGTACACAATTCTTTTATTTCCAATTAAGGGACAATTTAGTGTGGCCAATCCACCTATCCTGCACATCTTTGGGTTGTGGGGGTGAGACCCATGCAGATATTGGTAGAATGTGCAAACTCCACACAGAGAGTGACCCGTAGCCGGGATCGAGCCCGGATCCTCAGCACTGTGAGGCAGCAGTGCTAACCACTGCGCCACCGTGCCGCCCACTTGGGAAACAAGTTAATAACATTTCTTTCCACTAAAGAATGCATTATCAAGTAAAAAGATGCGTGGAAGAAATTGCCCAATCAGCTTTTTGTTATATACCTGTATATTACTGTATAAGTGTTTTGACAGACGTTTTGTTGTCATTTTCTCACTCTGTTGTTGCACTCAAGTGGCAAGATAATGAGTGGCATTGTGTGCTGGAGGTCGGGCAGCCAGTTTGAAAACACACTTGTTTCATGAAAGATAGTTCCCTTTTAAATGGGCCCAGCAAAACAGGTTTTACCACTTATTAGGATCGCAAATAGTAACTTCTGATCTGTGAACAAGTACATTCCTTCCTCAAAGATTTTTAGGTCAAGTAATTAGCAAGATATGTTCACATGCCTTTTAAATAGTGGGTTACACACCGTTCATATAAAGCTTGGTTCACATTGGAAAACCTTGAGCGGGTTTCTCTCAGCCCAGGGCCGGGCAAACCCCGCGAGCGGCGCAAATCGCGCCACACCGACCCGATGCCGGCACACGATTCTCCGCAGAGGGGAGAATCAGTGCTATTTGCGCAGCAAGGTTGGCGGGCGCGAAGGCCCTCTCTCTTCTCCCCCCCCCCCCCCCCACCGATTCTCAGTGCGGGATGAGCCGAGCGGCCGTCGTAAAAAAGCCGAGTCCCGCCGGCGCCTTCCACACCTGCTCTCAGCTGGCGGGAACTCGGCGTGGACGGGTCAGGGGGCGGCCTGTGGGGGGGGGGGGGGTCCGAACCCAAGGGGAGCCTCCGATGTGGCCTGGCCCTCAATCAGGGCCCACCAATCGGCGGGCTGGCCTCTCTGGCTGGGGGCCTTGTTTCTTCCTTGCCGGCTCCTGTAGGCCTGCGCCATGTTGCATCTGGGCCGGCACATTGAAGGGAGCCACTGCGCATGCGCACGTTGGCGCCAGTGCCAATGCGCATGCACAGATGCCGTGGCGCCCAGTTGATGCCGGGATCAGCAGCTGGAGCGGTGTGAACCACTCCCGTGCCGTGCTGGCCACCTGTCGGGGCCAGAATTGCTGATCCTGAGGCCGTACTGATGATGACGGTGTTTCACAGAATCCCGTCCCCTATTTCTGGTAAATTTTTAGTATTTTTTTTATTCTAGCTCATGTGGTCTAAATAGTATAGAGCTTTTTAATTCTCTTTCATCTGTCAGTATATCACTTTGGATGGTGGTTGTGAACTAACTGTGATGAAGGAGGTTTACACAAAGCTTCCTTGGACCCCTAATGCAATGCTCTTTCTGCAGCAAGGTAGATATATCAGGCAGGAAGCCTAGTGGGTGTGATTGACCTGAAGATTTATTTACAGAGTATAAAAGCATATCGGCATTCTACTATAAATAAAATGAAGCATAGAAGTGGTATAAATGCAAAGATTACAGGGCGGCACATGGCGCAGTGGTTAGCACTGGGCCTACGGCGCTGAGGACCCGGGTTCGAATCCCCGCCCTGGGTCACTATCCGTGTGGAGTTTGCACATTCTCCCCGTGTTTGCGTGGGTTTCACCCCCACAACCCAAAGATGTGCAGGTTAGGTGGACTGGCCACGTTAAATTGCCCCTTATTGGGTACTCTAAATTTATGAAAAGAAGAAAGAAAAATGTGAAGATTACACTTAGTTGCAAAACCAAGTACTGATGCTTATGATGGATATTTTGATTCCAGTATTAATGTTCACGTTATGTGCTTTGCTGGTATTTCTTGCCCTTAATTTGAAATAACTGAATAGCTTGCTATGCTGCTTTAAAGGGCAAGTGTCCACTAAATTAGTGTAGGACTGGAGCCACCTAAAGTTAGGCTGGGGATGGCCAGTGGGCCTCATTCCCGAAAGGACATTAGCAAACCAGTTATATTTTTACAATAATCTAACAGTTTATTTTACCAGATTGTCCAATCTATTTTGAGTGTATTGGCAGCAAAATGCAGACAGTACATTAGAAATATTTTATCTTCATTTTCTGAAGTGAATGTGCTCACTAATCATTTTTAATGTGCTCACTAATCTTGATGTGCTTATCAGTTATTGCAATGAAAGGCAACAGTATTTAGCGTAGATTGTCATTTTTTAGGACAGTACATTCAGTAGGCAGATAACAAAAGTCACAAATATTCTACTGGAACCTTCTGTTATCTGTTTCTTTAAAAAAGATGAACATGTCCTGAAAATATCCGATGATAACCAAAAAATAAGACGGATTGCCAATGGCTTTACATTTAAAACCGTTTAAGTGTGCAGTTGGCTTTCCCATTAATATACTTCAAGGCTTTGTTTTTGCTAGATGAAAAAGCCAGGTTTTGTGAGAATGATTGGAAGTCATGAATTAACTGTAGATTTATATTTTGTTTTAGTTCTATATGAGTCCAGAAGTTATTACCTGCAGAGGCCATTCAACAAAGTCAGACATCTACAGTCTTGGTTCTACCATCATCCACATGCAGACTGGGAATCCACCCTGGGTGAAGAGGTATCCTAGGTCAGCTTACCCATCATATCTGTACATTGTAAGTTTCCATCACAACAAATCTAAGTAAAAAGTAGGAATCACATTGAAGCTAAACAATGGTCTAATCAAACAAATGAAATGTTGAGTAAGAGAGCAAACCAGTTTGGAAAACAGTGTTTCATGAAGACAGTTCCACTTTAAATGAGATGGAAGTGGGTGCAATGAAACTGGTTTTACGATTTACTGGGATCTAAAATAGCCTGACTAAGTCACTTCTGCTCTGTGAACAAGTGCATTCCTATTGGGGCAGGTGATTAGGACAAGTGCATTCCTATTAGGACAGGTGATTAGGACAAGTGCATTCCTATTAGGACAGGTGATTAAGATAATGTTCGCGTGCTTTCGTGACACGGAACAAATGTGTATGTCAGGGAAACTGCATTGTTGTAAGATAGTGGATCCCTATTTTAAATTGAGAAACCTGGGTGAGGGCTCAAGGTACATAATGCAGGATGCCACCAAGATTGAAAAATAAGACCAATGAAATAAATAAAGTGACAGTGGTTAGACATTGTGATCTGAGAGGTAAATAATGGAATGTAGACAAGACTGAGAAATATAAGTTTCTAAGAAAGCATCAGTTTAAGCAAAGCATTGAAAAAAAAAGTTAAGCAATGCAATTGTGATGCAAAAGGATATTTATCCTCTTGTTTTCTTTATGATCGAGGCAGTCAATTTAATTGACTTGTAAAAGCATTGTTTATTCAATACTGAAATTAATAAGTGTAAAATTGGGGTGGCACGGTGGTGGAGTGGTTAGCACTGCTGCCTCACGGCACAGACGACCCAGGTTTGATCCCGGCCCCGGGTCACTGTCTGTGTGGAGTTTGCACATTCTCCCCGTGTCTGCATGGGTCTCACCCCCACAACCCAAAGATGTGCAGGGTGGGTGGATTGGCCACGTTAAATTGCTCCTTAATTGGAAAAACAAATAATTGAGTCCTCAGCGCCGTAGGCAGCAATGCTAACCACTGTGCCACGTGCCGCCCCTAGTAAGTTTAGTTCATGTCTACCACCCTGAATTTTATTTTCCTCAATAAACCATGGGCTGGATTCCCCACCCTGCCGCGCCACATTTCTGCCCCGGCCGGCCGGCGGGATTCTCCGTTACGCCGGCTGGACAATGGGATTTTCCACTGTGGAGCAGCCCCACGCCATCGGGAAACCCCCGGGGCGCCGACATAATGGAGAATCACGCCCGCGGAGAATCCCACCCCCCATCTTCCTTCTTCCCCCAGTTAGCAAATGCCACACTCAGCTTTGTAGATTAGTATGCCCCCAGATTTGACCAGGTTAGCGAATCGCCTGGTAGGGGAGTCACATTTGGTTTTAATGATCCTTGCTTGGGGAGAGAAATCATTCTGACATCTGGGACGAGATTCTCCGACCCCCCGCCGGGTCGGAGAATCGCCGGGGGCAGGCGTGAATCCCGCCCCCGCCAGTTGCCGAATTCTCCAGCACCGGATATTCGGCGGGGGCGGGAAACGCGCCGCGCCGGTTGGCGGGCCCCCACCCTGCGATTCTCCGGATCGGATGGGCCGAAGTCCCGCCGCTAAAATGCCTGTCCCGCCGGCGTAGATTAAATCACCTACCTTACCGGCGGGACAAGGCGGCGCGGGCAGGCTCCGGGGTCCTGGGGGGGGGGGGGGGGGGGGGGGGGGGTGCGCGGGGCGATCTGGCCCCGGGGGGGTGCCCCCACGGTGGCCTGGCCCGCGATCGGGGCCCACTGATCCGCGGGCGGGCCTGTGGCGTGGGGGCACTCTTTCCCTTCCGCCTCCGCCACGGTCTCCACCATGGCGGAGGCGGAAGAGACTCCCTCCACTGCGCATGCGCGGGAATGCCGTCAGGGGCCGCTAACGCTCCCGCGCATGCGCTGCCCGGAGATGTCAATTCCACACCAGCTGGCGGGGCACCAAAGGCCTTTTCCGCCAGCTGGCGGGACGGAAATTCGTCCGGCGCGGGCCTAGCCCCTTAAGGTTGGGGCTCCACCCCCAAAGATGCGGAGCATTCTGCACCTTTGGGGCGGCGTGATGCCCGGCTGATTTGCACCGTTTTGGGCGCCAGGCGGCGGACATCACGCCGATACCAGAGAATTTCACCCCTGATATCTGATACACACTTTAGTGATCACTGTTTGAAAGAGTACACAAGTGGTAGTGGGATCAAGCTCAGCTGTGATGCCATCCATATTCAAATTTTGTGTCAGCATTCACTACCTTGCTTAACAAATAAAGAATGGTAAAGTGTCAGAGGGCAGTTAGTGACCTTGAATCCAAAGCTCAGAGGAGAATCTTAGGGCAAATTAGACTGCCTCGTGTTGTAGTGTGTGTTCAAAACCCAAGAAAGTTTGGAATATGATTCCTGCCAGCTGTCCAACGCTAAGAAGTTCCCCAAAGAGCAGAACAGAAACTTAGGCAAGAAAAGGAAATCGACGAGGAACATCTTCAGCCAGTTGGCTGAAGAGAAAGGGTGGAAGGAGCCTAATAGCTGCTTGACTCAGTTAGACTGTGGTAGTTAGCTGTAGATGACCCAGAAAGAAAGAAAGTAGAAGAAATAATTAAAAGGAATAGATGCTCAATAATAGTGCTGCCAAATCTCCATTAATAGCCATTGATTATCGGAATCATACAGAGCAGGAAAATTCCCAGAGTTTCCCACCTTATTGGCCTGTTAGTCTCCATCAAGATGGATATATGAAAATGGACAAGATGCCTTGAGATAAGGAAGCAAACGTTGTTCAGATTTTCAGCTCCTGATCCACTTCATGGATCCTGCTGTGAGTGCAGTGTGGACATCAGTTGGGAATAGGATCAAACTCGACCCCTGTTTTTCAGTAATACAGGCATGTGCAAAGTACTAGGAACTGTTTTGTATCTGTGGAACCAAGTCCCTGAAACAAAGGGTGCGGGTAGGAGACAGTTGGTGAGAAAAAAAATGAGCAATGCTGCTGCAAACAGAAACCTTTCAGCAACATTTTTTCTTGCTTGTCTTTACGACGGTCTAATTTTTCTCATTTGCAAACTCGCTAAGTTTTTTGTGATAATTCTGTTCTTTCCCTGAAGATCCACAAGCAGGCTCCACCATTAGAAGACATTGCGGAGGACTGCAGCCCTGCCATGAAGAAGTTTATTGAAGCGACGTTGGAGAGAAATCCAAAGAAAAGGTGGTGTGCAGGAGAGCTGTTGAAGCATGCGGCCTTGAGCCCTCCTCCTGAAGATCAGCCACGCTGCCAGAGCCTTGACTCAGCTCTCTTTGAAATCAGTCGCACCTTTAGGAGAAAAGAGCTGGAGTTACCTGAACAAATATGTGGTATGTCCTTTCGATTTCATCCAGCTGGAATGAGGGCAATTTTATCTCAACTCCCCAGCTGGGAGACCTATGGGATCAGGTGGAGCTATATTTTACACCCTGTCCAATGTACTCTCTGTTATTGTCACAAGTATGAAGTGACTGTAAAAAGTCCCTAGTCGCCACATTCCGGCGCCTGTACGGGTAAGCCAGTACCGGAATTGAACCCGCGCTGCTGGCCTTGTTCTGCAATACAAACCAGCTGTCTAGCCCACTGAGCTAAACCCGCCCAACATGTACTCTCTGTTGACTACAGTGGAGAGCCAAACCAGGAGGGGTGTGAAATCAGCATTGTACCCAATCCCGTCAGAGTAGGAAAGGTTAAAATTGCCCCCAATGGTTTTCATGATATTCTGCCAGCACGAAGCTGAATCCTATCGGTCTGGCTGCTACAATGAATCTCCGAACACTTGAGTTGGGGAGGTTGGAAAGTGATCTAGAGTTTCCACTTCTGATCTTGCTCGACAGTGCAACTGTGGTCATTGACTGAGGCCAGTGTGTGGCTCACCTGTCATTTCCCCCTCTCTCCGCACCTCTTCACAGTTGATTAGCCTGCCAGTCTTTGCTGTCTGGGTTCACGTGAACAAACAAACACGCTTTTAAAAAGAAACTTTCATGAACTCAGGAGAAGCACTTTACAGCCAGTGATGTACTTCGTTGAAGTGTAGTTGCTGTTGTAATGTAGGAACCGCGGCAGAGATTGACAGAATGACTAATCTGTTTTTACTGATGTTTGTTGAGAGATAAGCATTGGCCAGGACACCGAGCTGAACTCCCCGACTCTTGGTCGAATAATGTCATGAAATCCAGCCGAGGGAGCTGATGGAACCTTGGTTTAAATTCTTGCCATAAGGATTGCACCACCATTAATGCAGCACTCGCTCAGTGCTGAGTTGGATGCCATCTTGGTTTATGTATTCACATAAAGATGGGGGGCGGGAATCTCTGATCCTGAGGCTAAGTGTTGATGCCGTCGTAAACGCCGGGGGGGGGGGGGGGGGGGGCAGCGTAAAGCAGCCCCCGACCGCGCCAGCGCCAATGGCGCCGATTGTCTGGTGACCGGAGAATTGGCGGACTGGCCTCTGGGCGGCTTCGCGTCCAGCCCGGCGATTCTCCGACCTGGCCCTGGGGTCAGAGAATCCCGCCCGGGGTGTGAGGTACAAAGGGTGTCTGAGTAACTGTGCTTAGCACCTTCAGGGTTATAGGGGAATCATTTTGAGGTGGGTGGGGAAACATGAGAGTTACAAATGAAAATTATTCTTGAAACCAAACATGCAATTTGGAATTTCTTAAATCAAATCCAAGATACAATTTATATTACGGAGCTGGAGTATTAGATGCACCAATAATGCTAGAAAGTGTATAGAGAGGAAGAATATCAATTGGCTATATCAAGTGACAATGGCTAGATTCAACCCTGACGGATAGAATTTCCACTGTTTATGGATGATAATAAATAACATGTTTTGGGAAAAATAACAAGGTTAATGACCTTGTTTAACTAGCAAACAAAGGGATATCATCTGAAGGCATTAGCTGGTTTGTACAAAATAACACAAAAGGAATTAGCACTCGTCCCAATGTTCACTGTGACCTGGGTGGCCTAAGCCTCTTGTTCGAGTACAGGATCTGGCCAACAGCAGTTTCCAGCCCAAACCAATATTTACCTTCTGGGTGTAGCTTGGGAACATTTTATTCTTAATTGATGTGCTTCATTGATTTCTCCCCTCCTTTCTGAAATCAATGTATTTACCATCAGTTACAGGGTCAGATTTTCTCCTTCTGCATGGGTATTGTTCAGAGCACCAAATGTGTCAGATGACACATGGCAGTCTGACTCTATGGTGTTTTGTTGGAAGGATAAATCTGGATGGAATTTATTTTATTTCCCATCCTTGCATCCCCATCCTATCCAAATGAACGGCAACCATTCAACTGTCAATTTGGAGGGAGAAGAGGCAGCTTGGAGGCATTGGAAAAATCAATTGGAATTAGTTTTATTGCAAGATGTATTCAATATAGACCTCCATATAATGCTGAATGATCAGTCAGCTAGCTCACAGTTGGAGTATTGTACACTTCTAAGCTCCACATGTTGGAAAGTGAAGACAATAAAAAGAGTTACAGCACAAATTTGTTGGCAGAAGGTGATCAAATAGAAAGAAAGACTTGACAAATTGGAGCTGCTTCTGTTAGAACAGAGGAGATCGCAGGATGATTTGATAAAGGTGTTTAAAATAATGCTGCACTGGTGTGGAGCTAATTGAAACAGACCATTTCTGGTAATTGAGGGGACGTTGATATAAGATGAAATGTCGACCAAACTGTCTGCCCCTCCTGTGGCTATGTTCACACCGGGTGGCCCTGGAGAGGGAGCACGCAGTGTTCATCGGCATGCTTCAGGCTTTCCATGACCGGTGGGCGCTGGTTGCGCTGGCATGCATCATCACCCCCAGAAATGATATCTTGGTTTAGTTTAGTTTCCTTTGATGTTTGATTTTAGTTACAGCCCTCCACCACGGGCTACCACCCCCTCTCACTTTTGTTTAACTTATTGATTTTTATTTTATTAAGAAAGTGTATATAAAATTAAACTTAAGGGATTAAGGATGGAGTAGGGGCAAGTATTTTACACAGGGAAGGGCTATAAGGTTCTGGACTACACCACCAGAGTTAGTAATTAAAGCAAAGAGCATGTCATTTACCAATAGATTAAATAGATGGTTGGTGAAATAGGGAATACAGGCATATGGGAACATGATAGTCACATAGGTGGGAGCCGCTGGCATTTTACCTATATGCTGAATGTAGAGTATTGTAAAGAAAGTGTTTACAACCTTGTACCCACTGTGCACAGAAGGAAACTTCCTCTATAAATGATACTGCTGAAATTAAAGCACCTGCCAGAAATTCAAAAGTAAACTAAATTCAACCATAAAACAGGAATGAAAGCATTTTTTTGGAGTAGTCCTACTTGCGTTACGTGCAAGTGATAGTGTGATGCTTTTACATGTGATTATTCTATACAGAAACAAAGATATGCTGCTGATATTCCTTTAATAATACTGTAAAGTAAACCAGCCCTTTGTGAAAAAATGAGGCTTTGGAATGTAGGGAAAGCAAAAAGAAAAAATGCAGAATTTAAATGTAGCAGATGGAAGCATCCAACTCATATCATCTGTACAGATAGGAGATTAGGAAAACAATCTCATCCACTGTGTTGACAAATATAATCTCATCACGATCCTTGAGGGCAGAACTGAAAAGTAATGTTACCAAACCTGTCCAACACCAGCTGCCTGCACAGAAGTGAGCTCTCTGAGTCATGGTGAATGTCAACAATTAGACAAGGTTGTAGGTGTTGAGCCAATAAATATTAACCTGCGATGTTGGGTCCAGGGTAAACACAGAGTAAACAGATTAATCATGACGGGGAGATCACAGTCAAAGCAGATATACGAGACTCCCACCCTATATAAAAGCAGTCCACATTTCAGTGGAGTAAGGTTGAGGTACCCGCTCCCATTGTATACCAGGACTGCTGTTTGGGATTTCCCAAGCTATCTCAGAAATTCTGCCCATTACACCCACATTAAATGCCCTATAAACTCATGTCAGCTGAGCTCCTCTGGCAACAGAATTGACAGGGAGCCACTTTACCTTTCCATACAGCTTCTGTTCGTAGCCAGCAACCGGTTGGGTTGGTGGGGGTGGGGGTTGGGGGTGGCAGCGGCAAGGGGAAACACAAATAAGCCACAGGACAAAGAGGAAAATGAAAGGGGGTGAGGGAGAAGGAAGAAAACGGGGGGATGGGGGTGTGGATTCACGAAGGTATGCAAAGAGAACAAGAGGGACAAGGGACAAAGTCGCAGGAGACTGATGCCCAAACCACACTGTAAATAGACACTTGTAAATATGTGCTCTGGCCACACTGGGGATTGTAACATATGTATGCCGATTAAAGGGGGGGGGGGGGGGGTCACCACAGCGGGAGGGGAAACAATTTCCTGTAAATACACGTTGTGTTCTCTTTGACTGTCTTATTGTCTTTTTGTTTTAGTACATTTTTGTGTTTGATAATAGAACTGTGAAATACAAGATGTGAAAACCCAATAAAAACACTTTTAAAAAATAACTTTCCATACAGCTGTTGGGGCAGAAGCCTGCAGCTACTGTAAAACTGGTAATGCCAAACAAGCCCTGCTTCACTGTGCTTCACCCTACAGAGAGAGCACAGACCCTGGGCCACTTGGTTCAGATTTACTCACAGTGGCTGGAAGGAGAACCTGATCTTGATGGCTCGCACCTCCTCCATTCGTTAACCATAACTGCCACAAGAGTATTACGGGACAGAGAGATTGCAAAGATTCTTGAGCTGTAATTTTGAAAGTTGGGACAGAAATGATGGAGCAATATATTTATTGATTCTTTTCCAATAATACAGTTTTTGTGGGCAGCATGGTGGCGCAATGGTTGGTACTGCTGTCTCACAGCACCTAGGTCCCAGGTTCGCTTCCGGCTCTGGGTCACTGTCCTTGTGGAGTTTGCACGTTCTCCCCGTGTTTGCGTGGGTTTCGCCCCCACAACCCAAAGATGTGCAGTGTAGGTGGATTGTCCACGCTAAATTGCCCCTTAATTGGAAAAAAATGGATTGTGCACTCCATGTTTTAAAAATATATATAGTTTTTGTTTTCGGGTAGTTTTGAATGGGGGAAGTTTGATTTTTCTCACTTGCTTTTATTTGAATTTCAGATACTTCTGTGTGCAGCACTGAAGAATCAACCGTAGGAAAAAGGAATCGCTCTCTCTATATTGACCTAGGCGCCTTGGCTGGCTACTTCAACATGATCAGGGGACCTCCTGGATCAGAATATGGCTGATTGTCAAACCAGCAGACTAAGGGATACCCAGTGTGTTGTGAAGAACAAGTGGCACCAGATATCTGCTGCAGTGCTATGGAATTGGAGGAGTCTGCCTGAGAGTGGGGAAGAGGTCACTGAATGTTTCATCAATGTGATTATAGCATTAAGAAAAAATAGTGTTTTTTAAAAAAAGAATATTTTATTACTAATGTATTTTATCAGTTAACATCCCCATTGCTGTATGTTTCCTTAGTTTGCAAGGTGCAGTGATGGAAGAGTGCGGTAGAAGGAATGTGAATGATGCTTGACTGTCTCCCATAACAAAAGCACTATCCTTTCCTTTCCTCTGTTATGCCTAATGGTTTGGTTGATGGATTAATGCTCCCTCTCCCTCTCTTTGCTTTCAGTGATTATCGCTGATTAATGTATTTCTCTAATGGAAAAATTACTCAAACTGATGAGAGTTAGACTTGTCGAAATACATGTGTTCCTATGGAAACAAGAGCATGTATGTAATAAATGCCATGCAGGCGACTAAATTGCACACAAAGTGTGCTGCGGGTTCACAGTAACCCTGTAGCTCTGTAAACATTATGAGCTGATTGTTCTGTACACCCTATGGGATGGGTCAGCCTCTGCTTTGTTCTGCAAAGGGCTAGTTAAGCAATATTGGAAACATAGGCTGGGAATTTTCGGCCCTGTCAAGGCTAGATCCGCCATGGGAGATTTGGTGGCCCAGACAAAAGACTTTGGGTGGGATTGGGCCATCCCCAGGGCATGTGGGCCAGAGAAATCCCACCCATAATGTGCATTATTTAGCTACATGTTATGTGTCATAGTCATGCTACTTCAGCCACTAAAAGGTAAAAAAGTTCTCCTTATTTTTGAGGTGGCACATTTATGTATCATAACTTCTAACTTGTAATTGTTAATCTGTTTTAAACATTGTTTTTACTAATGAGCATATTTTGTTTACTGTAAGAAAAGCTCAGAGAAAATTTGCAGCTGAACCAAACCAATGTTGACTATTGTGCTGGTACCTGCAGTATTCAAATCCGAGTGTCTCCACGGGCAGTTACAATGATTATCAAACTTGACTAGTTGTCACTGAAAACCCAACTGCTTCACCATTGTCCCTTGGGGAAAGAAGCCTGTCGACTTTATCAAGTCTGGCGCAACTATGACTCCAGTTCCCCACTGAAGCGGTTGCCTCTTAACTGCCCATTGAAGTGACAAAGCAAGCCACTCAATTGTATCAAACTGCATGTAAAGACCCATCGCTATCTTCTTGCGGAAGCTTGAGTGAGACAGACAATAAATGCTGGTCCCCCTGGTAATGCAAAGATCCAGTGAAGAAATGTCTCACTGAAAAGATGTGTCCTTTCTAAACATTTAAATTTTACGAGGAGCAGCAATCACCGATGGATTGCCATTCCACTCCTACTTTTCTTGCCACTCCAGAGCTCTGCCTTTCTGGTTGGGACTTCTGATCCTGGCTTCTTCAGAAATGCAGAGTGTACCTTCGATCCTACATCCTTCATAGTGCTGGATCGGCAGATGAAACAGGCCACGCACCCTCTTTAACCCACTAGCTGCCGTATTCTGACAAGTTTTTCGTTAACACATTGAAAGGGTGGGACGTTTAAACGGCTTTTTTGTAAGTTAGTGCAGAAATGAATGGGTGAGTGAATGGTGGTAAAGAGGGTAGGGTGGGTGAGGTCGGGTCGCGGATTCAGGGTAGTTGGATGGAGAGGCCAGGTTGGAGGTGTCAGTGGAGGCTGTCGGATGGTGAGGTTGGTTTCGGGATGTCGGGTGCAAGTCGACTGGTGGGAGGTAGTCCGGTTGGATCGAGAGGGAGTTGGGAGGGTCAGGGATTCAAGGGGGGAGTTGCAGGTGTCAGTCTGGGGAGGGGGTGTTGCATAGTTTCGCAGGAGTTCGACTAGGAATTTATTTTCTGTCTAACATTTCCTGAGTAAGTAAGTCGGTGGGTCCAACGAGCAGGGGAATTGCCCATTGGGAGTTCAAACTTCCAGGCAATTCCCACATAGTCATTAAATTTAATCTCATACCACATCTTCGGGGGAAAGTCTGGTCTCTGGCTATCCGGAGACCAAAAGATCTGGGCCATGTATTCTTTTAACATCAAACTAGTTAGCTTACTCCAGCTAGCTTTACTGTGTCTTACTGAAACCATCGATTTGAATCTTGCAGGCACTTGGTATATATTTTGCTCCAGGTTGGGTATGGGTTTTCTCACTCTATTCTCATAATGTTGTTGTAATTCTAATACGTTGTGTCTACGGTTACTGAGTAGATTTTCATTTGATGTTGAAAGGTTTTAAATTTGCTGTTGTGAAACCAATATTTTTATCATTTCAAGTCAGAGTATGTTTGATTTTATATTCATGTTAATATGATGCAATAGCCAGGCAATCCAGTTCAGAAATGAATTCTGAAGATCTTCTGATAGGGTGCACAGCATGTTTGAGTGCTCCAGTGTGGCCTGCTATGGAATGATAGGCCTTATATTCGCCCAGATGCTGAATCTTCTGATATCAGTAACATATGAAGGGAGGCAAATCTGGCTGGTTGAAAGGAGGGTATATCAATGTGAGTCACTTCTGCATTAAAGATGGCAACACCAGAAACCTGAGTCACGCTACCTGATTCACTGTGAGAGGAGGGGGCACCAAAACATTTTAAAAATAAACTTAGCATTCACATTAAATCAGCAGCGCAGTCATTAAATTGTGTCTGTTGTGGCAGTGATTCTATGTAACATCCCTGGACCAAGAAAGGGGAAAAGTATTAGACAAGGTGTTACTGATGATCACAGTAAAGAGATTTATGGTTAGTCTGCACCCTTATGAGGTCGATTTTGGTCTAGGATGGAGGATTAGCAGCAATTGACATCTCAGTCGCATATGCACAGGATGTATTGGTGTTGGAGTGGAGAGTGCATTTGCCAAGACTCCCAATTTGGCACCATGTAAAAGTATTTTGTTTTTGAAGAAAATCCTCTCGTTGCGGGTGTGCATGGAAAGAAAAATATCATTGGTAACAGATATTATCGCATGGGTCCTTCAACTGTAATTAGGACCCAAATTAACATTTTAACGCCTCTCTTAGATATCCACTGAAATTATTAAAAAATGTGCCATGTGAATTTCACAGTGGGACCAATGCTTGTGCAAGATACATAAATTAGGGGCCTAACACTGGTTGACAAGGCCTATCCATAAATTAGTGATCAATGAGCAGAAGTTGGGCCTGAGCTACCCAGGATTGTTTCGCTGCCACTTGGCCAGGTAAATTTAAAAGATTCCTCTATCATTATATTATATACCCTGGTGAACATCAGAGGCACAAATTTGGGATATGTATCATATTTCATTTAGTGATTGGAAATGAACTTGAACAAATGCTTACTGAGGGATACTTTCCCTCATTATCATTACAAAAACATTGTGGAAACAATTTAAGATTGTTCCTAGACCTTACTTGTACTTGATGTACTTTTCTCTTCCTGATTGTTTTTTCCAACTTTTCTGAAGGTTTTGTCTGCTTGCTGGTGTACAGTTTCATGGGCACCAGATTGTTTTTGCAACTTTGTAAACAAAATAATGGTTGAATAAACAATTATTTAAATGAACTCTTGTTTATTTTGATACAATAGTCTGAATATTGTTTCTCGAATGATAAGTGGGCCAACAGTCTTGGAGAGAGTGACAACTGACAGTTCATTGTAGCCTGATTCTGTGGATTCCATGCTCCAGTGTAGCAGTTGACAGTGCACACTCAGTTGAGTGATTTATTCCACATTGGGCCTTATATTAACAAGCTTAACATCACAACCTGTCTCCACCTTTGACCGTTCCCAGAAGTATCACTCTTTCCCCCCCCCCCCCCATTCCCAGCCCTACTTTGTACTCTAACCCCCAGGATATGAAGACCAACATCCAATTAGCCTTTTGATTGTTTTTTGTACTTGATTATGAAATGATCTGTGCAGCTGGACCTCTGAATTACTTTATTCCCTGGACACTTTCCAGAACAAAAATATTCTGCTTTGTCTTTCTGAGATCCAAAGTGGATATATTTTCATATCCCCACGCTGAACTCTGTGCGCCCAGTCTATGTCCTTTGTAACTTCCTAATATATATGGATCAAACATACAGTGGGAGAAGAGTTTCATCCACCCCACAGTGTGTGTAAAGGGTTCACATCAGATGCTAATAATGGTGTCAGATCACATGACCAAGAAGTAAGAGATCTGTAAGGAGGAGAAGCTCCAACCTCTCGCACAGGTCCAAATACTTGCTGTAAACAAAGAGCAATAGTTTTGAGAAACTACAGACACAAGCATCACATTTTGGGAGAAGAGACAATCCCTAAAGTCCATGCCTAGATCCCGACCACACAACACAACATGGTGGCAGTGAGTCGCAGATCCAGAAAACATTAAAAAGATACAATGCTGGCAAGAGAAAGATCCTTGCAGGAAGGACAAGAAGGGGAGGGGGGGAAGACTCACCAAGTCAGATATCAGAACACCCCAGGGGCAACAGATACAAGTTGAGATGCAGACCCAAAGACCAGGCAGCAGTGAGTACAGGCCCAAAGCAGCAAATGCCAGCATGGAAGCAGGAATTATTCCAAGGCTCACCAGGAGCATGAAATCCACACTACCACTCCCAGAATGAATCCAGGGTGCCGAAGGCTTGGAAAAGGCCCAGAACTGGGACTACTAGAGTAAAGGTCCGCAAGATACAGAACTGCTTCAGCCTAACACAAAAAAGTTCAGAAAGACCAAGCCAGTACACTATTTTATGCAGGAAGACCGACCACTGACAATGTGATAGCAAGGCAGGGTGTTGATGAGACTTCAACTTCTTTTGAAATAGTCCTGCAAGCTTTCAACTCTTATTTCAATATCCATCAGAATTTAATAATTGAGAGAGCTAACTCCAATAAAAAAAGAAAAATAACAGGCAAAAGCATAGATTCATTCATCCACAATCTCAATTGGTGGGCAGGGAACTGCAACTATGGAATCTTAAATGATGAGCTGATTTATGAGAGGATCATAGTCGGGGTACCAGGTGAAACAAGGGGCGGGATTCTCCCCTACCCGGTGGGACGGGGGGGTCCTGGCGCCGAGGAGTGGCGTGAACCACTCCGGTGTTGGCCGCCTCAAAGGTGCGGTATCCTCCGCATTTTGAGGGCTAGGCCGGCCCCGGAGTGGTGTGCGCCGCGCCAGCCTGCGGGGAAGGGGCTTGGCGCCATGCCAACCGGCGCCGAAGGGCCTCCGCCAGCCGGCGCGAGTTGGCGCATGTGCGGGAGCGCCAGCGTGTGCAGACGTCATCCCAGCGCATGCGTGGGGGGTTAATCTCCGCATTGGCCATCGCGGAGGAATGGAAGCCAACGCGGAGGAATAGAGTGCCACCACGGGCCAGGCCACCGTGGGGGCACCTCCTGGGGCCAGATCCCCCGCGCCCCCCACCGAGGACCCCGGAGGCTGCCCGCGCCGCCAGGTCCCGCCGGTAAGGACCTACTCTAATTTACGACGGCGGCACGGGCAAAAAAAACGGGCGGCCACTTGGCCCATCGCAGGCCGGGGTGAGGCCGCCGACCGGCGAGGCGCAATTCCCCCCCCCCCTGCCAAATCTCTGGCGCCGGAGAATTCGGCAGCCGGCGGGGGCGGGATTCACGCCGCCCCCGGCGATTCTCCGACCCGGCGGGTGGGTCGGAGAATTCCGCCCAGCAGTTCTTTGACAGACAAGAGAGGATTTAAACTAGTGAAAGCAATACAGATTGTGAGGCAAATGGAACTCAGGAAATAAAATTGGGAATTTGTTTGGGGGGGGGGGGGGCTGTGGAGGGCGTGAAGGAAGGCCCCCTGGAGGAAATTGAATGACACCATTCAGTTTGTAGGCCATAAAAGAGACAGCACACCTAAGCCTGCCGAAATGGTGAAAAGTGCCCCAACTGCCATTTTGAAATCTTGGTAGGAACAAACCACATAAACACAAACCACAAGCAAAGGAAGTAATCTTCCCTCGGGATGTAAACGACACTGAAATCAAGTATTGGAGTGTTAAACTCAAACCGGATGGACCATTTTAAACTAGATAAAGTTAAGTCTCCATAGTCCCAGATGACCACAGCCTGCTTTCCCCTCTGAGGTGATTTAACCTGAGGATCACCACACCTCAAGCGAGGGGCAAGGTGAATAACCTCAGCCAGTACAGGAATTGAACCCGTGCTGTTGGCCTCACTCTGGATCACAAACCAACCTCCTTGAACTAGTTATAGGAGCAGGGAATTCTGTTTTATCAGATGAAGTCCAATGGGTCAATCAGATTATATTGCAACCCTTATCTATTAAATTACAAGGTCCTTGTAGGACAAATTTAAAAGTGGAAGGCCAACTCATGGCAAAGTTGAAATATAAAGATTGAGAAATCCTTAAACCTCTCAATGCCATTTAAAATCAACAATGAACATAGAACATACAGTGCAGAAGGAGGCCATTTGGTCCATCGAGTCTGCACCGACCCACTTAAGCACTCACTTCCACCCCATCCCCGCAAATAACGCCTCCTAACCCTTTTGGTCACTAAGGGCAATCTTTATCATGGCCAATCCACCTAACTTGCACGTCTTTGGATCGTGGGAGGAAACCGGTGCACCCGGAGGAAACCCACACAGACACGGGGAGAACGTGAACCAGCGGGGAATCGAACCTGAGACCCTGGCGCTGTGCAGCCACAGTGCTAGCCACTTGTGCTACCGTGCTGCCCCTGACAATGCTCTCGTCAAAGCAGAAAGGCGTGGCTAAAACTGAAAGTTACTGATGAGAAATGCAGCAGAACACTTGAAATTAATTTCCAAAATTGATTACAGGCTAGGGAAGTTAAAGACCAAGTGCCATGTCACCCTATGTGATGATGCTAAACCAAGGAAAATGCCTCACCTACTCTTAGACAAAGTCAAGGGTGAAATTGAAAAGATACAGTACCAAGGGGTTATCTCACTGGTCACCATGTCCCAAAACCAAACGTCTCTACAGGAATTTGCATGCATTTAATTCAATTAAACAAATCAGTGGATTGTGAGAGTCACCCAATGGCCTCGGTGAATGAAAGCCTTGCCAAACTAGTCAGGAGTACTTAATTTACCAAACTGGATGAAAACAGTGGATTTTGGCAGTTACCGCTGGACAAAGTACCCAGTTTGCTGACCACTTTTATAATGCCATTCAGTTGCTATTGTTTCACGAGATTACTCTTTAGAATTGCATCTGCCCAGGCATGGAAGAAATATGGAAACTAGGTGAATGACATAGGTATACATGGCCCCAGGAGAGAAGAGCTAGATCGCAGGGCCAGAGCAGACCTGAGAGTCTTACAGGATGCATGCCTAATATTTAATGAGAAGTGTGAATACATCAAGCTATGATCAAGTTTCTCGGTCACATAGCACATACCACTGGAATCAGAAAATGTCCCCAACCTACAAACACAGCTAAACTTAAAAGGTTCCTGAGGATGGTCTATCAAGGAGGCAAGTTCCGACCAAATTTAGCAGAGGCCAATGAGACAGCTGTTGAGAGAGGGTCAACAGTGGTTCTGCAACCAGCAAAATGCTTTCGAAAGGACGAAACAACTGAAATCCTGTACATTATGACCCAGAATTACTGACCATTGTAGCAGCAGATTCATTGCTTACAGGTCTGGGGCAGCTTTATTTCATGTGCAGAGGGATGGCAAGAGGAGACCAATATACTGTGCCTCGAGGTCACTAACATAGACAGAACAATGAAATACTAAAACTGAAAAAGAAGCATTGGCAGCAATGTAGGCATGCAAGAAGTTCTCAGACAGCAGCTTGGGATTGTTATTCAAAATCAAAACCGGCCACAAGCCTTTCTGAAGATTAATGAAATTGTGAAGATGCAATGCAGAATCCAATGATTCAGATCAAGATTAGTGAGATATGACTCCATCACAGAACATGTGCAAGGGAAGCATCAAACAATGACAGGCACACTGTCAGAAATACCATCCGAAGGAACCAAACAAGAGGATTTGCACTTCACCAAATAGATTGAAGCACATACATCCTTAATCACTCAGCACTTACCAGCTACTGCAAAAAAGTTGCAAGAAATAAAACAAGCACAGCAATGAGATAGAGAATGTCTCCAAGTCTGAATATATTGTTTGTAAATATAGCCAGACTATATCCTCACCAATCTTATACTATGGAAGTACTTTTAACAAAGCAAGCACCTCACAATCATTGATGACTTACTAGGGTAGCATGGCAGCACAGTGGTTAGCACAGTTGCTTCACAGCTCCAGACTCCCAGGTTTGATTCCCAGCTTGGATCACTGTCTGTGTGGAGTCTGCACGTTCTCCCCGGGTTTGCGTGGGTTTCCTCCGGGTGCTCCGGCTTCCTCCCACAGTCCAAAGATGTGCAGGTTAGGCGGATTGGCCATGGTAAATTGCCCTTCGTGTCCTTAGTGTCCAAAAAAAAGGTTAGGTGGGATTACTGGGCTACAGGGATAGGGTGGAGGCATGGGCTTAAGTAGGGTGCTCTTTCCAAGGGCTAGTGCAGACTCGACGGGCTGAATGGCCTCCTTCTGCACTGTAAATTCTATGATTCTATGAGAGAATAGTTATATGAGAACAGTTCAACGTGATATTCTGTCAAAGATTTAACCGAGGCCATCCTGGAATAGCAAAATATCATGCCGGAGGTCTGCAATCAGTTTGGTGGCCAGGCATTATTCACTCTATAGAATAAATTATTTCTAACCATCTTACTTGTGCTGTAAATAGACAGGAACAAAAAGAATCACAATTACTTTCTACTTTTCCATCAAGGCTGTGAGATTGCCTGGGAATGAACTTAGTTGAATTCACGGGGGAAACCTTCCTTGTTGTCACTGATTACTACTCAAGGTAGACTGAAATAAAGAGATTGCATAGTACCAGATCAGAAACAGTCATCCAATCCCTCATTAGAATTCATGTAACCCATTGTGGGGTCCGACAATAATCTGCCACTTTGCTAATGAGCAAAGTTTCATAAAGATTCCACAGTTTCATAAACAAATATGGTTTAATTCAGGTCACCATGCCACCTTGATCTCCTCGAGCGAGTGGAGAAGCTGACAGAGGGCTACAAACTGTCAAAGATTTGTTGAAAAAAACAAAAACCTTAATCTAGCTCTTCTGATTTATTGAACCTCACCACGAAAAAAGAGTTATTAATGGGTAGGAGATTGAGGTCACAGTTTCTGTCTCGAGTACAACAACTCAAACCCAATATCACCACAAATGACCATGAGACGGTATAATAGCATGAGGAAGAGCAGGGAAGTAACCAGGTTTCAAACTTTAATCACAAGCATAGAGCATTACCAGTGCTGAAGTCCAGGGAATGGGTATGGTCCAAGGCCCATGGAAGGAAAGCATAATCATTGAAAAAACCCCATGAGCAAGATCGTACAGGAATGACACAGATTTAGGTATTATAAGGAGAAAGCGCCTACATACCCTTGAAGAGAAAACTAATAGAAAGTTGTGGTTACTACTCATGTCCTGGTGAAGAACAAGAAAGATTGACGACAAGCTCTCCAGGCATCCTTGAGAAAAACACTCACACCAATAGAGAGTATGGAATATCCTTAACCACCAAAGGAGATTAGAGCAAGATTAAGGGAATTGGTAAAGGAACCTCAAGAGATTAACCCTGTGAAATTTGAGACTTTGGGGGGAGATGCAGGAAGATGTAACTATGATAGGGATAAAGACTTAGGGTGAGTTGTTGAGTCAAGGATTAACATCAGAAACAAACATGATGCTGAAGTGATGATAATGTCTGATCACGTAACTGAGAAGTATGAGAGATCTGGAAGAAGGATAAACTTCAGACTTGTGTCGAGGTCCAAATATGTAAATACTTGCTGTAAATAAAGAGTACTGGTTTTAGAACTATGGAATCCATAGAATTATAGAATTCCTACAGTGCAGAAGGAGGCCATTTGGTCCATTGGGTCTGCACCAACCCTCTGAAAGAGCAAACTACCTAGCCCCACTTCCCCGCCCTAGTCCCGTAACCCCATTACCCCACCTAACCTGCACATCTTAGAACACTCGGGAAATTTAGCATGGGCAATGCACCTAACCTGCACATTTTTGGACACTCAGGGGCAATTTAGCACAGGCAACCCACCTAACCTGCACATTTTTGTGACTGAGAGGAATCCGGAGCACCCGGAGGAAACCCACGCAGGCACAGGGAAAAAATCCAAAATCTACCCAGATCATCTGGATTTGAACCCAGTCCCTGGCGCTGTGAGGCAACAGTGCTAACCACTGGTCCACCATGCCACTAAGGACTCGAGCAGCATAATTTGGGCGAATACACAATTCCCAAAACCCCTGTCTAAACCCAGACCACAAAATGAAACAGTGAAACATTGTGCTGTGCCATTTGTGCCAGAATGGGAGTTCAATTTCCTGGGTGTTGCAGCAGCAACATGTTGAGTTTGGGCGGCATCAAGAGAGGAAGAGCAAGTAATGGGGTGAGTGACATTTGGGGGCCTTCCTATGGGCAGCCAGCGAAAGGTTGTTTCAATTGTTGGGCAGATGGGGAACAAAAGTACAGAGATTGAAGAATCTCACTTCTATGCCTGATCTTCCATTACAAGCTCCAATAGGTGGCAGGCAGTGAGATGCAAGAGGGCCGAGTCCAGGCTGGCAGAAGCTCATTGGCAGAAGATCCCCTGCTCCCCTGTGGTGTTGGGTGCTCTGGTGCACAGATGAGCCAACACAGTTGTATGTGGTACAACTCTATTTTATTATAACTCTTATAATACAGTTCGTTCTGGATACTCTGCACGTGCAGTCTCCCTGAGTGTGTTTGGCAATAGATGTGTCCTGGTTCTCCTCTGCAGCTAATACTGACCACCGGGGGTCGTGTCTGTGCTTTTATATCTTTCTGTCATTGGTTGTGGTGCTGTGTGTTCTGATTTGTCTGTTGGTGTGTCTATCATGATGTGTGTGTTTGAATATCATGACATCACCCCTTTTTACAAAGATAAGTGCCTACGTGGTTATAAATATAATTGTGTCGTGAGTGCATCTAAGAGTGTGTGTGTGTGTTGTGTACAGCGTGTGTTTATGACGTAACTATTTACATGGGGCGATGTCGGGTGCGTCACACTAACAAGGTTGTACCATAACAAAACTTGGATGCGAGAGAAAAAAAAAAAAACTTGAACATTGGTCCGGTCAGACGATATCTGGAACAATAAACAACAACAGGTTATAATACAGAAGTGTTTGACTTTTTGAACGTATGAACAGCGTTATAAGTCCTGTCTAATGGGTGACCGCCTCAAGAATGGGCTGGTCCTCAAGCCGGTTCAGCTGTGGAGATTTGGGGTCACACTGGTTCACCTTGGACTGTTGGAGGTGATGCTGTTGCCGAAGTCTCTACTTTACCATTTGTTGTACTTCGTGCAGTGCTTGGTTTTTTCATTCGTGCAAATATAACATTCAACATCTTTGTTAGTGGTGCCCTGGCTGTGGTTTGGTTCTGGTGGCGATGGAAGGGGCATGATCCGTGGCATCTCCACGAAGTCATCCTTGGGAACCAGTGGAGGATCCGGCGTGTGCGTACGGTGCAGTTGCGAGCGTGGAAGGCGGCACAAAGCCCGCTGATTGCGCCTACGCACCAATCCATCCGCCCTGCATGCCAGGAACAAGGTGGAGTCTGTTTTCTTTTTATGTTTGTGGTGGACGGCATCTTGTAGCCGATGGGTCGTTGCCATCGAAGTAGCACCATCACTAATATCATGCAAGGCGATGACTGTGCCAGATGTGGAAGTTGGCCGAGACCGTGTACGCTGGTTCCGGCCACCTGCTGTGCCGGAAGGGCGACTCCGCAGAGAAACGTCGAAGCATGTCGCCTTGGAGAGAGAATTGTTGCTCGCATCAACGTCTGGCGATGGCGCGAATTGGTGTGTCCATCTTGGACCGCCGGTGCTGGTTGCCACTGCCGACCCAGTGGGACTGCCACGCGATCCATTCCCTGTCGCCGTGGCATCTGCCGTCACCCTGAGCGTGCCATCACCGAGGCCGCGACACCGCCCGTCCGGAGCAAGGTCTGGCGTGCGCAAATCAGAGTCGGCGCTTGGCTGCTCCCCATCTGGAGTCCGGTCTGCCTTCCGTCGATGCCCCCCGTCCGGAGTCCCAACAGGTTCACTGGAGGCAGCCGAGATTCCCTGAAGCTGCACTTCTGGAGTCGGAACATGCAGGAATGCACCAACCAGTGGAGAGGCTCGAGCCATCGAGGGTGGAAGCGGTGCGCCGCCACCGCAGTCGTCAGTGGTCCCACCGTGATCGTCGAGTGCCTCGGTACGCACTAGGCGAGGTCTGTCACCTTGCACCTTTTGCATGGGAAGTGGGATGCTGTCGTCACTCGTCTCACATCCCGTGGATAGATCGTCATTAGCAGCTTGCTGTTCACTAGGGTTGGGTAAATTGTCAGAGTTTTCATCTGGTGGTGCACACCATGTCGGTGGACTGTCATTGTCTTGCCATTGTCCTTCATTTGGGCTTTTCTTCTTTGGAACTTTAAATCTTCCCCCAGACATTGCAGAACCTTGTTTATTACCCCCAAATTCTCCCATATGTATGGTCTCGAATATAGGATCCACTGTTTCTATCGACATTGTACCATTTTCCAAAGAACATTCCGTTTCACTTTTCTTCTCAGGTACCTCATATGTAACTTTGTTTAATGTACATGCCTTCATGGTCTCTGGGTCTGATTTTGCTGGGACTGGCATGGTCACAGTCTCTCTTTTACTGTTCTCAATTGCCCACATTATACTCCCCATACATAACTGCTTAATCACTGGGGTTAGTGTGGTACAATGGATAATCGGGTCGACCTTATCTGCATCTTCACCATTAGTGGAAAGCACACTTGGTTCAATTGAAACTGCTGTGGGTTTTAAATTCGTTATCTGGCTACTCGATGTCGGTGTCCTCAGGATTCTTGCTCCAATGTTCTGCTCAATAATCAGTGGAGTGTGTATAGGTTCAATGCAATTAATGTTCCCCTCAAGGTTTGAAGAGTCATTACTGACTAATTGCTGGTCTCCGAAGTTGGGATTTTGCGGCATTGTGTTGAAGGGAGACATTTGTCCCTGCTGTAGATATGATTCAGGTTGTGTTATTTCCATTACCTGAGGATCAATGTCTTGTCCATTTTTTCGATCCGTACTAAAACACTGGCAATTCTCAGTCTGCTCCTTGCAAGTTAAACATTCAATTAATTTCGTTAGCAAATCCTCAGCATCCTTCTGTGGCCGTGCAGCATTATTAATCTCTGTTCGGCTACAATGATCCTGAAGGTCAGCGCATAAACCTTTTTTCTTCGGGCTTGGACGAGGCGATTCCTTTGGCTTGTCTTCAGTTGGGCTTGAACAGTCTTCAGCGCTGTGCCCTTCATTGTAGCATGAGAGACCGTCATGGTCATGCTGCTGTGTAGTGGAGCATGGTAGGCTGTTATAGCCTTCTTGCTGTTCACGTGAGCATGGCAGACTTGCATCGTCTGCCGCTGGTTGGTCAGGAGAGGTTGCTAGACCCTCATGGTCTTGTTCCTGCAAGGACTGCGCTCTGGAGTCTTGCGTTCCTTCCATCGTGGAGTCCGTCCACGAGCTCTCTGTGGAGGCTTGTGACACTGGAGTCACTTCTTGTTCGTGCAAGGACTGCGCTCTGGAGTCTTGCGTTGCTTCTATCGTGGAGGCTGTCCACGAGCTCTCTGTGGAGGCTTGTGACACTGGAGTCACTTCTTGTTCGTGCAAGGACTGCGCTCTGGAGTCTTGCGTTGCTTCTATCGTGGAGGCTGTCCACGAGCTCTCTGTGGAGGCTTGTGACACTGGAGTCACTTCTTGTCCGTGCAAGGACTGCGCTCTGGAGTCTTGCATTTCTGCAATTGTGGAGTCTGTCCACGAGCTTGCTGTGGAAGCTTGTGACACTGGAGTCACTTCTGGTTCATGCGAGGACTGCACTCTGGAGTCTTGCATGTCTTCTTTCATAGAGTCGGGAACGTTGAGCGGGACGTGGACCACGCTCTGTGTGGCAGCAGGGCACTCTCCGTGTGCTTGCACCGCTCCCTGTCTGTTAATGTCAGGCTGCAGCATCATCCGGTACTGATAAGTTGGAACGTCATATCTGCTGGATTGAAGATCCTCAAATCCGAAAAATGAATCCGCATCTGCGTCGGATTCAATGTGGGGGCCGCCAATGTGCAACACGAAAGGTTCGTCCGAGTCATAGTCATATAGGACCACGGAGCTATCATTGGGCTCGCGAGGTCCGGAAACACTGTAAAAATCGTCATCGAAGTATTCAAGGTCGGAATCATCGGCTTGTGCGTAGGTAACTGCTTGTCGGAGGGTTCTTCGGAGGTCAAATTCATCTCCTGGGTCAATTTGCGGCACTGTGCTGTCATTCCAGGTGAGGGAAGGTTGTTTTACAGCTTTAACAGATTTTTGTTTTTTTGATTTGGGACGTTTCCCTTTTAAATTGGATTTGGGACATTTCCCTTTTAAATTGGTGCAGTCTGGGGCCTCTGACATCCTGACGCTCGGTATGTAGCACGTAGGAAGCGACTGCGCATGCTCAGATCGCTGTTCCTTTACCGATGGCCGTTTTCTTGACTGCGCATGCGCAGCATCTCGCGCATGCGCAAACGAAACTTCCGGTTCTGCGCACTTCTCGCGCAACTGTGCTAGCGTTATACCTTTAGCAAGATGGCCGCCGACCTCGACCCAGCCTTCTCTCAGGCCCGGGATTTCGGGCTCCGGGATCCCAGCCACGAGGTGAGTACTGCAGCTTTTCTTACCTTTAAGTGCCCATTGGATTGCGTATTCTTCACAGTACTTGGAGAATTTGCCCAGGACTGCCTGGTAATCGTACCTTTGCTGCCTCCTGAAGAACCTGAACCTTCTGAATATTTCTCTTGCCCTTGCACCGGCGACGGTGAGGAGAAATTCAATTTTTTCCCTATCATCCAGGTCTTTGAGTTCAGCTGCCACCAGGAACAATTCAAAATTTTGCCGGAATCGCCGCCAGTTTTCGTGGAGGTCGCCGTGGCACTGGAGCGCCTGCGGAACCGGGAGCTCGTACATCATGCCTGGGCACTGCTGGTTGTCTGTGTACACTGAGGTATGCCGGCAGGTATCGATCCACTCCTGTACCATGTGGTGTTGGGTGCTCTGGTGCACAGATGAGCCAACACAGTTGTATGTGGTACAACTCTATTTTATTATAACTCTTATAATACAGTTCGTTCTGGATACTCTGCACGTGCTGTCTCCCTGAGTGTGTTTGGCAATAGATGTGTCCTGGTTCTCCTCTGCAGCTAATACTGACCACCGGGGGTCGTGTCTGTGCTTTTATATCTTTCTGTCATTGGTTGTGGTGTTGTGTGTTCTGATTTGTCTGTTGGTGTGTCTATCATGATGTGTGTGTTTGAATATCATGACATCCCCCATGCTGCACAGAAGTTGCAATGAAGAAAATAAACGTTTCCTATCAATCTTCAGTGGCCTCCAGTGATCAGAGGTTGCATGTTATGTGCTCTACCAAGCTTTTCATGCATTTTGCATATTTAAATCAATCCAACATTGACTTTGGGGAGCCACCAGGTAAGCCTAAACACTGTGAGGACCAGTATGGAGGTGACAACAGTTTAAATGAAATACTTCATGCCAATTTGCACCCAAATACGAACAAAGCACAAATAAATTTCTACCCAACTGTGTCCAAGAACTCCTGCCGACTGCAGCCCATGCCAAGAGCCAGGATGTAGGAATCCTGTTCACCACATAAATGGAGTTTGATACCTTTTGTTGGACAGTAATCCTTTGAATAAAGTTGGCTATGTGTGCAATTCCTGTCTCACCCCAATGCATCATTCGTGTGAACAAAATATTTTGCGATTCAGAGCTATTGTCAATGAAAGGTAAAGGATGGTGGGACTATGCCAGAACCAAGCTCCCAACACAAATTCTTAATTCTTAAACTTCCCAACATAAAGGCTTTCTTTCACCTGCATAACTCTGCCCATATTTTCATTACTACATGGTCTTTAAGACTATTTTACATGCTGACAAACCTTCCTTACATACTGAAGCCAAGGTCAAAATGAAAGATGCTACAGGATCCTTAAGCATATACTTTAAAAGACCAGCATACAGACCTGCAAAGTATTCCACTCAGTGGAATATTCCTATTCCACAGTGATCCCAAAGCCTTCCTGCTTGTATCCGAACTCGCACAAAGGGCTGAATCCCCTCCAAGCCAACCTATTACCCTCCACCCACCCGCAATGGGCCCTTGATAACCCATATGCCAGCTTGGTGCTAACTCATGCCAGCCCATGACCCACCACTCATCCCCATGGCCCTTTATGGCCCCTGTGCCAAGTTAAGTTCAAATCATGACCCCCCCCACCCCCCTCCCTTTGTCCTTATATCCTTCATGCCAAATCGCACAGTAACCACCATGTGCAGTCCTCTGGAGCCAAGGTGAGTTGAAATTAAATAAAGTTCTAAGTGTCTATTCATGACATGACTATTAAAAATAAAATCTCATCCCTAAAAACCCATTCAATACCATTGGATTCTTTCAAGTAGGCTGGTTTAAGGGGCTTTCAAGGGGCTGGTTTAGCACAGTGGGCTAAACAGCTGGCTTGTAATGCAGAACAAGGCCAGCAGCGCGGTTCAATTCCCGTACCAGCCTACCCGAACAGGTGCCGGAATGTGGCGACTAGGAGCTTTTCACAGTAACTTCATTGAAGCCTACCTGTGGCAATAAAAAATTATTATTATTATTAAGTACTTAATCTGTTCTAAAAACAAACATTTGTATTCATTGCCCCACATCAAAGACTGTATAACCACTTGAAGCTGTCAATCATGGGTCCTCACTGTGGTAATGAAGGTTTATGGATTCAGTCATGCAACACAAATCTTATAATGATAACCCTCAGGCTTATGTCAACAAACAGCTGTTGAATTACGAGCACAATTTTTTTCAACTACAAGCTGGTTTCTTTTCAAAAATTTAAAGAGTTTGGAGATTTAAATGCCTTGATATTTCCATTGGGTTTATACATTTGTCTACTTTTAACAATCCCAAATGGTACCTGACTTCTCCCATGGGCATTGTACCTCCACCAAAGGGGTACCTGGACCTTTCCAAATGCGTCCTTTATCTCTATAAAAAGGTACCTTACTTCTCCGCATAACTCCAGCAGAGTAAGATCTTGTTCTCAAATATCTAAAGCTCATGAGTTGAGCTTTGAATATCCCACAAGCTGCTTCAGTTTGAAGACAGCTGCACCAATATATATATTTGCCTCCCTGAACCACATATGTGAAAATGGTGCCAGGTTCGGTGATGGGACACCCAGAATTGGGGCTAAGTTTCACTTGTCCATCACCCCTCTGCTTGCTGGCAAACGGTGGTTCCCAGTCTAGCAAAGCCTCAATTTTAAAATTCTCATCCGACATAGAAATCCCTCTATGAGCACAGTCCTTCCATCCTCTGTAAATTCCTCCAGCTCTACAACAATCTGAGATCACTCTGTTCCTCCAATGCTGGCCTTCTGCACATCTCCGATCTCCATTGTGGCTATGCCTTCATTTGCCTAGGCCTTAAATCCTCACTCTCTCATCATAAACCTTCCTGCCTCCATGTCCTCATTCAAAACCTTCTAATCTTTTGGTCCTATCACTATGTGGCTTCATGTTATATTTGCCTGATCAGGTTCCCATGAAATGCTGTGCAACATTTTACGTTGTTAGCGGTAGTATACAAGCCCATTTTTAAAGAGTGCTCAAACTCAGAATAATCCTCCAGCTCCCTCCAACTTCTCACCTGCAAAGACCTCCCCCATCATGTCATTAGTCCCCACTCCTCAAGTTAGCGACACCCCGCTATGTGGTCACCAAAGGCCCCACTTTCAGCCTCCCTATCAGACACCCCCCTTCAGGCCATCCCTTCAGGCACCCCCCCTGCCCTTCAGCCCTCCCAGTGGTGCCTTCAGGCCCCACCCATTGACAGTGCCAACCTGGCACTGTCCCAGCACCCTAGCAGTGCCAACAAAATGCCAAGGCACTGTCCAGCCATATGCCTCTCCACCCTTGTACTACAAAAGCCTCTGAGCCACCCCGCCATAGCCATCACATCTATCCAGAGAATTCATCAGTGGTTGTGAGAAAGTGCTCATTGAGCAACCTTTGCACTTTAACATCTGAGTGGTGCCAGTTGCTTCTATGGTGGGAAGGTAGCTCCAGTGCAGCCATGCTGTTCAGGCATCAGAGGTTCTAAAACATCCAGTCTCAAAAGTTTTTGTCAGACAGAGCACATGCTCTTTCTAGGAAGCACTTCAGACTTTAAACAAAACTACCGTGAAAAATTGCTCTCCAACTGAGCACATGCTCATTCTAGGAAGCAATTCAGAATAGAAAACAATCCACTATAGAAAAAATGCAGTCAGACAGGACACCTGCTCAAAAGATGAAGCAGAGTTAATGGACCAGGAGGTGCATTAAAAAACAAACAAAGCTAATCCCTTCTCTGAGATAACCTGGAGCTGTCAATCAGGAGGCTTGTAACAGTCAATGGGCTGTGAAATTTGATGTAAACAACCAATTACAAAGGGATAAAAGCAGACATATTGTAACAATGAAACTGCAGAGTCATGTAAATATCAATGGGATGTGAAATTCAATGGAAATAAGCAAGTAGGAAGGGATATATGCAGGAATACTGTAACTGTGAAACCATCGAGCCTATTGAAACTTCAAGGGTGAAATGCTTCTTTCAGGGACAAGTTACAGGAGGGATCTGTTCTGTGGGAGGTTTTTAGGACACACAGTCCATGAAAGAAAGCATGAAAGAAAGCAGGCTTCAAGGCTTCACAGACACAAAGTGACTCTCGTCTCAGGGGAAACCCCCTACCTGGCCCCTTCCAACTCAGCCTAAACATGCCAATCCCCACCTCCCTTGAAGGACCCCCTCACGGCATCTGGCCAGTGGCTGCCGTGCCCTTGTGCTCCCTGGAGGTAAGTGGAGAGGAGCACACACCTCCTTGCTGCCCCTCGAAGTCCCTCCATTTTTTCCAATTGAGGGGCAATTTAGCGTGGCCAATCCACCTAACCTGCACATCTTTGGGTTGTGGGGGTGAAACCCACGCAAACACGGGGAGAATGTGCAAACTCCACACGGACAGTGACCCAAGGCCAAGATTCGAACCCGAGTCCTCAGCGCCATAGGAAGCAGTGCTAACCATTGTGCCACCTGGTCCCCAGTTTTAAGGCCCAGTAATGATTTGCGTCTGGGGGAGTTCTTGCTGTGGAGTGGGGGAGTATACCGGGAAGCTGCTGAATTCACTACTGAGATTAAAATGAATGCAAATGAGCTCTGGTCAGGTTCTCGCGCTTTCTGGGTGAGATCCAGATCATGCCAGCAGTAGTGGGCTGGAGAGCATAGGAAACTGTTTGGTGTCTGGCGCAAATCCCGTTTAGGACCTCACCTGGGATTCTCCTGACATAGCAGGATTTGCACCGTGGCAAAAGGGCCGGAGAATCACCCCTGGTATCTTTATTGATCATCACAGCAACAATCACAGCATTTTAGAGCATGTGCCCAAAACCCTGGAGGAATATTTAGATGCCACTTGCAGATTTCTTTTTCATGCTTGAAGTCCTAAAGATGTTTATATGTGTGCATGTGTGTGCATGTATGTATGCAAGTGCGTGTATGTGTGTTTGTGCTGGCATGTATGTGTTTCTGTGTGTGTGCGCATGTGTGTTTGTAGGTGCATGCACATGTGTGTTTATGTTTGCATGTGTGTGCATGTTTGTGTGTCTGTGTGGAAGGGACTGAAACTGGACCTGATGAATTTGTGTTTTTATCCTCAGCGGTCTATGAATCTGCAATATACCACCAGCCTCAGATCTCACAACAATTTATTTTAAAAAATTATTAATATTGTGCACATTGGGCGGGATACTCCGAGGCTCTGCGCCGAAATCGCGATCGGGTTCCTTTTGGGAACCACTGCCCTAAGGGGAGTTGCTTTGGAAAAGTCATTAGTTCATATTCCGTCTGGTGAATAATGGTTAATGATTTACACAACTGAACAAGATAAAGAGATGCGGTGACTGGGGTCATACATTTTTGTTTAATAAATTTAGAGTACCCAATTAATTTTTTCCAATTAAGGGGCAATTTAGCATGGCCAATCCATCTAGCTCTGCACATTTTTGGGTTGTGGGGGCGAAACCCACGGAAACACGGGGAGAGTGTGCAAACACCACACGGACAGTGACCCAGAGCCGGGATCGAACCTGGGACTTCGGCACCGTGAGGCCACAGTGCTAACCCACTGCGCCACCGTGCTGCCACTACTGAGGTCATACATGAGCTTACAATGAAATACAAGTGATGTACCGTCAATTATCACAAGACGAGAATGGTGAAACAATCGAGGCTTTATTGCACAAGATGTTGTGCCTCCTGCAGCTGGAGCCTGTTGCTAATTTTGGTTGGCTCTTAATTCGTTGCCCGTTGGGTCTTTACTGAATTTGCTCTGTTTCTATAACCTTTGCTCTCGAGTCGCCAGGTATCTTTATGATACCGCCACGAGGTTCAAGTTCAAGGACTGATCAATAACTCAACACACCAATTAGTAAGATTCAAATCAAAACACATTTATTATACACAGTAAATCACTACTCATGCATAAACTCTGCTTTCTAGACTATTTTCTATCACTAAAAGGCCTATACTTAGCTTCGGAATTGGCCCACCAGGTCAGGGGAACAAATGGCCTTTCGTTCGATCTGAGTCTGCAGGATTCAAAAGCTGGTATGGACTAGTAGCTAGGAGCGCCTATCTCGTAGTGTGTGTTGACTGGAGACTTACTTGGTTGATGTGGCAGCTTAGACAGTTCACTCTCAAGGGTTGATTCGAGTTGCTGAGTGACCCTGCCAAGAAGGACGAATTGAACTTGGGGACTCTATTTTATAGTCCCCAGGGGCTTCCCGCCCCTTTGGGCAGACCCCGTACCTGGTTCCAAGTGATTGGATGATTGGACTGCGTTCCGATCACTTGGATCGATTTCTCCAATAGTGGTGCGTTCCCTGATCGCTGGGCGGTCCTTGAGTGTCCGTTGGCTTTCCTTTGTCTTGGCTCCTGCTGGCGCCAAGGAGTCTGGCTTGGCCTTATTCACCTTACATGTTTCAATCGTACTTGGGGATTGCTCATTAGTATAGAGATGGTTGTGAGTTTCAGTGCTGTCTGGGCTTTTGCAAGTTCTAATACACTGGATTTCTGCACTTGCTAGTTTTTGACTGTGTTGGCTGAATTTCCCTGTAGTCTTTGCGGACCTCCATTTTAAGTCGGGAAGTGGCCAACCCAGGTGGCTACAAACCAGAATGGAATCAGCGCAGGAGAGCATACACTTTTATACACCGCCTGCTGGGCAGAGCCAGCAGGCAGGGATTTACCGTCGTACCTGTAATATACGGGCAGTGCCGTAATACATACAATATACCACTAGTGATGTCTGCCACATTCACCACCTGTTAAAAAAAGTCCGACGGGAGTGACAAATACATTACAAATTAAGTCTGTTGGGGGCTTTGACCCTCCGCCGCGATCGCCTCAGTCCTGGTGGTGATGTGGGCGCTGACGTGGTCACCTGTGACTCCGGGAGCGTGTTGTCCTCGTCTTCGTCACCCCTGAGTGAATCCAGTGGGAGGATGGATCCTGCTGGGGTGGAGGCTGCGGTGAGGTTCGCTGGTGGGAGGGTGGATGGCGCAGGGGTGAATGAGGCAACCGGGGGGGGGGGTCAGGTCAGGGGTCATGGGTGGGGACCCAGCGGGTGCCAGTTCCCAGAGGGAGACTGTGTCTTGGCACCTGTCACGGTGTGCCACGTAGGCGTACTGCGGGTTTGCATGTAGGAGGTGGACGTTCTCGACCAAAGGGTCTGATTTATGGCTCCGCACATGCTTCCGGAGGAGGACGGGTCCAGGAACTGTCAGCCACGTTGGGAGCGAGACCCCGGAGGTGGACTTCCTGGGGAAGGTAAACACACGTTCGTGAGGGGTCTCATTGGTGGCAGTGCAGAGGAGCGACCGGATGGAGTGGGGCGCGTCGGGGAGGACCTCCTGCCAGCGGGAGACCGGGTGATTTTTAGACTGCAGGGCCAGCAGGACGACTTTCCTGACCGTCCCGTTCTCCCTCGCCACCTGCCCGTTTCTTCGGGGGTTGTAGCTGGTCGTCCTGCTCGAGGCGATGCCCTTGCTGAGCAGGAACTGACGCAGCTCATTGTTCATGAACGAGGATCCCCGATCGCTGTGGATGTAGGTGGGGAAACCGAACAGAGTGAAGGTGCTGTGCAGGGATTTGATTACCATGGCAGAAGTCATGTCGGGGCATGGGATGGCGAATGGGAACCGGGGTACTCTTCAATTACATTGAGGAAGTACACATTGCGGTCGGTGGAGGGTAGGGGCCCTTTGAAGTCCATGCTGAGGCGTTCAAAGGGGCGGGAGGCCTTCACCAGATGCGCTCTATCTGGCCGATAGAAGTGCGGCTTGCACTCTGCGCAGAATTGGCCATCTCTGGTGACAGTCCTGACCTCCTCACTGGAGTAGAGCAGGTTGCGGGCTTTGACAAAATGGAAGAACCGGGTGACCCTGGTGGCAGAGGTCGTAGTGGAGAGCCCGGCACATGTACTGCGGGATAGGGCATCAATCCCCAGGCGTTACAAGATCTCATAATTATAGGTGGAGAGCTCGATCCTCCACCTCAAGATCTTGTCATTTTTGATCTTGCCCCGCTGTGTATTATAAAACATGAAGGCAACCAACCGTTGGTCAGTGAGGAGAGTGAATCTCCTGCCAGCCAGGTAATGCCTCCAATGTCGCACAGCTTCCACAATGGCTTGGGCCTCCTTTTCAACAGAGGAGTGCTGAATTTCAGAGGCATGGAGGGTGCGGGAAAAGAAGGCCACGTGTTTGCCCGCCTGGTTGAGGGTGGCGGCCAGAGCCACGTCCGATGCATCGCTCTCCACCTGAAAGGGGAGGGACTCGTCGACCGCATGCATCGTGGCCTTGGCGATGTCCACCTTTATGTGGTTGGAGGCCTGGCGGGCCTTAGCCGTCAGGGGAAAAATTGTGGACTTGATGAGTGGGCGGGCCTTGTCCGCATAATTAGGGACCCACTGGGATAAATATGAGAAAAACCCCAGGCATCGTTTCAGGGCCTTGGGGCAGTGGGGGAGAGGGAGTTTCAGGAGGGGGCGCATGCGGTCAGGGTTGGGCCCTAGGACTTCATTTTCCACTACGTAGCCAAGGTTGGCTAAGCGGTTGGTGCGGAACATATATTTCTCCTTATTGTGTGTGAGGTTAAGGAGTTTGGCGGTATGGAGGAATTTTTGGAGGTTTGCGTCATGGTCCTGCTGATTGTGGCCGCAGATGGTGACATTATCTAGGTACAGGAAGGTGGCCCACAGCCCGTACTGGTCAACTATTCGGTCCATCTCGCGCTGGAAGACCGAGACCCCATTGGTGACGCTGAAGGGACCTCTGAGGAAGTAATAGAGGCGGCCATCTGCTTCAAACGCAGTGTATTGGTGGTCCTCCGGGCGGATGGGGAGCTGGTGGTAGGCAGACTTCAAATCAACTGTAGAGAAGACTCGATACTGCGCAATCTGATTGACCGTGTCAGATATGCGTGGGAGGTGGTACGCGTCGAGCTGCGTGTACCAGTTGATGGTCTGACTGTAGTCAATGACCATCCTGTGCTTCTCCCCAGTCTTCACCACCACTACTTGAGCTCTCCAGCGGCTTTTGCTGGCCCTCAATGATCCCCTCCGCAGAAGCCGTTGGACCTCCGACCTGATGAAGGTCCTGTCCTGGGCACTGTACCGTCTGCTCCTAGTGGCGACAGGTTTGCAGTCTGGGGTGAGGTTCGCAAACAGAGAAGGTGGATCGACCTTAAGGGTCGTGAGGCCGCAGACGGTGAGGAGGGGCAGGGGTCCGGTGAATTTCCAAGTAAGGCTTTGGAGATGGCATTGAAAATCCAGGCCGAGCAACAGGGCAGCGCAGAGGTGGGGGAGGACTTGGAGCTTCTGTGAGTCCAAGGATTCTTCAGTGGCTGCTCTGAGGTAGCCTCGAAGCAGGCTAGCCAGTGGTCGAAGGTAGACGTGGCGTTGGCTGCGGGAGGTCTCAGCGGCAGGTGATCAGGCTTGATTCGGAGATCCATCTTTTAAAATCTTGTGCAATAAATTGATGTACCGTCAATTACCATGAGACGAGAATGGTGGAACAATCGAGGCTTTATTGCACAAGATGTTGTGCCTCCCGCAGCTGGAACCAGAATGGAATCAGCGCAGGAGAGCATACACTTTTATACGCCACCTGCTGGGCGGAGCCAGCAGGCAGGGATTTACCGTCGTACCTGTAATATACGGGCATTGCTGTAATACATACAATATACCACTAGTGGTGTCTACCACAACTAGCATATGACAATGCTGGACAAAAGAAGACCCTCTAATTCAACCGGCCTATCCCACAGAACAGCTTTGCGTCTCACAGCATGTACAGAGTCTACCACGTTCCAAAGGCATATGATCTCGCAGAATATCCGATAAAATTAGGTTATTACCCAATTAGCAGTTAAAACTTTTAAAATCTCCAACCCTCACTTGGCACATAATGCATCCACTCAAGTTATCATCATTTTGCTAGCATGCAAAAATATCAGGTACATTCCTGGTATCAGAAATAAGGGCTTGAGATACAGCTCTGGGTGGAGGCTTGGTTCTGGCCTTGGGAAATTACTCTTCACTAATTTTTTTTTTTTGAAGTGTGTTGTGGGTTTCCTGTTTGAAGAAACAAATAAATCTTTCACCAGTAGCTGCAGTCAAAACCATGCCTGTCAGCATTTGAGAGAAAAATTGTTCTTTTGTACGTCAACAAAAATTAAGAACCACCCTCTCAGTTCCTTCAAAGTTTTTGTGATAAACAGATTGCCGAGAACAAGCAGTGCGATATTCAGGGGAAAGGTACCTGTGGTATCAATACTACATTGAGGGGAAATTCAACATGAAGCAGAGATCTAATCAATTCATTTAGTCCAGCAAAACAACTCTTTCCTGGTATGTGAACACTCAGATTAACAACATATACAACGTTAGTTATTCTTGTGGACATACTGTTTAGAATACCACAAATTGACAGTCATCCAGACTCGAACTGTTGGACGTGGTTCGCAGGCCTTGTTGTGCTCTTGCTCGAGCAAAACGAGGCCGGTGAAAAGCGAGAGGCCGAAAACAAGAACCGTGCCAGGTTCCAAACAACTTGTGATGCAACCGGCCCGCTCCCGTAGGCGAAATCGGGATCTCGCCGGAGCGGGGTGAGAAACCAATTATCACCACTTAAGCCCTTCTTCCATACAATTAACGGGAGATACCTCATATCCAACGGCCTCCCGTCATTCACTGGCCTCCCCAGCAAGTGGTCACGCTGGCATCTATTAGCACTCCTTTTGAAAAACATGAACCTGGCGGAAGGGCTCCTGCGGGGAGCCAATCAGGTGGGGTTTATCATGGGACAGTGGGGCAGCTGGTTCGAGCCCCGGCTGCCCCTTCATCATCTGTCTCAGCCAGCCCTGGCAGCACCCCGATATTTGCACAAAGGTGTCGACGCCCTCGGCGATGCTCCTCAGTGATTGGGCTATGCTCTGCAGTGACTTGGCAATACCCATCTGTGAATGGGACAAGCTCTGCAGGGCCTCAGCCATTCCAATCTGAGAGTGGGACGTGTCCCGCAGAACCTCATCAAGGTCAGCCTGGTACTGGATAACATCCTCATTCTGTCGAGACCCTCAGCCATGGCTGTCACCGACTCTGCGGCGCTTTGAACACCTTCATTATGGTGCTGGCGTTGTGCACCAGGCTGTCCACCCTAGCAGTGTTGGACTCGGTGCCACACATTGCCGGTGACATCTCCTGCACATGCAGCCTCTGGGACTCCTCCAATCGACTATGGACCTGCTAGAGTTTCGCTGACACCTCCCCTCTGAATGTCCTGACCACACCCTAACACCTCCATTAGCTCCAGGCAACCCTGCACCAGAGGCTCAGCATCAGGCTGGGATCCAGCAGAACTCCGACTGCTGTCTCCCCTGGGGGTTCCTGCCTCCACCTGATGTGCGTTAGCAGCTGTATGGTGCTCACCAGATTGTGCCCCAGAAGCCTGACAAACGTTTCCCACCGAGGTGTGTGTATCTGCGCTGGTGGAGGGTGGGGATGACAGCTGTGACGCATTGATCGTGTCTTCCTCGGAGCTCTCCTCCGAGGTGTCCCTATGGGAGGCTGGAGAGGGGGCCACCGGGATGGGTTTGCGTCGTCGGCTGGAGGACCTGCGGGAGAATGGGCATGTGGTCAGTGGGAGGGATGGGTCAGTCAGTAAGGAAATAACAACTCACGTTTGACAGGTCCTCCGGGTGGGGCCCGGTGGGTTCCTCACCTCTGCAACGTCCGCCAACCTCCGTGTTGATGACCGCTCTGTCCTCTGTCATCCCCGTCACCTCCAGGGCCTGTTCTTCGAAGGTGGTGAGGATTCTTAAGTCCGGCACCCCTATGCCACTCTGGGCACTCTCCCGATGATTGTGCGAGAGCTTCTCATGCGGAGACACAGAGAAGGCATCATTAACCACTTGTGTGGTTCACAGTGGTGGGGGGGGGGGGTTGCTGTGAAGGAAGGGTTGGGGAGAGCTAAAGGTAGAGAGGGGGTGAAGGGAGGGCTGTGGGCCGCATGGTGAGTTGTTGAAGGGGGGATGATCGCGTGGGGGGCGTTAAGGTCTCTGGGGGGTGGGGGTTGATGTCTACTCACCTGTGCTGCCCGATAGGTCATTGACCTTCCTACAGCACTGGAGGCCTGGTCACACACATGGAGATTACACCTCGCCCAGGCAGCACTGGCACTCCTGTGGCTCACCCTCCGGGACCTTCGGGGGAACAGGACATCCCTCCTGGCCTCCACCGCATCTAGGAGCTTGGCCAGGTCTGCGTTGTGGAATCTTGGGAGCGATCTTCTCGGCGCCTTGGTTGCGAGCTGACTGGTGTTGGCTATGCAAGAGCTGTTTACGTGCTGCCCGACTTTGCTGGGGGTTGGAGGAGTGTGGTGCCGTCAAATCAACTAGCGAGCCTTCATTTGCGGAAGGCTCCCTGTGGGGCCTCATTTTGTGGACCAATTAATGTTGGATAGCGCTGCCGGTCCCGCTGGGAAGATCGCGGCAATTCCTGCTCGCTACCACACTTCAAAATCTTTCCGGAGAATCGCGCCCATTCGCTCACTTTTGGCTCCATAGATGCTGTTAGACCAGCTGAAATTGTCCAGTACTTTCTGTTCTTGTTACAGATTCCAGCATCGGCAGTAATTTGCTTTTATCTTCGTGGTTAGGATACCCCCGCCTTGCTCATCTTCCATCACATTTTAGACCATAAATAACTGTGAACCCGCTTCATTGCAATGATACATTAACAACACTTGCTCGTCATTGTATATATGTAAAACAAAACTGTGGTATGAAGATATACGCACTGAGTTTCAATTCTCTGATCTCCTGCTCCTTTCTGCTAAAGCTTCACTAAAACCAATGAATTGCCTCTTCCTTTCATTCTTAATTCACTCTTTCTCACTCCTTATTCATCTTCCTGACTTTGCATGTAACGCTTTGTTCAAATTCATCTCATATACTTCTCTGTTCTTCGCGGTTTTGCTCTGTTCCTCTAGTTATGAATATGGCGGTCAATATGGTCGCCTTCCTTCATCCTAATTCCGTTTGCTTTAGAGTCGCCAGGTATCTCTCGATACCGCCACAAGGTTCAAACCCGAATACTGATCAAAGACCAAATACACCAGTTAGTTAGTTCAAAGTCAATACTATTTATTTACACACACAGTAATATCTACTCATGCACAAAATACTACAAACTAAACTATCTCTAATGCTAACGCCTATACTTAGCTTCGGGCGCCCACTCAGTCAGAGGAACAATGGCCGTTGTTCGGATCTGAGGTTGTTGGGTTCGAAGTGGTACAGGAGAGCAGCTAAGGTCATCCGTCTGGTAGCGAGCGTTGACCTTGGACTTACTTGCTTCTGGTGCAGCTGGCGGATGGGTCTCTCCGCTTTGAGAGCCAAATCCAAGAGAGCGATTCTCTCGTGGGGGTTCCTTCTTCTACCCGGAGGGGCTTTGCGCGCTTTTAGGCGAGCCTTAAATTTGGCCTCAATTAATTAGGCTGCTTCTTGATCACTGGTATTGATCTTGGCCAATAAAGGGGTGGGTGCCCTGATGGCTGGGCGTGTCTTAGGTGGCCGTTGGCCTTGCTTTGTTTGCGTTTTCGGTTTGGGGAACTGGCGCCGCGATGTCTGGAGCTAGATCGGTTGCTTGAGTGTCTTTCCTTTGTTCCCGGAGATGGGCCATCAATATGCTAATTGACCTATAATTTCAATTCCGGCTGGGGGCCGTTTCTCCAATATGCATACAGGCTCTGTGCCTGCTTGTTTTCCTAACATTGTCCACAGTTCCCTACATTCTTTGCGAGTGTCCATTTTGTACTCTGGAAGTGGCCATCCCAGATGGCTACACTCCTTTCTTGTGATCCTCAACGCGAAGCGTGAAGGATCAAATTACTGCAACTTCTTCGTTCTCCTCCTAAGTCGGGCATCCATAAGCAAGGATAGGCCCTACGCTACTCTGTCCTATGGATTGGAGCTTTTACCTAAATTACTTTATGTACACACATCATTATAAAATTCTACGGAGCGCTATGACATTCAGGCACGCATTACAAAATTAAAACACGGGAACCTCTAACTATTCTTATCTAAGTTATCCTTAATCACTGAAAAGCATGTACAACATTTTAAACTGTACAGTAGCAGCAACACATGTTTCTGTGGCTTGGCAGTCAAGCACAGAGTTTTACATTTTTATTTGAACAAATAAACAAACAAAAAAACGGTCGGTGCACTTTAATTCACTTAAAGAGAGTGGGGGGTTTGTTGAAGTCTGAAAATAGGGGATCTGAATGTGTATACCGGAGTGCGGGAGGCTTTCCTCCGCCATCCATCAGTCTTCGCGTCTGAACGACACTGCAGAGCATTGCAATTACTAATAGTGCTTCTACAACGTAGGACAGAGAATACCAAGTAATGAATTTGTCACACCAGGTTGGTGTATCGGTTGTTATCTCTGGGTACAGTGTATAGCAGGGATGGGAAACATTTACGGCCTGTGTGGTAGGGGTCAGGGGGGTCGCGTCCGCGCGCAACTGTAGGAATCCCGCGAAGATCCAAATGTAGACCGTGATGGTTGTCTTCATGTTCTCTTCTTTCTTCCATACTCTTCTTGAGGCTTCTGTGGTTCTGGATTTCTGTGGACACAAGCATAATATCTTTTATTATCTTGCTTAAGATCTCGTATGTCTGTCTGTCTGTCCTTTTATTACCAATTACCCATTACAATTGGTCACCATCTGAGAAGCCCTCATTTTTTTTTAAACCAAATATTTTTGGACAAGTGCGAGCAGTCTCGCAGCCTGTGCGATCGATGCGGTGAGTGTACCATCCCAGTGCTTGAGGATGTAAATAGCATATGGAAAGCAACCTAAGGATCGCCGTAAAACAAACAAAAGAGTTTTGAACTAAAAGTTCCAAATGGGGTGCGTATGGGCAGCGGCAGGGCAAGAATGGGTGAAATGCCCGGGCAGGACGGTGGCCAGTGCTGTATGTGCACTATCCGAGCATAGCTGACCAGATGGGGTCCTCAGGCAGGGCGGGGTTAGTGCCGTTACTCCACTGCCTGAGTGACTGGGCAAGAATGTTAAGAATTTGTGATCGTCGTGGGGGTTGCCTTTTGTGGCTACCTTCAAAACAGAAGAGTAGCTATGATCGGTTGTCTGCAGACAAACTAGTTCCTTTAACTGCCAGTGGGCGTTAAAAGAGTGGTGGCGTGGGGCCATGAATAAACTTCAAGTGCACAAACAACATTTAACATTCACAATAACACACAAACATAACAAAAATCGTGCAGGTTCCATCAGAAAGAAGGATACCGCAAATCACATTTGGCTTGGGTGTAACTAGCATATGGAGTCAGTGTAGTGTGGCCGAAGAAGAGAGGAAGGAGGAGAGAAACAAAAATGATGTGGCATTGCTGAGGTGTCCCTGCCATGAGAAGTGGTGGGTAAGCGCTCACAGTTTGCATGGGGCAGCTGGGACCTTATAGCTGCTGTGGGTGGTGTTCTCTTTCATATCTGGGGGCTAGTCTAGCTGGTGGTGGGGGTCTCCTGCAATCTCGGGCGAAGTGTCCTGGCTGCCGACAGTTATAACATGACCCTTGGGGCACATAAGGTGGAGCAGGCTCTCTGGTGCATTGCTCCCTTGGGTATGGTTCCCTGGGTGGGGGATTGGGCTGTTGGTGTCATTGCTGGTTCGGGGGGGGATTGGTGGGCTGATTCCGTTGCTGTTTCGGGGGCGCTTGACATTCTCGTGCGTAATGTCCGAACTGTCCACAATTATAACATTCTTGGGATTTAGTTTGCTGTGGGCTGTTTCTTCCCTCATTTACCCATGCGGGGTTCTGGTGCGTCCTAACTGGATGCATGTTGGCATCTGCCTGCTCTTCCTCTGCTTTACCGTAAGCTGATTTTCCCTGAACGGACTGTTCCCAACTGCGGGATAATCTTTTTAGTACCCATTTCTCATTGTGGGCCTCGTCTGAGGGGTCGTAATTTGCGCAAGCTCTCTGTCCTGCTTCTGTCGCATGAGAGACTAGGATGCCGGTCCATTTGGCCATATTGTCTGGGGTCAAATGGGCACGAGCTAACTCTCCGAATACTGCTGTGAAAAAAATTCACAAGCGTCCAGCAAATGCTGTTGGGTGCTCTGTCTTTTTCTGCATACATTTGTTTAGGCCTTCTGCGGGGTCTCCTTTGTTGTAGCCGATCGCATCTAGGATCGCTGCATGCATTTCTTGGAGGGTGTCTCCTTCTATATTCTGTGGGTCGGGAAGGGCTGCCACGACTGAGGGGTCGAGGCTCAAAACTGTGAGCTTCACTTGCTCTTTTTCATCCAGGCCGTACATGGTCGCCTGTTGTTTTACCCTTGCGAAATAATGATGTGGGACCGATGTGGGTAGGAACAGTGTTATTTTATCGCACAGGTCCCTTAATTGAGTGACGGTTAATGGGGTGGTGTACAGAAAATCTGGGTCTCCGTCTGTTGTGGCCCTGCGCTGTGTGTTGACAGGATTCATAGGGTTGTGCTCTACCTGTGCAGTTGGGGGTGGAGGTGCTTTCCTTTTCCGAGGTTTGTCCTGAGTACATGTGCCATGTACATATCTATGGGCAGTCTCATTTAACTCCTGCCAATCGGGGCCATTTTCTTGGTCTAACTGGGGTCCAAACGTGTTCTGGAATCCATTTTGTCCAGAAAGCAGAGATTGCTGGTCTGCAATTTGCTTTCGGCATTTGGCGCGATCTACCGAGCTCTGCCTTTGTTCCGTCGTGGAACTGTGGAGTGCTTGTAGGGCTGCTTTTAGATCGTTACACTGTTTCTGTAATTGCTCAACTTGTTGTTCCGTTTCCTCCCTTACCAATACCGCGCGTTGCGTGTCTTGGTAGGCTTTGTCGTATTACGACTGAAAGCTGCTTAAATGGGCGAGACAAGATTGGTGTGCCCGCTTGACATCAACCATCACCATGTCCTTCGCCGCTATCTGCTCTCTCTGTTCCCTGTTTTCTTTCTCATATTTATTCACGTCTCCTTCACTATTCTTATCTCTCTCTTCAATCTCTCTACGGAGCGTCCTCACGACCTCCTCTGTGCCTCGCAATTGTGCCAAGCAGGTCACGATTGCCATCGGCTTGTGAGCTTTCCCTAAGCTCTTCCTATGGATCTCTGTCAGGTTCTCCCACCAAGTATGCCCTATGCTTCCGGGACCTGTTTCATTATTCGCGCAGAATCCTTTCCCTTTGAGGTACTTTCTGATTTCCTCTTCCCATACGGGACACTGTCCTACTCTCCTGGTCGCTGCGACCTTGAATTCTTGGGGGTTCATAAGGCGTTCCATTGCCTTCATTGCCATTTCTATCGCCATCTCTGGGGTCTCTACCAAATTTGGAACAGGGGGTGATAAAATGATGATGTAAACACGGGTCCGGCTTACGCTAATTTCAGGCCTACAAAACTCCCGACAGTTTTACGCAACAAAATCTCTCAGGTTTACCTTATATCCCTGTTAGTACGCATGCAAATAACACACTTCCGAATCTTGGTGGTTTGATCCGTATTGGTCTTATGCTTGTGGGTTTTTCTGTTTCCAATTGGATTCTAATTCAAATTTTGGGTGCTCTGGGAGTGACTAGGCCACTTCTCGGTCGAGTCCTGTCAGAAGCGCCTATCTGTGCCCCTTACTTTCGAGTCCTGGAGAACAATCGCTCTCTGCACTTTGCCTTCCCCTGCTGAGCAACAGAGCCAGTTGTGGTGCCACTGTTCTGGCTGCTGTTGCTTTCCCCTGATAGGCTGTAGATAGACTTATAGTCCACAGAGCATTACTCTGGGTCTCTGGTTAACTAATCCAGTGACAATATCACTGCGCCACCCCGTCCCCCTGTTGGAGACACTCAGAGAGAGGGAGAGAATCCAGAGACAGGGAGAGACCCAGAGAGGGAGAGAAACCTAGAGAGAGGGAGAGACCCAGAGAGAGGCTAAAAGAGCACTCAGAGGGAAAGGCCCAGAGAGAAGGACAGACCCAGAGAGAAGGAGAGTCACAGCGAGAGGAAGAGACCTAGAGTGAGGAAGAGACCCAGGAAGAGGGTAAAAGAGCACGAGAGACAGAGAAGTCCAGGAGCATCCCGTGTTTCAAAAATATGGTGACGTCTCAGGAAAGCTATAAGGTGATTGGCTGATGAGTATTGCTGCTTATGGACTGAGTCTAAGAAACTGGGAGTTTAAAAATAATGTTAAATGTATTAACTGATAGTAACAAGTAAGAAGTGAGTAACTTGTAAGTCTCATCTTTTTTTCTTAAGCAAGGTTTATTACCAATAGTAAGGTGCAGCACGTCTTAGTTTATTAATATTGCTACTGTTTATTAATAGCAACAAGTTTTGTTCGTATTAGTAAAGCTTATTGATATTGGTAATGTTTGGGACTTCCCCCACCCTTCTCCGAAACCGCAGAGATATGCCCTCAAATCAACAAAAGGGCCAAAAGGACAATAAGAACAGTAAGAGCCAGGAGAGAAAAGTTGAGGCGGCGGACAAGCCGAGCGAGGCAGAACAGGACATGAGTGAGCCAGATCGCCAACACAAACGCTGGCGTACCCACCAATAGGCCAGTGGATGGCCGGGGACGAAAACCTCCCCAAGCCCCAGAAGTGGTCAGGGCCCAGAGGTCACTCCTGCAGAGGCCAGAAACAGGAGAACCACTGCAGGCCATCATCGGCAAATTCCACCGGTTCCAAGATAAGAAGATCCTGAACTGGGCAAGGGAGGCATGGTCTGCATGTACCAAGACATTGTGGCAGACCTAGCCAAGCTCCGGGCTGAATTCAATGGAGCCAAAGCGGCTTTGTTTAAAAGCAGGATGCCGTTTGGGATGCTGTACCCGGCCAAACCTTTTTAATATAAATTTAGAGGACCCAATTCATTTTTTTTCCAATTAAGGGGCAATTTAGCGTGGCCAACCCACCTACCCTGCACATCCATTTAGGTTATGGGGGTGAGACCCACGCAGACACGGGGAGAGTGTGCAAATTCCACTTGGGCAGTGACCTGGGGCCGGATCGAACCGGGGTCCTCAGCGCTGTGAGGCAGCAGTGCTAAACACTGGACCACCGTGCTGCCCTTACCTGGCCAAATTATGGGTGACCTACCAGAACAGGGAACAGTATTTTACTGCCGCTGGTGATAGGAGTGGTTTGTCCTCACGAACAGGCTGGGAAGCAACAGCAACAACAATAATAGGCACACACGAACAATTGCACGGGATGAAGCTAGCTTTCACACAAAGGCATGTTCCCGGAGGAGGTGGGGGGGGGGGGGGGGGGGGGGTGGCGCAGAAGCACAATGGGCAGGGAACGGAAAGATTGTTCCCAGGTCACGACACTAGCAATAATGCTAGCACTGGGAAGTATGGGGAGAGGGGGGGAGGGGGGGGGGGCAGGCGGGGGGGGGGGGGGGAAACGCACAGCTCCCAGCACGGATAGAGTGCCTTGCAGAAGGGAGGGGGGTTACATGCTAGATCGGGCGAAGGAGGGGGGAAGATCGGGGAGGGGGAGAAGGTGGGGGAGAAGCCTACAGGGAGCATGGAGAGGGGTGGGAGGGAGCAATAGGAGGGCCCATAGGGGGAATCAGGCGCAGAGGGAAGGGGGGAGGGGGAGGGTGTAATGCTGGTTGCAACAGGTGGCACATAGTTATGACAAGAACAAAGAATTAGTTGATGGCCGTCTTGGATGGCCCCCAAACAAAGGGAAACCCCGGAGTGCAGGAGCCCATCCACATAGAATCATAGAATTCCTACAGCGTAGAAAGAGGGCATTCGGCCCATTGAGACTCCACCAACCCTCTGAAAGAGCCCCCTGAGCCCAGTCCCCTGCCCTATCCCGGTAACCCCACCTAAACTTTTGAACACGAAGGGGCAATTTATCATGGCCAATCCACCTAACCTACATTTCTTTGGACTGTGGGAGGAAACGGGAGCACCCGGAGGAAACCCTACCCAAGGTCAACACCTCCACCCTATCCCCATAACCCAGTAACCCCACCCAACACTAAGGGCAATTTTGGACGCTAAGGGCAATTTATCATGGCCAATCCACCTAACCTGCACATCTTTGGACTGTGGGAGGAAACCGGAGCACCCGGAGGAAACCCACGCACACACGGGGAGAGCGTGCAGACTCCGCACAGACAGTGACCCAAGCCGGAATCGAACCTGGGACCCTGGAGCTGTGAAGCAATTGTGCTATCCACAATGCGACCATGTTGAAGAACAGTCAGAAGAACTGACTGAAGGTAAGAAAGAGCTGGGTGGGTCAGCACTTCAACTGCACAAAGGACCCACAGACGGATTGATCCAGCCCCAAATCGGGGAAACAGTTGAACATGGCTAAAGAACTAAACGCCTTTATGGAGCAGGTGGGGGCAGTAGACCCATTGAGATTCACTCACCCAAGGGGGAGAGAGTTCTCCTTCTTCTCTCAGGTCAACAAGATCTGCACCAGAATTGACTTCTTTGTAGTGGGGAAGTTGGTGCATCCGGGGGTGGGAGGGGCGGAATACTCCGCAATAGTAATCTCCGACTATGCACCACATTATGTGGCTGTGAGGTTGGAGACGGACCAGGCCCAGCAACCCCCCCATGAAGGCTGGACAGAGCCCTCCTCACCAACAAGGCATTCTGTGAGTAAGCATCACAAGCCATCAACGGGTATGTAGCCTGCAACCAGATCAAGGAGGTCTCATCCTCCTCATTCTGGGAGGCTCTGAAGGTGATGATAAGGGGGAGGGTTATAGCATACAGGGTTCTAAGAGATATAAGGGAGAGGGCGGCTAGGCAACAGCTGGTTGACTCCATATTGGAGGTGGACTGGTGAGACTCCATGTCCCCAACCATGGAACTACTGGCGGAGAGGAAAGAACTATAAAGGGAATTTGATCTGCTCTCTGCCAGCAAACCAACACCGCCAGACACGGGGGACCTTCTTTGACCATGGAGACAATGCCAGCCACCTGCTGGCCCACCAGCTGAGAAAGCAGGCAGCCACGAGGGAAATAGCGCAGGTGAAGGACAGGAATGGTAAACTAGTCGCAGCACCAGATGAGATTAACAAGACATTTGCAATGTTCTACTGAGAGCTGTACTCCTCCGAGTCCCCAGAGGGGAACTCGAAGATGAAGCGATTCCTCGCCGGACTTGACATGCCAGTCATGGGAAGGAAAGGAGAAAGGACCTGGAAGCACCACGAGAACTGTGGGATGTCATGGAGAGTATTAACTCCACACAGGCAGGGAAGGCGCCGTGTCCAGACGGATTCCCGGTGGATTCTGCAAAAGATTTGCACAAGCACTGTCCCCACACCTGCGGGAGATGTTCACTGATTCGCTATCAAGGGGATCTCTGTCACCAACACTGGCACAGGCATCGATATCACTGATCAAAAAAAGGAGAAAGGCCCGACAGAGTGCGGGTCATACAGATCCATCTCACTCCGTTTTAAAAAAATATATGTTTATTAAAGTTTTTTAACACAATTTTTCTCCCTTACAAACAATACCCCCCCCCCCCCCCCCCGGTAACAAAATAACAAGAAATTGCTCAGAGCAAGATATGTACATGGCAAAATGATATGTTTACATAGCTTTGTACACTGGCTCTCTTCCGCACGTGCCTGTTTCCCCAATCCTACATGTTATCTCTTGCTCATCCACCCTCCCAGGCAATCCCCCATTCCCCTCCCCCCCTTCCAGGACGTCCCCCTCCCCTCCTAGGTTGCTGCTGCTGCTGACCGTCCTTCCTCTAACGCTCCGCGAGATAGTCTAGGGACGGTTGCCACCGCCTGTAGAACCCCTGCGCAGACCCTCTCAAGGCAAACTTAATCCTCTCCAGCTTTATGAACCCAGCCATGTCGTTTATCCAGGCCTCCACGCTGGGGGGCTTCGCCTCCTTCCACATTAGCAAGATCCTTCGCCGGGCTACTAGGGACGCAAAGGCCAGAATGTCGGCCAATTTCGCCTCCTGCACTCCCGGCTCGTCCACTGCTCCAAATATTACGAGCCCCCAGCTTGGCTTGATCCGGACTTTCACCACCTGAGATATTGCTCCCGCCACTCCTCTCCAGAACCCCTCCAGTGCCGGGCATGACCAAAACATATGGACATGGTTCGCCGGGCTCCCTGAGCACCTTCCACATCTGTCCTCTACCCCAAAGAACCTACTCAACCTCGCTCCCGTCATGTGCGCTCTGTGGACCACCTTAAATTGTATCAGGCTGAGCCTGGCACACGAGGAGGAGGAATTAACCCTACCTAGGGCATCAGCCCACAGACCTTCCTCAACTCCCATCCCAGCTCCTCCTCCCATTTACCCTTCAGCTCTTCTACCAGCGCTTCCCCCTCTTCTTTCATCTCCTGGTATATTGCCGACACCTTGCCCTCCCCGACCCATACGCCCGAGATCACCCTGTCTTGAATTTCTTGTGCCGGGAGCAACGGGAATTCCCTCACCTGTCGCCTCACAAACGCCTTCACCTGCATATATCTAAAGGCATTTCCCGGGGGTATCTCAAACTTCTCCTCCAGTGCCCCTAGGCTCGCAAACATCCCGTCAATGAACAGGTCCCCATTCTTCTAATCCCCGCCCGATGCCAGCTCTGAACCCTCCGTCCGTCTTCCCCGGGACAAACCGGTGGTTACCCCTGATCGGGGACCACACCGAGGCTCCCATTGCACCCCTGTGCCGTCTCCACTGGCCCCAGATCCTTAGCGTTGCCGCCACCACCGGGCTCGTGGTGTACCTTGTCGGCGAGAGCGGCAGCGGTGCCGTCACCAACACCCCCAGGCTCATCCATTTACAGGACGCCATCTCCATCCTCTTCCATGCCGCCCCCTCTTCCTCCATCACCCATTTGCAGATCATCACCACATTTGCTGGCCAGTAGTAGCTCCCTAGGTTTGGCAGCGCCAACCCTCCTCGGTCCCTACTTCGTTCCAGGAACCCTCTCCTTACCCTTGGGGCCCTATTCGCCCACACAAACCCCATAATACTCCTGCCTACTCTCTTAAAAAAGGCCTTAGTGATCACGATGGGAAGGTACTGAAACATAAACAGAAACCTCGGAAGGACCACCATTTTGACCGACTGCACTCTACCCGCCAGCGAGAGCGGTAACATAGAACATAGAACATAGAACAATACAGCGCAGTACAGGCCCTTCGGCCCACGATGTTGCACCGAAACAAAAGCCATCTAACCTACACTATGCCATTATCATCCATATGTTTATCCAATAAACTTTTAAATGCCCTCAATGTTGGCGAGTTCACTACTGTAGCAGGTAGGGCATTCCACGGCCTCACTACTCTTTGCGTAAAGAACCTACCTCTGACCTCTCTCTCTTACCCCTCAGTTTAAAGTTATGTCCCCTCGTGCCAGCCATATCCATCCGCGGGAGAAGGCTCTCACTGTCCACCCTATCCAACCCCCTGATCATTTTGTATGCCTCTATTAAGTCTCCTCTTAACCTTCTTCTCTCCAACGAAAACAACCTCAAGTCCATCAGCCTTTCCTCATAAGATTTTCCCTCCATACCAGGCAACATCCTGGTAAATCTCCTCTGCACCCGCTCCAAAGCCTCCACGTCCTTCCTATAATGCGGTGACCAGAACTGTACGCAATACTCCAAATGCGGCCGTACCAGAGTTCTGTACAGCTGCAACATGACCTCCCGACTCCGGAACTCAATCCCTCTACCAATAAAGGCCAACACTCTATAGGCCTTCTTCACAACCCTATCAACCTGGGTGGCAACTTTCAGGGATCTATGTACATGGACACCTCGATCCCTCTGCTCATCCACACTTTCAAGAACTTTACCATTAGCCAAATATTCCGCATTCCTGTTATTCCTTCCAAAGTGAATCACCTCACACTTCTCTACATTAAACTCCATTTGCCACCTCTCAGCCCAGCTCTGCAGCTTATCTATATCCCTCTGTAACCTGCTACATCCTTCCACACTATCGACAATACCACCGACTTTAGTATCGTCTGCAAATTTACTCACCCACCCTTCTGCGCCTTCCTCTAGGTCATTGATAAAAATGACAAACAGCAACGGCCCCAGAACAGATCCTTGTGGTACACCACTTGTGACTGTACTCCATTCTGAACATTTCCCATCAACCACCACCCTCTGTCTTCTTTCAGCTAGCCAATTTCTGATCCACATCTCTAAATCACCCTCAATCCCCAGCCTCCGTATTTTTTGCAATAGCCTACCGTGGGGAACCTTATCAAACGCTTTGCTGAAACCCATATACACCACATCAACTGCTCTACCCTCATCTACCTGTTCAGTCACCTTCTCAAAGAACTCAATAAGGTTTGTGAGGCATGACCTACCCTTCACAAAGCCATGCTGACTATCCCTGATCATATTATTCCTATCTAGATGATTATAAATCTTGTCTCTTATAATCCCCTCCAAGACTTTACCCACTACAGACGTGAGGCTCACCGGTCTATAGTTGCCGGGGTTGTCTCTGCTCCCCTTTTTGAACAAAGGGACCACATTTGCTGTCCTCCAGTCCTCTGGCACTATTCCTGTAGCCAATGATGACATAAAAATCAAAGCCAAAGGTCCAGCAATCTCTTCCCTGGCCTCCCAGAGAATCCTAGGATAAATCCCATCAGGTCCCGGGGACTTATCTATTTTCAGCCTGTCCAGAATTACCAACACCTCTTCCCTACGTACCTCAATGCCATCTATTCTATTAGCCTGGGGCTCAGCATTCTCCTCCACAACATTATCTTTTTCCTGAGTGAATACTGACGAAAAATATTCATTTAGTATCTCGCCTATCTCTTCAGACTCCACACACAATTTCCCATCCCTGTCCTTGACTGGTCCTACTCTTTCCCTAGTCATTCGCTTATTCCTGACATACCTATAGAAAGCTTTTGGGTTTTCCTTGATCCTTCCTGTCAAATACTTCTCATGTCCCCTCCTTGCTCGTCTTAGCTCTCTCTTTAGATCCTTCCTCGCTACCTTGTAACTATCCATCGCCCCAACCGAAACTTCACACCTCATCTTCACATAGGCCTCCTTCTTCCTCTTAACAAGAGATTCCACTTCCTTGGTAAACCACGGTTCCCTCGCTCGACGCCTTCCTCCCTGTCTGACCGGTACATACTTATCAAGAACACGCAGTAGCTGATCCTTGAACAAGCCCCACTTATCCAGTGTGCCCAACACTTGCAGCCTACTTCTCCACCTTATCCCCCCCAAGTCACGTCTAATGGCATCATAATTGCCCTTCCCCCAGCTATAACTCTTGCCCTGCGGTGTATACTTATCCCTTTCCATCATTAACGTAAAAATGCCCCATCTTTTGAAGTCCTCCTCCATCTGCTCCACCAGTCTCGTCAGATTCAGTTTATGTAGGGTCCCCCAACCCCTGGCTATCTGGATCCCCAGATACCGAAAGCTCTCCTCCGCCCTCCTCAGCGGTAGGTCCCCTATCCCTCTTTCTTGGTCCCCTACCTGTAATACAAAGAGCTCACTCTTCCCTACATTGAGCTTATAGCCCAAAAACTCCCCAAACTCCCTTAGAGTCTGCATGACCTCCACCATCCCCTCCATTGGATCCGCCACGTACAGCAACAGGTCATCCGCATATAGCGACACCCGATGCTCTTCTCCCCCTCGGACCACCCCCCTCCATTTATTAGACTCCCTCAATGACATGGCCAAGGGTTCGATCGCCAATGCAAACAACAGGCGGGACAGGGGGCACCCCTGCCTCGTTCCTCGGTACAGCCGAAAGTATTCCGACCTCCGCCGGTTCGTCACTGCACTCGCCACTGGGGCTCTGTAAAGGAGCTTAACCCAACTGATAAACCCTCCCCCGAACCAAAACCTACGCAGCACCTCCCAGAGGTACTCCCACTCTACTCGGTCAAAGGCCTTCTCCGCGTCCATAGCTGCCACTATCTCCGCCTCTCCCTCCTCCGATGGCATCATAATCGCGTTCAAGAGCCGCCGCACATTAGTGTTTAATTGCCTGCCCTTTACAAATCCCGTCTGGTCCTCATGTATCACCCCCGGGACACAGTCCTCGATCCTCGTGGCCAGCACTTTTACCAGCAACTTAGCTGTGGTGGTATGTATTAAGGGTAATACGGTACACCATGAATGCCGAGGAGCCATTGGAGGACAGATGCTGGATCCCGATTGGATCCGCCGCCTACTGGGCTCCACCCAGATAGGCGGGGTATAAGAACCTGGGTTAATCCCCGCAGCTGCATTCTGTGACTGAGCTGCTGGGGAACGAGTCTGAACAAGTCTGCTCAATAAAGCCTCGATTGAAGTTCTTTACGCCTCGCCTCGTGTGTGACCGATGGTGCTACAATTTATTGAGCAGACTTAAAAAGGAATATGGAGCTCCGGATCGCCCCGGAGTGCCTGCAAATTGGTCCCCAAGCAGCTAACGCAACATCGGCGTTTAAGCACTGGCCGGCGTGCTTTGAGGGATACCTCCGAACGGCCCCCGGCAGACCAACAGAAGACCAGAAGGTGCAGGTCCTGCATTCCAGGGTGAGTCCCGAAATCTACTCACTCATCGAGGACGCGGAAGAATTCCCAGCGGCCCTCAACTTGCTGAAGGAGATCTACATTAAGCCCGTCAACCAGGTCTACGCACGCTACCAGCTCGCGACGAGACGACAAATCCCCGGGGAATCGCTAGACGATTTCTTCAATGCTCTAACGATCCTGGGACGAAACTGCAACTGCCCAGCGGTTACGGCGAACGAACATACGGACCTCCTGATCAGAGACGCTTACGTAGCAGGTTTGGCATCGTCGCAAATTCGCCAGAGACTTTTAGAGAAAGACTCTCTCTGACTCACAGAGGTACGGGCCCTTGCAGCCTCCCTCGACGTGGCCTCCCAAAACGCCCGTGCCTATGCCCCCGACCGTGCTGCAGCCCCTTGGGCTCCGTAGACCCCCCCGCGACCGAACCCCCGGCAACCCCCACCCCTCCGCAAACGTGCGCAGCCAGAATTCCAGACCACCCGGGGGGGCCCCGCTGCTATTTTTGCGGGCAGCCAAAACACCCCCGCCAGCGCTGCCCGGCCTGCTCGGCCACCTGCAAAAGCTGCGGTTAAAAAGGGGCACTACGCAGCGGTGTGCCAGTCCCGTGGGGTCGCCGCTATCTCCGGGGAACAAATGGGACCACGGGCTCAACCCCCCCAGCGACCCACGGGCGGCCAACGGGCGCCGCCATTTTGGACCCCGGACACCACGAGAAAGGGACGGGCGCTGCCATCTTCCTACCCAGGAGCCGTGTGCGATCCATGGGAGCGGCCATGTTGTCCACCCCCGGCCGCGTGCGACTCATGGGAGTGGCCATTTTGTCCATCCCCGACCGCGTGCGATCCATGGACGCTGCCATCTTGGCTGACAGGCAAGGACCCCAGTGTGGGCGGCTCCACACTGCCTGAAGACAACGATCTGATACACCAACCACGTTTGGCATCGGTGACCCTCGAACAGTCGCGGCCCCGGACGCTCCAGACGACAACGACAAAGGTGCTGGTGAACGGCCACGAGACGCCGTGTTTGATCGACTCGGGGAGCACGGAGAGTTTTATTCACCCGGACACGGTAAGACGCTGTTCCCTTGTAATTCGGCCAAGCACCCAAAAAAATTTACTGGCGGCGGGGTCCCACTCCGTTGAAATCAAAGGGTTCTGCATCGCAAACCTGACGGTGCAGGGGAGAGAGTTCAAAAATTACCGGCTGTACGTCCTTCCCCACCTTTGCACTCCCACCCTCCTGGGGTTGGACTTCCAATGCAACCTCCAGAGCTTAACATTCAAATTTGGCGGCCCTATACCCCCACTGACTAACTGCGGCCTCGCGAAACTCAAGGTCGAACCGCCCTCCCTGTTTGCGAACCTCACCCCGGATTGCAAACCCGTCGCCACTAGGAGCAGACAGTACAGCGCCCAGGACCGGACGTTTATCAGGTCCGAAGTCCAGCGGCTGCTGAAGGAAGGCATAATCAATAGTCCCTGGAGAGCCCAGGTGGTAGTAGTGAAGACAGGGGAGAAGCAAAGGTTGGTCGTAGACTACAGTCAGACCATCAACAGGTACACGCAGCTAGATGCGTTGCCTCTTCCCCGCATATCCGACATGGTCAATCGGATTGCACAGTACAAGGTCTTCTCCACCGTGGACCTTAAGTCCGCCTACCACCAGCTCCCCATTCGCCCCGGTGACCGCAAGTACACTGCCTTCGAAGCAGACGGGTGGCTATACCACTTTTTAAGGGTTCCATTCTGCGTCACGAACGGAGTCTCGGTCTTCCAACGGGAGATGGACCGAATGGTCGACCAGCACGGTTTACGGGCCACGTTCCCGTACCTCGACAACGTCACCATCTGCGGCCACGACCAGCAGGACCACGACGCCAACCTCCAAAAATTCCTCCAGACCGCTAACGCCCTCAACCTCACCTACAACGAGGAAAAATGCGTGTTTAGCACCGACCGTCTAGCCATCCTTGGTTACGTAGTGCGTAATGGAGTGATAGGCCCTGACCCCGAACGCATGCGCCCCCTCATGGAGTTCCCTCTCCCCCAATGTACCAAAGCCCTGAAACGCTGCCTGGGCTTCTTTTCTTATTACGCCCAGTGGGTCCCACTAATCCAGTCCACTACTTTTCCCCTGTCGACAGAGGCCCACCAGGCCTTCAGCCGCATCAAAGCGGATATCGCACAGGCCACGATGCACGCCATCGACGAGTCCCTCCCCTTCCAGGTCGAGAGCGACGCGTCCGACGTAGCTCAACCAAGCGGGCAGACCCGTGGCCTTTTTCTCCCGGACCCTCCACGCTTCAGAAATCCGCCACTCCTCAGTAGAAAAGGAGGCCCAAGCCATAGTGGAAGGTGTGCGACATTGGAGGCATTACCTGGCCGGTAGGTGATTCACTCTCCTCACTGACCAACGGTCGGTAGCCTTCATGTTCGATAGTGCACAGCGGGGCAAGATAAAAAACGACAAGATCCTGCGGTGGAGGATCGAACTCTCCACCTACAATTATGAGATCTTGTACCGTCCTGGAAAGCTGAACGAGCCGTCCAATGCCCTATCTCGCGGCACATGTGCCAACGTACAAGTGGACCGTCTCCAAGCCCTCCACGAGGACCTCTGCCACCCGGGGGTCACTCGTTTCTACCACTTCATAAAGGCCCGCAACCTCCCGTACTCCGTCGAGGACGTCCGAACAGTCACCAGGAACTGCCAAATCTGCGCAGAATGCAAACCGCATTTTTTCAGGCCAGATAGAGCGCACCTGATAAAGGCTTCCCGTCCCTTTGAACACCTCAGTTTGGACTTCAAAGGCCCCCTCCCCTCCACCGATCGCAACACGTACTTTCTTAACGTCGTTGACGAATACTCCCGCTTCCCCTTCGCCATCCCCTGCCCCGACATGACCGCGGCCACGGTCATTAAAGCCCTCGGCACCATCTTTACCCTGTTCGGTTTCCCCGCCTACATCCATAGCGACAGGGGGTCCTCCTTCATGAGTGACGAGCTGCGTCAATTCCTGCTCAGTAAGGGCATAGCCTCGAGCAGGACGACCAGCTACAACCCTCGGGGGAACGGGCAGGTAGAGAGGGAGAACGGAACTGTCTGGAAGACCGTCCTACTGGCCCTACTGTCTAGGGGTCTCCCAACTTCCCGCTGGCAGGAAGTACTCCCGGATGCCCTTCATTCTATCCGGTCCGTGCTGTGTACCACCACTAACCAAACGCCTCACGAGCGCCTCCTTGTCTTCTCTAGGAGGTCCGCTTCTGGAACGTCACTTCCGACCTGACTGGCAGCCCCGGGACCCATCCTGCTCCGGAAACATGTGCGGGCGCACAAATCAGACCCACTGGTGGAAAAGGTACATCTACTCCACGCAAACCCGCAGTACGCCTATGTGGCGTACCCAGGCGGCCGACAGGACACGGTCTCTCTGCGGGACCTGGCGCCCGCCGGAGCTCCCCACCCCCCTCCAACACAAATCACCTCCCCCTCACTCCCGCCGGTGCACCCCACAGCCACCCCCTTCCTGGGGGGATCGGTTCTCCTCCCAGATCCGTACAGGGGTAAGGAAACAGATGGGGACAGCGCGATGCTCCCAGAGTCGACCGGACCCGAGCCAGCACCACCACCATCTCCCGGTGGTGAGACGATCGGAAAGGGCGACCAGAGCACCATCTCGACTCATCGAATCGACTTAAGATGGATATAATTCGGTGGCCCAGTAAAGCGGCATTGTTGTAAATAGTTAACGCTGCTAATCGGGTAAAATGTGAATAGTTCAGTGGCCCAGTAAAAGCGGCATGGTTGTATATAGTTCAATGGTTAAGGCACCGACCCTGTAAACCCCTACCACCATCCTACCCACCACCCCGCCGGGTTCCTTTTTAACAAGGGGAGAATGTGGTGCTATGTATTAGGGGTAATACGGTACACCATGAATGCCGAGGAGCCATTGGAGGACAGATACTGGATCCCGATTGGATCCGCCGCCTACTGGGCTCCACCCAGATAGGCGGGGTATAAGATCCTGGGTTAATCCCCGCAGCTGCATTCTGTGACTGAGCTGCTGGGGAGCGAGTCTGAACAAGTCTGCTCAATGAAGCCTCGATTGAAGTTCTTTACGTCTCGCCTCGTGTGTGATCAATGGTGCTACATTAGCATCCACATTGAGGAGCGAGATCGGCCTGTACGATCCACATTGCAGTGGGTCCTTGTCCCGCTTTAGGATCAAAGAAATTGTCGCTTGCGACATTGTCGGGGGCAGGGACCCCTCCTCTCTTGCCTCATTAAAGGTCCTCACTAGTAGCGGGGCCAACAGGTCTACGTACTTCTTGTAGAACTCCACCAGGAACCAGTCCGGTCCCGGGGCCTTCCCCGCCTGCATACTCCCCAAACCCTTGCTCAGTTCCTCCAACCCAATTGGTGCCCCCAAACCAGCCACCTCTGCTCCTCCACCCTCGGGAATCTCAGTTGGTCTAGGAATTGTCTCATCCCCTCTTCCCCCACTGGGGGCTGGGATCTGTACAGCTCTTCATAGAAGGCCTTAAATACCTCGTTTATTTTTGTCGCACTCCGAACTGTGGCTCCCCTTCCATCTTTGACTCCCCCTATTTCCCTCGCTGCCATCCTCTTACGGAGCTGGTGTGCCAGCGTCCGACTAGCCTTTTCCCCATACTCGTATGTCGCCTCCTGTGCCTTCCTCCACTGTGCCTCCGCCTTCCCTGTGGTCAACAGGTCAAACTCCGTCTGGAGCCGTCGTCTTTCCCCAAGTAATCTTTCCTCCGGGACCCATGCATATCTCCTGTCCACTCTCAAAATCTCCCCCACTAACCTCTCCCTTTCCATGCCCTCTGTCTTCTCCCTATGAGCCCTGATGGAGATTAGCTCTCCTCTGATCACCGCCTTCAATGCCTCCCATACCACCCCCACCCTCACCTCCCCGTTGTCGTTGGCCTCCAAGTACCTTTCAATACACCCCCTCACCCTCCCACACACCACCTCATCTACCAGCAGTCCCACATCCAGCCGCCACAGCGGGCGTTGGTCCCTCTCCTCTCCCAGCTCCAGTTCTACCCAGTGCGGGGCATAGTCCGAAACGGCTATGGCCGAATACTCCGTCCCCTCCATCCTTGGGATGATCGCCCTGCCTAGAACAAAAAAATCTATCCGGGAGTAGGCTTTGTGTACATGGGAGAAAAAAGAAAATTCCCTGGCCTGCGGCCTTTCAAACAGCCATGGGTCCACTCCCCCCATCTGATCCATAAACCCCCTAAGCACCTTGGCCGCCGCCGGCCTCTTTCCAGTCCTTGATCTGGAGCCGGCTAGTGCTGGATCCAACACTGTATTGAAGTCCCCTCCCATTATCAGGCCTCCTATCTCCAGGTCCGGAATGCGCCCCAACATGCGCTTCATGAATCCAGCATCATCCCAGTTCGGGGCGTATACATTTACCAACACCACCCACTTCCCTTGCAACCTACCACTCACCATCACACTAGCCATCTCCTTTTCTGGGCCAGTCCCGTGTCCGCACCTCCCTCACCCTCCAGTCCCCCAGCCGGGGGACCCCCGTCCCGACCACCTCTTCTGTGTCCCATTCCCTTTCGGCCAGTGCAGCAGCAACCCTTTCCCCCCCCCCACTTCCCCCCTTCCCTCCCCCCCGCTAAACCCCTGTCTCGCTTTTTTGCTCCCCCCATATCACTCCCGTAAGTCAGCTGACAGCTGCTGACCCCGGCTTCCCCCGCCGTCCCATTGACCTCCCCGCGTGGGAGTCGCCCAATCAATATGCGTTCCTTCGTTCCCCTTCCCGCCTTTCTTCCCGCACGCGGGAAAAACCCCGCGCTTTCCAAAGCCCGCCCCGCCCCCTCTGGCGCAGCTCCTGTCGCGGCCTTGTCTCTCTCCCCCAGCCCATGTAACATTTCCTGCGCGTGATTGATCCCCTATATACAACAACCATCACACATCAAACCTCAAACATCCCCCCCACCCTCACAAACCCTCAGTTAAAGTCCAACTTTTTGGTTTGTATGAAGGTCCACGCCTCTTCAGGCGTTTCAAAATAATAGTGTTGGTCCTTGTATGTGACCCACAGTTGCGCTGGCTGCAGCATTCCGAATTTCACTTCTTTCCGGTGCAACGCCGCTTTGGCCCGGTTGAAACCCGCTCTCCGCTTTGCAACCTCCGTGCTCCAGTCTGGGTCTCTTTGGATCTCTGCATTGTCCCACTTACTGCTCCGCTCCTTCTTGGCCCATTTCAGGACCCTCTCTCTGTCCGTGAACCAGTGAAATCTCACCACCATCGCCCTTGGCGGCTCATTTGCCTTGGGCTTCCTCGCCAGCACCTGGTGTGCCCCGTCCAACTCCAGCGGCCTCAAAGGGGCCTTCGTGCCCATCATCGCCTCGAGCATCGTTCTCGCGTATGCCCCGGCATCGGCCCCCTCCACTCCTTCAGGGAGACCCAGGATTCGCAGGTTCTTTCTCCTCGACCTGTTCTCCAGATCTTCGAGTCTTCCCGCCCACCTCTTGTGCAGCGCCTCGTGCTCCTCCACTCTCACCGCCAGGCCCAAGATCTCGTCCTCATTCTCACTGACTCTTTTCTGTACCTCCTGGATCTTTACCTCGTGGGCCTTCTGGGTTATCCCTAGTCCTTCAATTGCCGACAGCATAGGCGCCAGCATCTCCTTGCGCAGCTCCTCGAAGCAGCGCTTGATGAACTCCTGCAGCTCCGGCCCGCACTCCGCTTTGTCCCCGGCAGCCGCCATTTTGTTTTTTCCCACGCTTCTCCCGCTGCTCCAATGCCGCTTTTTTGCACTTCTGGTCCGGTCCATAAAAGTTGGAGGGGGACCTCTCTCTTCCCTTCCCCGCGGGTTGTCTTCGAAAAAATTCCGTTGGGGCTCCTCTAACGAGCCCGAAAGTCCGTGATAGCGGGAGCTGCCGAATCGTGCGGCTTAGCTCCGCATAGCCGCAACCGGAAGGACCCCCCCATCTCACTCCTAAACACTGACGTCAAAACCCTGGCGTAGGCCTTTGCGAGGTAACTGGAGAGTTGTGTACCAGAGGTATGTTGTGTTATGCTTCTTCGTGTAGCATAAGCTGCTTCCTTGATGTATGCTTTGACAAAGGAAGGTCCAGACTTTGTAATGAGTTCAATATGTTTATTGAACTATTAACACAGGTTTTAAATGAGTTTGACTCTCCTGCTAATCTAACTGTAGTAACTCAGTCTAACTAAACCAGTCTGCTCTAAGCCACATGCTGGGTATGATGCTTCTGATCACCCTGATGTATTCTCTAGATGTCTGTCTGTGGAAAGAGACAGAGCATGTGTGCTCTGTCCTTTTATATGGGTTGTGTAATGCCCCCTTGTGGTAATGCCACCTCTGGGTGTCCTGACTGCTCATTGGTTGTGTCCTATTCTAAGTGTTCATTAGCTGCATGCATGCATATCATGACATCTCTGGTGCTCCCTCTAGTATTTACTTAGTTGTAGTGTATTTACATTAACCCCTTGTGTATATACGGTGATGCATATCACCACAATGTAGTCAAGGAAGATCAGACTGACTTTGTCAAGGGTAGACAACTAACAACGGATATTAGGTGACGGCTGAACATGAACATGACCCCACCCGGAGAGGATACACAAGAAGTGATCATCTCCCTGGATGCAAAAAAGGCCTTTGACAGGGTCGAATGGAAGTACCTTTTAGAGGTACTGGAACAGTTTCGGTTTGGGCCAGGGTTCACCTTGTGAGTGAAACTACTGTACAGTGCTCCCAAAGCCAATGTATGGACAAACACCAACAGCTCTAGATACTTCCGGCTGCACAGAGGCACGAGGGGGGTAGGGGGGGTGGCGGCAGTGGAGCAGAGCTGGGGAGGTTGCCATTCAAACTAGCCCAAACCAAATTCCAATTGGGGGGGAGAGAGAAGACCCCAAGGATTAGGAAGACGGTTCTTCAGAGAAAGAGGAAAATGCGAGGGCTCCTGAACCTCCAATTCTACCACCAGCTACCCAGAAAGGGTACGGGGATGGGTCAAGGCAGTGTTCTTCAAACCTTTTTTCCGGGGACCCATTTTTACCAACCGGCCAACCTTTGCGACCCACACCGGCCGACCTTCGTGACCCACACCGGCCGACCTTCGCGACCCACGAGTGGCCGAACTGCGCGACCCACCATTTTCTCTTACCTTGTTTGCTGCTGACAATAATGGAGGAAATGGTTTTGGGTCCCTTTGGCCCTCGTACACGCTCCTCCAATGGAACCTGTTGGATGAAGGTGAAGCCTTCCGGTGACGGAAAGTATGGAGTCTCCATCTGTCCAAAGTTCTGAATTTTTTTCCTGTAAAATGTTATCAAATAAACCCCCACCCCGAACTTGAAAAAAAAAATGAGTAAAATAAATGAAAAAAATGAATAAAACCTTGTAAAAAAAATAAAATGAATAAAACAAATGAAAAAAATAAAAATTAAATGAATAAAATAAATGAATAAATTAATAAAAACCAATACAGAACTTGTAAAACAAAAAGCTGCAACCGTTTAAAAAAATAACGGGCGCACTGCGCATGCGTGCCCGATCATTGTGAGCGCATGCGCAATGCGGGCAAATTTTTTTTAACATGTTCGCGGCCGTTTGCAGCTGGCGTTATGAAAAGCCGGCTGCTGCGCGGGGATTTGCGCGATCGGGAGCGCCGTGGACAACGGCTCCACGAATCTCCCACCACTCGCTCGTGACGCACCCGCGGATCACGCCCCCGACTTTGAAGAACACTGGGTCAAGGAACTGAGAGGTGGAGGACAAGTGTGGACGGTGCCAGGTGGGAGGCCTGGTCAACCAGACCCACATGTTCTGGTCTTGTTCCAGACCTGTCAGGTACTGGACACCCTTCTTCGAGACCATGTGCAGGTTTGTGGGGTTGAGGGTGGAGCCTTGCCTGTTAGTGACGGTCTTCGGGGCATCAGCCAGTGCTCTTCATGGGAAGGGGACGGACACCCTAGCCTTTGCCTCCCTGATTGCCTGCCAGAGACTCCTGCTGGTGATCGGCAGCACCACCCAAAGCTGCAGACTGGCTGTTCGACCTGTCGGAATTTCTCAAACTAGGCAGAATAAAATACACCTTCAGAGGATCGGAGGAAGGCTTCCACAACACGTGGAGGCTGTTCACCAACTTGTTCCAAGACCTGTTCGCAATCAGCAACCAATAAGATAAGGGGGAGGCGGGGGGAGGGGGGCACCACAACAGACCACAAAACAAAGAGAGGAATAGGGGAAGGGACTAGGAAGTGGTGAGGGGACTAGGAAGGGCGGAGGAGGGTGAAGACAGGAAGGAGGGGGGGGCAAGGGTGGGCAGGTCCAGCGCACCAAGGGTAGCTCAGCTGTACATGGGATAAGAAAGAGTGGAAGAGCAAAAGTGATGGGTCATTCAATAGCTAGTGGAATAGATTTGCATTGTTATGGTCACAGCCGTGACCCCAGGATGTTGTGTTGCCTCCTTGGTGCCAGGGTTAAGGGTTTGACTGAATGGCTGCAACTCGCCCTGAGGGGGGAGTCAGTACCTATGTTTCCTGTGCACCTTGTATCCAGAGATATTTAACACTCAGTCTTGCCTTTCTTTGAGGCAGGTTTCTGTCATATTTCCACATGGCAACCTGTGCCTCTTGCATTGTAAAAATATACACAAACTTCTTCTTGAATTGGGATGCAGCTGATTTACTATCTGAATTCAGACTATTTAAATAACATAGAGAGCTTTGGTTTCTTGACTGAGGTGAGTCTGAACCAGAGGAGCAAGCCATAAAAAAGTGACTAGCAATTGGGAATGAAGGTGCGCACAGGCTGAACACATCAGGATTAACAGAAGAGGAGACAAAAGATCCTCAAAAGATATGAACCACATTAGATGGCTGGTTCGAAATCAAGTTAAAGTTCCATATTCATCGATCAGAATTCATGTTATTTCAACAACAGTCTATGGAATCCATAGAGCACTTTTCCAGTAGATGCAGAAAAAGTGCTCATACTGTGATTCACCAGATGCAGAGCTTGCTGACAGAATTATTGAGTTGGTGATCGCATCCATTCCCATTGAAGCATTCCAGAAAGAAATTTAAACAAGCCCAACATGTATAGCATGGAAGAGCTACCGAATGATTGACTTAGCTACAAAACAATCCTCACAGGTCGACAAAGCTTACAGGTCTCAAGTACAACCCTAATTGTTGACGCTCTTATTAGCAAACCCAAATCTAGCAAGCCACGTAGAAGGTGCGGCCTTCTGGAAGCAACAAGGAGAAATGCCAGGCTGTTAATTAATTCTGCAAGGCATGTGGCGGAAAAGGCCAGTGGCAGTAGCAGTGCACTGGGGCAAAGGCTGATGGAGCTATATGAGGTGATTGGTTAAGCCAAAATATGATGATGATGAAGATCGCTGAACATTTTTCACACCATCTATACTTGTGAAAAACAAAAGTACCATCACACCATCCGAGGAGTTTGCCAAGATACAAATGATCTGCCCTGAGCAAGTTGGTAACTACTCATTATTGGCCAAGATTGACACACGGTTTACATATTATCTCTGTGAATTCTAAAAGATATGTAGCCTGTGTGGCGTCTGCACGTTCACCCAGTGTCTGCGTGGGTTTCCTCCGGGTGCTCCGGTTTGCTCCACAGTCGAAAGATGTCCGTGTTAGGTGGATTGGCTATGCTAAATTGCCCTTAGTGTCCAAAAACGTTAGGTGGGGTTACTGGGTTACAGGGATAGGGTGGAGGTGTGGGCTTGAGTGGGGTGCTCTTTCCAAGGGCTGGTGCAGACTCGATGGGCCGAATGGCCTCCTTCTGCACTGTAAATGCTATGATTCTATGATCCACAGACGTGGAAGGCCATTGCACAACGTATTTCTGTAAAACTTTCAGGATATAACGGTTCACTAATTCCATGTGAAGGATCCATAGACCCAGAGTGTAAGTTCAATCAATCCTCAGTGTTCCACATTGCGGATGCTAAAGTTCAGTGATTGTATGTCAACAGCATAACATAATCTCACACCAGTGACAATCCATGGAATTAGTCAGATCTCATTCATTAAATCAACCTCAGAAACTACTCCTGTTACCTCGGTTCAAGATCTAACACTGGAATATCCAATATATTTCAACACAGTTGGCAGTTTCAAGAGAGCTGTAACATGACATTTGCAGGATATTGCAAGTCTGATTTTTTGGGATTTGATTTGATTTATTATTGTCACATGTATTAGTGTAGATTGAAAAGTATTGTTTCTTGCATGCTATGCAGACAACGTATACCGTACATAGGGAAGGACGGAGAGACTACAGAATGTAGTCTGTCAACTGATCAAGTAAATCAGCTACAAGAAGAAATGATGAAAGATTCCACATTACAGAAACTGCGGAGAACCATGATTGAAGGGAAGTCTGGTGAAACTCAACTTGCCCTCGAACCTGTGAGACCATTTTGGTCTTACAGAGATGATAGGCATTACCCGGGAGACATTTTTAAATGCAGGCAGGCTGCCATTTGTGACTTGGTATTCTTCAACAACTTCATCACTCACACATGGGCATGAATCAGACTGAGAAGACTCACAAGAGAGTCAATCTATTGGCAAGGTATGAACGATGACATTGAAGTGATTGTCAAGAAATGCGAGGCAGAACAAGAGCATATACCAGTCAGCAGAAAGAACCATTGTTCCCACATGAAGTTCCTATACATCCTTGGTTCAAAGTTGCATCAAATCTCTTTCATGTCCATGGCACTAACTTCATCGTTATTGTCAATAACTTTACCAGGTACTCCATTATTCAACAATTGCACAATACACCAAGAACAACTGTCACGCACACTCTAAGTGCACGTTTCAGTTTATTTGATGTACCTAGAGAGATCATTACAGATAATAGTCCACAATTTATTGGTAAACCAATGGTATTATCTTCTTCTCCATACAGCTCCTCAATCGTGCTCCTCTGGCCCCTTCCTGGCCTGGAGGATGCACTTGCAGAAGCACCTCCTCGCTATTCTGTCCAATGTCTGAGTCACCCTGATCCCATCTCAAAACCCTGAGCTGCCATTCATAGATTTACCAGGGTTTCCCTACCTACCTCTGATGCCCAAGTGATATCAGCAGCTTCACATCCCCCTTCAGAGTCCAAACCCTCACTTAACACAACTACAAGCCTCTCAGAATCAGCAAAGGCAACTTTATGCCACTGGTTCAGCATTCGAGTTAAAATCTCCTGTTTTATACAGCTGTTGCACACTACATTCATTAACACTCAGAGTATCCCACTGTGTCCCTCACAGCTGTACCCTACATGTTCCTGATCCTCCATTTTCCCCATGCTTCTCAATTGAAAATTCCAAGCTGTCAATCCACAGAATGAGCTCCACAACAAATTCCACAAGAGGCATGTGGGTTGTCAACTCGCCACCTCTTGCCCTCCCTCTGAAAATTGCATCGGGTTCCTGAGGTGTTGAGAACCAGTGATGTCATCAGAGTGCATGGATTTCAAAGCACGCCCGCACCTGACCTCACCTCATGGGTGATTGAAAATCTGGCACCCAGTTCAATTCACTTTGTGCGTCATTTTATGTTTATCTAATTATTTTGTTTCTCCGTTTCAGACTGTTCAGTGGACTAGTTCAAAAGAAAAAGATTCTTGTAAATAATTTTCCTTTCTTACAGAGGAGCCGATGGAAACGGAAGTAGCATCTGGTTCCACAACTCAATAAAAGGAAGCTGTGGCAGCCAGCCCTGTAACTGGTTCTGTATATATCTTGGAAAGAACTGCCTCAGAGGAACTGCCAGCAGCACCTAAATAATAAACAGCTCCAACCATTAATTGCACATTGTGCCGACTAATTTAAGAAAATATTTCATTCCAAACTTCAAGGAATATCATTCATAAATCGCCTCATGATCAAAGGCATGTTTCTGAAATAACCTTTCTATTGATGCTAACCCTGGATCAGTTGATGGTGTTTTTGCCTCTGTGGTAGAACGTTGCAGATACAGACTCATTCTAGAGACGTACGAGCACAGACCAAAAATTAGTTTCCATGATGCCAGTTTGTTACAAGTTTCAAGTGCAGCAAAATGGTGTCCACGCCACATGCACATAGTTCTGGCATGGCCCAGGCTGAACGCCTTGTTGAGGGCGTTTGGATGAGCATTAGGAGGCACGGCCCAGTCCAAACACCAGCTTGTTGAGGGTAATTGGGTGGGCGTTAAGAGGGTGCACTGGAAGTGTGCTGAAAGATGGACGTCAGTTAGCATGTCATGCTGATTCGCTGCAAGCATTGCCATTTTCAACTTCTCTGCTCCACCGTGCATTCAGCAACAGGAAGAATCCCCAGGTAGTGTTATTTTAGTGTTACGGACCTGCAGCATTGTGCACAGCTTTGGCCCCCTTATTTGAGGAAAGATGTAGTGGCATTGGAGGCAGTTCAGAGGAGGTTTACTAGGTTGATTCCATAGATGAGGGGTTTGTCTTATGAAGAGAGATTGAGCAGTTCAGGCCTACACTCTCTAGGGTTTGGAAGAATGAGGGGAGATCAAATTGAGATACAAAAAGATTATAAAAGGTCTGGATAAAGTAGGCATGGAGCTTCCTCTTGTTGGACATTCTAGAATGAGAGGTCATGGTCTCAGGATAAGAGGTAGCAAATTTAAAACAGAGATGAGGAGAAACTGCTTCTCATAAAGGGTCGTGAATCTGTGGAATTCGCTACCCCAGAGTGCAGTGGCTGCTGGGACAGTGAGGAAATTGAAGGAGGAGTTGGACAGATTATTCATTAGTAATGGGTTGAAGGGTTACAGAGAATGAGCAGGACGTTGGAGTTGATCAGCCATGATTGTATTGAACGATGGAGCTGGTGCGAGCGGCTAAATTGCCTACTCCTGCTCCGAATTCTAATGTTCTAAGAAATAACTATTCTGCCTAATTCCACCTTCTAGCTCTTGGTTTGTAGCCCAGTAGGCAACAGCACCTCAAGCACAAATCTGGTGTTCTTGATTAATAAGGGATTTTGTGATTAATAAGCGGATCAGAGGTATGGGAAGACAGGGGAATGGGAATAAGGAACATATTAGCGATGATCGAATGGTGGAGCAGACTCATTGGGCCGAATGGCCTAGTTCTGCTTCCATATCTTATGGTCTTTATATATGCTTAAGTAACCATCCAATCAATGCCCTCTAACTGTACATACTGAACTCCACTGATGAGTTTCGCTATTTTTCCTTAAATAAAACTTCACAACTGGTAGGCACAAATGATATTTCAAAACAAATCAAAGAAAAATGATTGTCCATATTCTACGTCAAAGCATTAGATTATAAGCCCCGACAATTTCTTAGTACAGGCACTTCTCATTGTGAAACAATCAGGTAATTTATGACTTGCATTAACCTATTTGATCTTGAAGATCCGTCATCATTTTTCATTTGTGCATTTTGTTGTGTGTACATTATCCCACAGGGAACAATTGTCCATGTAACATTTAATGGGTAAACTATCTTCATATAGTTTATATTCTATTGTATAGAATTTCCCCCAAAATATTTGACAAGGAAGCCGACATCTAATGCTTCCGCAAATATTTCCCAAACCATTCTCATTCATATCTCCCAGAGTAAAGAATACACAGAATATAACCCATAGAATTCCCACAGTACAGACTCATTGAGTCTGCACCGACACACCGAAAGAGCACCCTACCTAGGCCCACTCTCCTGCCCTATCCCGGTAACCCCGCCTGACCTTTGGACACTAAGGGGCAATTTAGCATGGCCAATCCACCTAACCTGCACATTTTTAGACTGTGGGAGGAAACCAGAGTACCCGGAGGAAACCCAGGTTGACACGGGGAGAATGTGCAAATTCAACGCAGTCACCCAAGGCCGGAATTGAACACGGGTCCCTGGTGCTGTGAGGCAGCAGTGTTAACTACTGTGTCACCGTGCCAGTGTCTGGGACAACTATTGCCCATTTTCACCCATCAAAGTTATTATTAGACCAGCTTCACTTGAATACTCATAGGTAGCACGGTAGCTCAGTGGTTAGAACTATTGCTTCACAGCTCCAAGATTCCAGGCTTGGGTCGCTGTCTGTGCGGGTCTGCACGTTCTCCCCGTGTCTACGTGGGCTTCCTCCGGGTGATCCGGCTTCCTCCCACAGGTCCTGAAAGACGTGCTTGTTAGGTGAATTGGACATTCTGAATTCTCTCTATGTGTACCCGAACAGGCACCAGAGTGTGGCGACTAGGGGATTTTCACAGTAACTTCATTGCAGTAAGCCTACTTGTAACACTAATTAAGATTAGAATGTGATCTCTCTAAAAGTGACTAATTTCCTTATCTCTGATTTACCAAAGATGCAAAGATAAGTATGCATTTGTCCATATTGATTTATTTTTATTCTGAGGAGACTGCGGAGTAGTGGGAGCGGTCATATCACTGGAATAGCAATCCAGAGGTCCCAGGCGAATGCTTTCGGGCCATGCTTTCAAATTCTATCTCAGCTAAGGATTGAATTTGAATTCAGTTCATTCATATAATCTGCTATTGAAAGCTAATCTCATTAATGGTGACCGGGAGCTATCATCAATTGCTGTAAAAGCCCACTAAGTCCTTTAGGGAGGGAAATCTGCCATCATCAGCTGACCTACACGTGACACCAGACCCTTAGCAATGATGTTGGCTCTTAATTGCCCTCTGAAATGCGCACTCAGTTCAAGGACAATTAAGGATGGGCAACAAATGCAGGAGTTGCCATAAACACCCACAATCCATGAAAGAATTTCAAAAAATGCTTAAGTTTGATATGCCCTTAAAAGATACTCAAACTTCCGGATGTTTCATCACAGTATTTCATTCTATTACATTTAAACTGGCATCCGGTTTTGTCTGAGTGCCCAACCAATTCAATTGCCCAATCAAGCTTCACAAATACCTGTGTCTTCCTTAAATGTGGCATTATCTTTCTGTGATGACCCAGCACCATTAACTGTGGGGGGAGCAACACTCTCGATGTCTAACTCTTTTTAAAAAAATATATATTTTATTAAAGTTTTCAAACACAATCTTTTCCCTTACAAATCAAAACAAAAAGTAACACGATAACTGCAATATAACAGTGTTTAACTAACATGGTAAACTAACCAAATAACACAAAGTAGTACTCCCCCCGCCCCCTCTCCCCCTCCAAAAACCCAAACAATTTACCCCCCCTCCCTCCCCCCCCCCCCCCCTCCCCCTGGGTTGCTGCTGCTGGCCATCTATCTTCCCTCTAACGTTCCGCTAGGTAGTCGAGGAACGGTTGCCACCGTCTGGTGAACCCTTGAGCCGATCCTCTCAGCGCAAACTTCATGTGCTCTAGTTTTATGAACCCCGCCATACCGTTTATCCAGGCTTCCAGTCCGGGGGGGTTTCGCTTCCTTCCACATGAGTAAAATCCTATGCCGGGCTACTAGGGACGCAAAGGCCACGACATCGGCCTCTTTCGCCTCCTGCACTCCCGGCTCATCCGCTACTCCAAATAGAGCTAACCCCCAGCCTGGCTTGACCCGGACCTTCACCACCTTCGAGATCACTCCCGTCACTCCCCTCCAATACTCCTCCAGTGCCGGACACAACCAAAACATATGTGTGTGGTTCGCCGGGCTTCCCCCGCACCTCCCACACTTGTCCTCCACTCCGAAGAACCTGCTCAACCTTGCTCCCGTTATGTATGCTCTATGCAGCACCTTAAATTGGATCAGGCTAAGCCTGGCACACGAGGAAGAGGAATTTACCCTGCTTAGGGCATCAGCCCACAAACCCTCCTCAATCTCCTCCCCGAGCTCTTCTTCCCATTTTCCCTTCAGTTCGCCCACCAACTCCTCCCCCTCTTCTCTCATCTCCCAGTATATCTCTGACACTTTGCCCTCCCCGACTCACACCCCCGAAAGCACCCTATCCTGGATCCATTGTGTCGGGAGCAGCGGAAATTTCCTCACCAGTTGTTTCGTGAACGCTCTCACCTGCATATATCTAAAGAAATTTCCCCGGGGAAGCTCATACTTTTCCTCAAGCACTCCCAAGCTCGCAAACGTCCCGTCTATAAATAAATCTCCCACTCTCCTGATTCCTACCCGGTGCCAGCTCTGGAATCCTCCGCCCAGCCTCCCTGGGGCAAACCTATGGTTGTTCCTGATCGGGGACCACACCGAGGCTCCCAGCACACCCGTCTGTCGCCTCCATTGCCCCCAGATACTTAATGTTGCCGCCACCACTGGGTTCGTGGTAAATATTTTTGGGGAGAGCGGTAGTGGCGCCGTCACCAGCGCTTTTAAACTCGTCCCTTTGCAGGACTTCATCTCCAACCTTTTCCACGCCTCTCCCTCTATCATCCATTTACGAATCATCGCCATGTTGGCGGCCCAGTAGTAGTCGCCCAAATTCGGCAACGCCAGTCCCCCTCTGTCTCTGCTACGTTCGATGTCTAACTCTTAATGTCTAAACCAATATATTTAAAAGCCCCAGAGGCCTGACACCTGGGGCGAGATTCTCCGACCCCCCGCCGGGTCGGAGAATCGCCGGGGGCTGGCGTGAATCCCGCCGCCGCCAGTTGCCGAATTCTCCGGCACCGGATATTCGACGGGGGTGGGAATTGCGCCGCGCTGGTTGGTGGGCCCCCCCCCCCCAGCGATTCTCCGGCCCGGATGGGCCGAAGTCCTGCTGCTAGAATGCCTGTCCCGCCGGCGTAGATTAAACCACCTACCTTACCGGCGGGACAAGGCGGAACGGGCGGGCTCCGGGGTCCTGGGGGGGGCGCGGGGCGATCTGGCCCCGGGGGGTGCCCCCACAGTGGCCTGGCCCGCGATCCGCGGGTGGGCCTGTGCCGTGGGGGCACTCTTTTCCTTCCGCCTTGGCCACGGTCTCCACCATGGCGGAGGCAGAAGAGACTCCCTCCACAGCGCATGCGCGGGGATGCCGTGAGCGACCGCTAACGCTCCCGCGCATGCGCCGCCCGGAGATGTTATTTCCGCGCCAGCTGGCGGGGCACCAAAGGCCTTTCCCGCCAGCTGGCAGGGCGGAAATTAGTCCGGCGCAGGCCTAGCCCCTTAAGGGTGGGGCTCGGCCCCCCAAGATGCGGAGGATTCTGCACCTTTGGGGCGCCGCGATGCCCGTCTGATTTGCGCCGTTTTGGGTGCCGGTCGGCGGACATCGCGCCGATACCACAGGATTTCGCCCCTGATCTTGAATTTCACTTAATCTTATTAATAACACATTCTCCAAATTTCAAAATAGCACCCCATAAGAAATCATCAATATGCATCAAGAATATGTCTGAATGTTTCCTCCTTTGAAATCGATAAAATATTGTGGGATCTGCCTTTTGATAAAAACAGCTACTTTCAGAAACACAAATCTCATCAAAAAAATACCACACCTTCGAAGGCCATAGATGTATTCATTGAATTTCCAGTTTGACTTCTGCATTGCTTGTTTCTTTGGGCAGTTTCAGTAACACATCTATCGAAGGTATCACCCTCAACAGGCGCCGGAGTGTGGCGACTTGGGGCTATTCACAGTAACTTCATTGCAGTATTAATGTAAGCCTACTTGTGACACCAATAAAGATGATTATTATTAGATATGCAGCATTTATGTCAGCAGATCTGCACTCCCAAGAATTAGTGACAAAAAGAGCTAATAAGGCTTTGCCAGATTACCTTCCCAGTTGTGGAACAGTCAACATCTGTATTGCCTGGTGGCTCTTCAAAACCCTGAGTAACTAGACTCATTTTAGCCTTCTAAGTCCCAGTTGCAAGGACCTTTTCTGGAGAAATCAATCTATGTGACAAGCCTTGTTGTCCCCTATCTGGGACTTCTGAATAAAGTCCAATTTTTTCCCAACCATCTAAGTAGTTCTGCTTTATCTCTCTTATTAATTTATCCTCAGGTTTGTTGGCAGCCAGGGAAGCACGGAGACGCAATGGATACCTCTGCTGCCTCACGGCGCCGAGGTCCCAGGTTCGATCCCGGCTCTGGGTCACTGTCCGTGTGGAGTTTTCACATTCTCCCTGTGTTTGCATGGGTTTTACCCACACAACCCAAAGATGTTCAGAGTAGGTGGATTGGCCATGTTAAATTGACCCTTAATTGGCAAAAAATAAATTAGGTACTCTAAATTTATTTTTAAAACGTTGGTTGGCAGCCAAAATGCGCAATAGTCATGAAGACTTCTATTTTTAGTCCTATCTCGAAATTGCTCTGTAGCCCTTGATTCGTTGTGTAATCTATTCAAATCTTTCCTTGCACTTCAATGACTTTCGGGATGATTAATACCGTAAGATCTCTCTCACATGGTTTGAAACTTTCTCAACAAGTGATAATTTTCAAACTCAAGAGTCACTCTCAGACGCACTCTTAGAATTTGCACTACACTTACATGCTTATTATCCCATTCTACCAGAGCAACATCCAGCCGTTAACCAAACGTATGGGTCTGGATTCTCCGATATGAAGACTAAGCGCTGATACTGGTGTGGGAACAGTGGCGTTTTACGCCAGGAAAAATGGCGCCAAAGTTGAACCGATCCTCTGTCTGGTGGGAAGCTAACAGGCACGCAGTGTAAATCCCCCAGCTTCACCTGCCGATACGGCCCGAGAGTTGCCGGGTCCGTGTCGCACATGCGCACGGCGGCGGCCTGCAGCGGCCGTGCCGTGCCACATGGCGCCGGCTGCATGTGGACCCAGCCCGCCACATACTGTCCCCCAGTAACCCCCCTCGCCACCCCCGGACCACCCCCAGCCCCCGCCAAAACCCCCCGACTGTGGCACGCTGGACTCAGTCTGCAGCCGCCACGCCGGGTTCACGGAAAAAAATAGGTAAGTGTTCCATGCCGTTGGGAACTCGACCCATCGGGGACGGAGCATCGGGGGAGGGCCTCAGGTGATGTCCTGCAAAAGCGGTGCTGACCCCCAATTTCGGTGCAAACGGTGAATCTCCGGCCGATCGCCGAACGCAATTTTGGGGTCTGCGTCTGGAGAATCCCATCCATTCTGTTCCTCAGTACCATTTTGATTGATTGATATTTATTTTCACTTGCACTGAAGTACAGTGAAATGTATTTTTCTGCGGCCAAGGGAACGTATACAGGACGTACATAGTAGACAAAAGAATAATCGACAGAGCACATTGACAAATGGTACATCCACAAATCGTGATTGGTTACAGTGCGGAACAAGGGCCAAACAAGCAATACATGAGCACGAGCAGCATAGGGCATCATGAATAGTGTCATGAATAGTGTTCTTACTGTCCGAGGGAGAATTGTTGAGGAGTCTAGTGCTAGTGGGGAAGAAGCTGTTCCTGGGTCTGGATGTGCGCGTCTTCAGACTTCTGTATCTTCTGCCTGATGGAAGGGTCTGGAAGAGGGCAAAACCTGGGTGTGAGGGGTCTCTGACAATGAAGTCTGCCTTCCTGAGGCGGTGGGAGGTGTAGACAGAATCAATGGGAGGATGGCAAGCTTATGTGATGCGTTGGGCTGAGTTCACCACACTCTGCCATTTCTTACAATCTTGGGCCAAGCAGTTGCCATACCAAGCTGTGATGTTTTGACAAGTCACATTGAGAGGAGTCACAGTGTGACTCATTACCTTCTGTCATTTGCTTAGATAGAGATTTTGTGATCAATCCTGATTAAGCATGAGGAATGAACCATGTTGGACAAGCACTGGGAGACCACCATGACCGATTACTTTACTGGGGCCTTTCCATTCTCTAATAGAGTACGAGAGTGACCTTGCAGGGAACATAAAAACTAACTATAAACGAGGATAACCAGGGAAAGAGTAGGGCCCATTAGGGACCAACAGGGAAATCTGTAGATGGAGCCAGAGGACATTGGTAGGGTTTTGAATGAATACTTCATATCTGTCTTCATCCAAGAGAATGAAGAGGTAGATATAGAACTCAGGGAGAGAAACTGTGAGGTTCCTGAACAAATTGTCATGGGGAGAGATATTGGTAGTGTTGGCAGGCTTAAAATTGGACAAATCTCCAGGTCTGGATGAATTGTGTCCCCAGCTGCTGTGGGAGGTGAGGGAGGAGATTGTTAAACTCTGACCCAAATTTTTAATTCTTCTCTGTCATGGAAGAGGTGCCAAAGGACTGGAGGACAGCTAATGTGGTCCCACTATTTAAGAAATGTTGTGAAGAAAAGTCAGGGAACTACAGGCCAGTGAATCTCACGTCAATGGTAGAGAAACTATTGGAGAAAAATCTAAAGGAGCGAATCTATCTCCACTTGGACAGGCAAGGTTTGATCAGGACTAGTGAGCGTGGCTTTGTCAGAGGGAGGTCATAATTAACAAATTTGATTGAATTTTGAAGAGGTGACCAGGTGTGTAGATGAGGGTAGTGCAGTTGATGTAGTTTACATGGATTTCAGCAAAGCCTTTGACAAGGTCCCACATGGGAGACTTAGAAAGAAGGCAAATGCACATGGGATACAGGGTAACTTGATAAGGTGGATTCAAAATTGACTTAGCCGTAGGAGACAGAGGGTGATGACAGTTGGCTGCGTTAGTGACTGGAAGCTAGTGTCCAGTGTATCACAGTGATCTGCGTTGTGTCCCCTATTGTTTGTCATTTATATAAATGACTTAGATGACTATGTGGGGGGTAGGATCAGTAAGTTTGCGGATGGCGCAAAGATTGGCCGGGTGGTTAACAGTGAGGTTAGGTGTCTTGGGATCACTTGCAGGTAGGTCTAAGAAGTGCTCGTATCCCACCACTGCTGGTATCATGATGTGTTGGGTGTTCTGGATCACATACAGGTCACCAACACTTGAAATAGTGTAACACTATTTTATTGAATCATTAACTGTTTAAACATACTTAGACGAAAGACCTTTGCCTTGTCCTAACCGGGTGATGCACTCAGCACATGGTGAATGTCTGTGTTGCAGGCTGTGAGCTCTGTCATCCTAGCTAGCTGCAACTTGAATGAGCGGGAACTCTGAGCCCCCTGTCTTTATAGTGCGTGTGCTCTCACTGGTGATTGGCTGCGGTGTTGTGTGTGTTGATTGGTCCCACTGTGTGTCCATCAGTGTGTGTCTGCACCATGATATACTGGTGTATATTATGACAGAGGCGAGCCGTGGTTGATCGTCGGGTAGTGAGGCGGCCGTTGAGTCGAGGTCCTGGAACACCGTTGGTGTCCATGTGCTGCGGGGTGGACGAGATAGTGGCGCCCGGAGATCCTGGGAATTACAAAATGGTGGCGCCCATGGAGCACTCGTTGCAGTGGTGGAGCAAGATGGCGGGCCCATGAAACGTACGTGTTGTGCGGAGGAGAAGATGGCGCCGCCCATTGGTCGCACATGGCCTGGAGAGGAGAGGAGGATGGCGGCGCCCATTGTCCGTGGGGGGGGGGGTTGGGGGCGACCGCGGCCGCTGAGCAGGCCTGGCACACCGCAGCGAAGTGGCCCTTCTTCCCGCAGGCCTTACAAAGGGCAGCATTGGCCAGGCAGCGTTGGCGGGGGTGTTTTTGCTGGCCGCAAAAGTAGCACCGGGGCCCCCCGGAGATCACTGGCTGGCGCGTAATGCAGACGTATTGGCTGGGTAGCGCCCCCGCTGGGGCGGCTGTGTGTGGGGCCCATGAAACGTAGGAGTAGTGGGCTGCGAGGTTGGGGGTGTAGGACTGGACATTGCGCAGGGCGACCGTCATGGAGAGCGCTAGTGTTTTAGTCTCTGTAGTATAGTTATTAGTCTAATAAAGCCTTCTTTACATTTTAATCTCTAAGCGTCATTATTGAGGGTACCTCACTGCGTATACCTGTTGATGGTCTGACTGTAGTCTATGACCATCCTATGTTTCTCCCGGTCTTTACAACCACCACTTGAGCTCTCCAGGGGCTGTTGCTGGCCTCGATAATGCCTTCCTTTAGTAACCGTTGGACTTCCGACCTAATCAAGGTCCGGTCCTGGGCACTGTACCGTCTGCTCCTGGTGGCGACGGGTTTGCAATCGGGGGTAAGGTTTGCAAACAGGGAAGGCGGGTCGACCTTGAGGGTCGCGAGGCCGCAGACAGTGAGGGGGGTATGGGGCCGCCGAATTGGAATGTTAAACTTTGCAAGTTACACTGCAAGTCCAGTCCCAGGAATGTGGCAGCGCAGAGATGGGGGAGGACGTAGAGTCGGAAGTTATTGAACTTCACGCCCTGGACCGTGAGTTTGGCTATGCAGTACCTGCGGATCTCCACAGAGTGGGACCCAGAGGCCAGGGAGATCTTTTGTTTAATCAGGTGTACAGCGAGGGAGCAGTGTCTTACCGTATTAGGATGGATGAAGCTCTCCGTGCTCCCAGAGTCGATCAAGCAGGATGTCTTGTGCCCGTTGATGAGTACCAACGTTGTAGCGGTTGAAAGCGTTCGGGGCCGAGATGGTCCGGTGTCACTGAGGCAAGTTGTGGCAGAAGCTGAGAGATCTCGTCGGGTGATACATGGCCACCCGTGTCGGGGTCCTGAGACATCATCCAAGATGACTGCCCCCATGAATCGCACATGGCCTGTGAGGAGAGGAATGGCAGCGGGCCCGGTTCGCCTGTGGAGACAGTGGCGGCCGACCGGGCCTGGCATACTGCCACGAGGTGCCCCTTCTTCCCGCAGCCCTTGCAGATTGCGGGTCGGGCAGGGCAGCGTTGCCGGGGATGTTTGTTTTGCCCGCATAAATAGCATCGCCCCCCCCCCCCCCCCAAACGGGGTTTCCTGGCTGCCGCACTGCACAAGTTTGTGAGGAATTTAGGGGTGCTTTGGAATCGGCCGCGGGTGGGGTCCACACTGTCCATGCAGGTACCGCGCGGTCGGGAACGTAAACCTGGACATTTCGGGAAGCTACATCTCGGGAGTGCGCAAGTTTCCGTGCCTCTTTAAACCCTAGCGTGTCGTTTTCCAGCAGTCGCTGGCGGATTTTAGAGGACAGCATGCCCGCAACCAAAGCATCCCGTATTAAGAGTTCGGTGTGGTCATTGGCTGAGACTTGTGGACAGTTACAGTTTCTACCTAACACTAACAATGCGCGGTAAAAATCGTCCAGTGATTCCCCTGGGATCTGCCGTCTGGTAGCTAAAAGATGCTGAGCGTATACCTGATTCACAGTGCGGACGTAATGCTCTTTTAACAAAGTCATTGCATCCTCGTAACCATCCGCGTATTCGATAAGCGTGTAGATTTCTGGGCTCACCCTTGAGTAGAGGACTTGCATTTTCTGTTCCTCTGTGGGGGTAGTCGGGGCCGTCCTGATGTACCCGTTGAAACATGCCAGCCAATGTTTAAAAGTTGCTGCTGCATTTGCCGCGTGGGGGTTGATTTATCATAGAATTTACAGTGCAGAAGGAGGCCATTCGGCCCATCGTGTCTGCACCGGCTCTTGGAAAGAGCACCCTACCCAAGGTCAACACCTCCACCCTATCCCCATAACCCAGTAACCCCACCCAACACTAAGGGCAATTTTGGACACTAAGGGCAATTTATCATGGCCAATCCACCTAACCTGCACATCTTTGGACTGTGGGAGGAAACCGGAGCACCCGGAGGAAACCTACGCACACACGGGGAGGATGTGCAGACTCCACACAGACAGTGACCCAAGCCGGAATCGAACCTGGGACCCTGGAGCTGTGAAGCAATTGTGCTATCCACAATGCTACCGTGCTGCCCCTTTGTAGACACTCTGGCTTGATGTGGAGAGTAGCCATTCTTCAATTCTTGTTCATTAAATTGATGCACGATCAATCACTACTGAAGCGAGATTGTAGTCCAATTGAAGGCTTTAATGAACAAGTAGTTACCCCAGCAGCTCCGGTACAGAATGACTGCTGTGGGTGAAACACAGACTCTTATGCTCCGCCTGGGAGGAACCAGCAGGCAGGTTCTACCATTCATACTACAGTATAAGGTACATCCCACCTAGGTACCGCGATACCCCTAATATAGCCTCCCACAATTAGTTTATAGTCCAATGTGCATCAACTTGTGATTGATTAAGTATTTAACTTTGTGTGTATTAATAAACAATTATTGTACTGAACAACTTGTGTGATCATTTGTCCACCGTACACTGGTTAAACACACACTGTGGTTTATAAAGGTACAACACTTGACAAATCAACTTGAATTCTTCAAGGATGTAATGAGTGCAGTTGCTAAGGGGAGCCAGTGGATGTGGTTTATTTGGATTTTCAGAAGGCTTTTGACAAAGTCCTGCATAAGAGAGTAAAGCACATGGGATTAGGGGTAGTGTATTACGATTGATAGAAAACTGGTTGGCAGACAGGAAACAGATAGTAGGAATTACCAGGGGCGGAATTCTCCGGAAACGGCGCGATGTCCGCCGACTGGCGCCTAAAATGGCGCAAATCAGTCGGGCATCGCGCCGCCACAAAGGTGCGGAATGCTCCGCATCTTTGGGGGCCGAGCCCCAACCTTGAGGTGCTAGGCCCGCGCCGGACTGATTTCCGCCCCGCCAGCTGGCGGAAAAGGCCTTTGGTGCCCCGCCAGCTGACGCAGAAATGACATCTCCAGGCGGCGCAATCGCGGGAGCGTCAGCGGCCGCTGACGGCATTCCCGCGTATGCGCAGTGGAGGAAGTCTCTTCCGCCTCCGCCATGGTGGAGACCGTGGCGAAGGCGGAAGAGAAAGAGTGCCCCCACGGCACAGGCCCGCTCGCGGATTGGTGGGCCCCGTTCATGGGCCAGGCCACCGTGGGGGCACCCCCTGTGGCCAGATCGCCCCGCGCCCCCCCCAGGACCCCGGAGCCCTCCCGCGCCGCCTTGTCCTGCCGGTAAAAGAGGTGGTTTAATCTACGCCGGCGGGACAGGCATTCTAGCGGTGGTACTTCGGCCCATCCGGGCCGGAGAATCGCGGAGGGGGCCCGCCAACCGGCGCGGCGCGGCGCGATTCCCGCCCCCGCCGAATATCCGGTGGTGACGAATTCGGCAACTGGCGGGGGCGGGATTCACGCCAGCCGCCGGCAATTCTCCGACCCGACGGGGGGTCGGAGAATCTTGCCCCAGGTCTTTTTCAAATTGACAGGCAGTGACTAGTGGGGGACCACAGGGACCGGTGCTAGGACCTCAGCTATTCACATATATACATAGAAAATAGGAGCAGGAGGAGGCCTTTTGGCCCTTCAAGCCAGCTCCGCCATTTATCACGATCATGGCTGATCTTCCAACTCAAGAGCCAAATCCTGCTTTCTCCCCATAACCTTTGATCCCATTCGCCCCAAGTGCTATATCTAGCCGCCTCTTGAATATATTCAACATTCTTGCATCAACTACTTCCTGTGGTAATGAATTCCACAGGCTCTCCACTCTTTGGGTGAAGAAATATCTCTTCACTTCTGTCCGAAATGGTTCACCCTGAATCCTCAGGCTGTGACCCCTGGTTCTGGACACACCCACCACGAGAAAATACCAGAATTCACAAATAACCTCCTCTCAAAAAACAAGAGCTGGGAGGGGGACGCAATCGCCCCCAACCCCCCCCTTTACAAACTTGCAGTTTCTAAAATCCCTCCCCCCCCCGGCCCCCCCATCAGCAACCAAAAATACCAGTAACTCCTAACTTTGACAAACTTAACTCCTCAACCCATACTTGTTCTCCCCCAGCTTATGGTCCCTTATAAAGTCATTAGCCTCCTCCGGGGTCTCAGGATAATACTCCTGGTCAACACAAGCCACCCAAAATCTGGCCGGATACAGCACCCCGAACCGAAGCTGTTGCCCGCTTGCCTCCTCGCCAGCTCCATGCCAATGACCTGGTGGATTCGGATTCGATTACGTTCCCATTCACAGACTCGCTTTGCCTAGGCCCGACTCAGGATCTTCTCCTTCTCCAAAAACTTGTGCATCTGCACAATCTCTGCCTGTGGTGGCTCCCCTGCTCTCAGCTTCTGCCTCAAAGACCTATGGGATCGTGCCCAACACTTTTTCCTCCACCAACCTGGCCAAATCCTGGAAACATGGAGGAGTCTTTCTAATCATGTGCATATGTCCTGGTCTTTCCTGAAGTTGGAAAGGTTCTGGAGGTCAGTCCGATCCTGGGGGGGGGGGTGGCCCCGATGAGGCCTGGCCCGCGATTGGGGCCCACCAATCGGCGGGCCGGCTTCTCTAGCTGGGGGCCTCCTTTCTTCCACGCCGGCCCATGTTGCGTCGGGGCCGGCGTTGAAGGAAGCCACAGCGCAAGCGCGGATCCCGCTGCGCCCAGTTGACGCCGGGATCAGCAGCCCCTGTAGGGGCCAGAATTGCTGATCCTCAGGCTGTTTTGACGCCGTCGAGAAACGTGACGGCGTTTTTGACAGCGTCAACACTTAGCCTCAGGGCCACAGAATCCCGGCCCCTATGTTTTTTGTGTATGGAACGATCTGCATGGACTGTACGCAGAACAATACATTTCATTGTACCTCGGTACCCGTGACAATAAACCCAAATCCAAATCTAAATTTCTTCACCCAAAGAATGGTGAGTCTGTGGCGTTTGTAACCACATGAAGTAGTTGAGGCCAAAACATTATATGTTTTCAAGAAGCAATTAGATATAACACTTGGGGTGAAGGGGATCAAAGGATATGGGGAGAAGAAGGTGGGATTAGGCTATTGAGTTGGATGATCAGTCATGATCACAATGAATGGTAGAGCAGGTTCGAAGGGACGAATGGCCTCTTTCAGCTCCTATTTTCTATGTTTCTTTTACCCTCTCTTTTGCAATACACAAATCTCCTGAGTTAATGTCTATCTCAGCTGATATTATACGATGCCCTGCGGTTCTCACAAATTTTTCCGAGACCTCAGCCTTGATGAAAGCTATTTTCCCTTCACTTAACGCATTCAACTGTGCAGATAAAATGATCGAATTGTAGCACCTCCCCGGTCAGAAGGCCTATTGTCCAGTATAGCGGGTACTTTGAGGTTTCTCCCGTAGATGAGATTGATACGGTCGATACTCTCCAATCATCTAAAGCAAATAATTTACATGAACCACATCTGCCAGTACAGTTGTCAACTCATGGCGCTGAGGTCCCAGGTTCGATCCTGGCCCTGAGTCACTGTCCGTATGGAGTTTGCACATTCTCCCTGTGTTTGCGTGGGTTTCGCCCCACAACCCGAAGATATGTAGAGGAGATGGCTTGGCCATGCTAAACTGTCCCTTAATTGGAAAAAAAATGAATTGGGTACTCTAATTAATTTTTTTAAAATGAGGTGGCCTTTCATGATCTTTCATGATCTCAGGACTTCACAAAGCAATTTACAGCCAATCAAAAACATTTGAGGTGTAGTCACAGTTCTAATGGTGGAAACCTTGCAATGATGGAAGTTGAGATTTCGTTGCCAACTCATTTAAACACATTCATCCGCTTTTTGGGCAAGCAAGTGCTGAAGTGTTGTTGGACACTAATATGATTGTAAACTAGACAGGAATCAGCAGTAATTTCTTTCTTGCTCATTCTCTGCACATATTACATCCGTACTGGAAAACTGTTAGAAATGCAGAAGGAAATGACACCACAGAATCTGTTGCTAACAGTAATTATCCCTGAATGAATAAAATAGAGTCAGAGCAAACTAGAAAACTGACTTGAATTTCTAATCTACAGAAGAAAAAATCTATTCTATCGATGCCTTTAAGCTACATGGCGAAAGGTAAAGTCACCATAGTCCCAGATGACCATAGGCTCAGGTGAGGGGCAAGGTTGAGAAGGCGGAGCCTTCATGCATTTCCTCAACCAGTACGGGAATTGAACCCGTGCTGCTAGCTTTGCTCTGTATCACAAACCAGCTGTCTAACCGACTGAGCTAAAGTTGGTGAGAATATGTGCTCTCACTGTCATTCCAATAAAGCACAATGGGGCCTCTGAGAAAGTTGCAGCATAATTCACATGGTAAACCCGTGCGCAGCTGGAAAGCACCGAGAGGCTTTATGTCGCGGAACTCTACACAACATAAAGTGGAAGTGGTTTCTGTTATTGGGATGAGCTCACACATTTCCTTAAATGGTGACAGTCACACACTGCTGTGATGGATAAACACCTCAGTTTACATCCTGTCATGAACGAGGATGTAAAAGAAACGCACGCAAGAAATTCCATTGCTAATATCTTTTTTTTTTGCAAAAATATACTTCAGCCATAAAATATCTGAAAGGACATTACAAACATTTCAAAGTGGCCATCAGACAAAGTGCAATAATATTCAGATTCTCTGCACATGTCCTGTTTCACTCTGAGGTGCATTAATACAGCTAAAGAAACATTACAGACATTTCAAAAAGGTCATTCTAAATGGCGCAAAGGTATCCAAATTGTCTACCTCGATCAAGTTGCACCCGGAGGTGCTAATATCAGACAAGTAGGTTTGGGTTAAAGAGCAGATTCCAAGTACAGGGACCCACATTTCATTGTTCACATAGATGTGCTACAAACACATTTCAAAAAGCTTTCCTGAATTTCAACAATTTAAACTTTAACTCCAAAGACCCAAAGTATTGCTCTGGGTACCCAGGTTCAAATCCCTCCACTGCAGATGGTGAAATTTGAATTCAATAAAAATCTGAAATTAAGTCGAATGATGACCGTAAAACCATTGCCGATTGTTGTAAAAACCCAGCTCGTTCACTAATGCCCTTTAGGGAAGGAAATCTGCCATCCTTACCTGGTCTGGCCTACATGTGACTCCAGACCCACAGCAATGTGGTTGACTCTTAACAATCTCCCTCAAGGGCAATTAGGTATGGGCAATAAATGCTGGCTGAGCCTGCGATGCCACACGTCCCATGAACGAATAAAAAAAAAGTGCAATCTCATGTGTAACATGGGACTCTCCATTTGGTTATTAGACTTCCTGGGGCACCTTTCACCAAATGCAGTGATCATAAGTGACTGGTCAGTGTTGTGCTGTGGTGCTGGTTATGTGCCCCCATGAATAGGCCCACTGAATTCCATTCAACTCGCAAGAAACGTGAATTGGTTCCTGACCCACAGCAAATGTGCTCATTTCAACACAAAAGCAAAATAATGCAGATGTTGGAAATCTGAAATAAAAACTGAAAATACTAGACCTACACGGCAGGGCAGATAGCATCCATGGAGAGGAAAACAGAGTTAATGTTATCTCAGAGCCCAAAACCACTGCTCATTGCTTCGCCGTGCTCCATGTTCAGAGTCACATCAACATCTTACTAGGTGACCAGTGTGAAAGGTCAATCAAGACATTCTCTAGCTGTAAACTTTAGAGGTGGAATTCGGGACCATAGGGTCCTTAAGGTGTAAAAATGATGCCTGTGTTGTAAATGTACACTCTTTATGTGAAGTGTATATTGCTACATTGGTTAGCAGCCTGCACCTGATGCTCACCAGAAACATGCAGAGCAGGCAGATCATAATGGCAATGAGTGTACAATCCCTGACTTGATTTCAGAAAGGCAGGTGATGAAAGATAGAATTGGAGCCAAATTTTAGAAGCATTTATTTCTGAACATATAAATTAGGAGCTGGTGAAGGCCACACGGACCCTCGAGCCTATTCCACCGTTCAATAAGATCATGGATGATCTGGTTGTAACTTCCACCCCATATTCCAACAGAGTTACCCATCACAAATATACACCTCCTCGCCCAACAACCACAGCTTAAGTCGAAAGCCAATCACTGCAGATACTGGAATCTGAAACACAAACGGAAATCCTAGACAATCTTAACAAGGTTTGACCCAGATGTGGAGAGAGAACGGAGCTAACGTTTCGAGTTTTGATGATTCTTTGTTCAAGCTAATCTGTTTATTGAGACACAGGTGAATCCCCAGTTCTGGAGCCATAGCCATAGAGCGTTACAGCACAGAAAAAGGCCCTTCTGCCCATCGTGTCTCCACCAGCCATCAAGCACCTATCTACCCTAAACCCATTTTCCAGCATTGGCCCATAGCCTTGCTATGGCATTTCAAGTGCTCTTCTAAATACTTCTTCAATGTTGTGAGGGCTCCTGCCTCTACCACCCTTTCAGAAGTGAGTTTCAGTTTCCCACCACTCTCTGGGTGAAAAGCTTTTCTTCAAATCCCCTCTTAATCTCCTGCCCCTTATCTTAAATCAATACACCCTGGTCATTAGCCCTTCTACTAAGGAGAAACCTTTCTTTCTGTCTACCCTATCTATGTCTCTCATAATTTTGTACACCACAATCAGGTTCCCTCTTAGCCTTCTCTGCTCTGACGAAAACAATCCCGGCTTAACCAGCTTCTCTTCATAGCTGAAATGCTCCAGTCCAGGCAACATGCTGGTGAATCTAATTTGCACTCTCTCCAGTGCATGCACATCCTTCCTATAGTGTGGTGACCAGAACTGCACACAGTACTCTAGCTGTGGCCTAACAAGCATTTTATTCAGCTTCATCATAACTTCCCTGCTCTTAGCACTGTTACTTCACAGCACCATGGTCCCAGGTTCGATTCCCGGCATGGGTCACTGTCTGTGCGAGGTCTGCATGTTCTCCCTGTGTCTGCGTGGGTTTCCTACCTAGGCCCATTCCCCTGCACTATCCCCGCAACCTAACCATATTTTTAGACTTAGGGAGGAAACTGGAGCACCCAGGGGAAACCCATGCAGATACGAGGAGAATGTGCAAACTCCACACAGACAGTCATCTAAGGTCGGAATTAAACCTGAATTCTGGTGCCGTTCCTAGCGTCCTGCCATTTATTGTGTATTCCCTTACCTTGTTAGTCCTTCCACAATGCAACACCTCACACATATCAGGGTTAAATTCCATTTGCCACTGGCCAGCCCATCGATATTGCCCTGTAATTTAAGGCTTTCCTCCTCGCAATTTATCACACCACCAATTTTCGTGTCATCTGAGAACTTCCTAATCATGACTCCCACATTCATATTTAGATTATTAATGTAGACTGCAAACAGCATGGGACGCAACACCGATTCCTGCAGTACACCACTGGACACAGGCTTCCAGACACAAAAAGGACCAGGTAATTCCCATCATTTGTATACAGTCAAATACCATTAATACCCAATGAACAGATTCCCCTCAAAGCAACAGTTGACAACTTGCATCCATCCATTTAATTTTAGAGATTTAATTTCCCTCTGGAATTTGTGTCATGCCAGCAAGGTCAATCGGTCACCTTTTCCCACTCACACTTTTCACAAAGCGTACATTATTCCACAAGGAACAATTATCTACATAATATTCAATACTAGCTTCAGCATGCACATTGTATAGATTCTCACTTAAAATATTTGACAAATGGAATCCAAAAGAGGCAGTGTCCCAGCAGCCTTAATGCTTTTTAAAAAAATGTATTTCATTACCAACATGTGTCAAAACAGGTTACAACAAATAAACACCACAAGACCATATGACCATAAGACATAGGAGCGGAAGTAAGGCCATTCGGCCCATTGAGTCCACTCCACCATTCAATCATGGCTGATTTCAACTCCATTTACCCGCTCTCTCTCCATAGCCCTTAATTCCTCGAGAAATCAAGAATTTATCAACTTCTGTCTTAAAGACACTCAACGTCCTGGCCTCCACCGCCCTCTGTGGCAATGAATTCCACAGACCCACCACTCTCTGGCTGAAGAAATTTCTCCTCATCTCTGTTCTAAAGTGACTCCCTTTTATTCTAAGGCTGTGCCCCCGGGTCCTAGTCTCCCCTGCTAATGGAAACAACTTCCCTACATCCACCCTATCTAAGCCATTCATTATCTTGTAAGTTTCTATTAGATCTCCCCTCAACCTCCTAAACTCCAATGAATATAATCCCAGGATCCTCAGACGTTCATCGGATGTTAGGCCTACCATTCCTGGGATCATCCGTGTGAATCTCCGCTGGACCCGCTCCAGTGCCCAAAATTGCTCACAGTATTCTAAATGGGGCCTAACTAATGCTTTATAAAGCTTCAGAAGTACATCCCTGCTTTTATATTCCAAGCCTCTTGAGATGAATGACAACATTGCATTTGCTTTCTTAATTACGGACTCAACCTGCAAGTTTACCTTTAGAGAATCCTGGACTAGGACTCCCAAGTCCTTTTGCACTTCAGCATTATGAATTTTGTCACCGTTTAGAAAATAGTCCATGCCTCTATTCTTTTTTCCAAAGTGCAAGACCTCGCACTTGCCGACGTTGAATTTCATCAGCCATTTCTGGGACCACTCTCCTAAACTGTCTAAATCTTTCTGCAGCCTCCCCACCTCCTCCATACTACCTGCCCCTCCACCTATCTTTGTATCATCGGCAAACTTAGCCAGAATGCCCCCAGTCCCGTCATCTAGATCGTTAATATATAAAGAGAACAGCTGTGGCCCCAACACTGAACCCTGCGGGACACCACTCGTCACTGGTTGCCATTCCGAAAAAGAACCTTTTATCCCAACTCTCTGCCTTCTGCCTGACAGCCAATCGTCAATCCATGTTAGTACCTTGCCTCGAATACCATGGGCCCTTATTTTACTCAGCAGTCTCCCGTGAGGCACCTTATGACTCTGGGAAACATACTTCCAGGCAATTAACTATACAGTCTGTACAAATATTTCCCCTTTGTCACCCCCCCGCCAACGAACAGCTCCTCAAACACGGTCACAAACAGCCCCCACCTTTTCTGAAACCCCTCTGAAGAGCCCCTAAACTCATATTTTATCTTCTCCAATCGCAGGAAGTCGTACAGGTCACCCAACCAAGCCGCTACCCCCGGTGGTCGACAGCCACTCCAGTAAAATTTGCTGCCGTGCAATCAGAGACACAAAGGCCACGACATCGGCATTCCTCCTCTCCATGAGCTCCAGCTTCTCTGAAACCCCAAATACCGCCACCAAAGTGTCCAGGCCCATCTCTTCCTCCACTATCCTGGTTAAGACCGCAAACACTCTCGCCCAGAATCTTCCCAATTTTTGGCAACCCCGAAACATGTGCGTGCGATTCGCTGATCCCCGCCCACACCTCTCATACTCATCTGCTACCCCCTGAAAGAACCCACTCATTCTCTCCTGAGTCATATGTGCCCTGTACACCATCTTAAACTGTATCAGGCTCATCCTTAATGTTTTAACAACACTTATTATTTTCTTACCTTCCCAAGATAAAGGACAACATTTCCCATTTTCACTCATCCGAAATATAATTAATCCAACAGCACTCGAATATCCATCAGGAAGATTAGCATGTGAAGCATTGCCAAAATGCAGAGTTTTGTGTCCTTTAGGCTGTCAAAGGATCGGAATTTATGATTTAAATCTATCCAGATTTAACTTTCTTAATGGTTTATTTTCCCTTAAAACACTCTCCACTTAAGCGTGTTTCTTCATCAGAGTAGTTAACTCCAAATTAACATCAATATTAGCATCCGGCCTTGTTTGATTAACTGCTTAATCAAACTTTACAATTGCTCTGTCACTTCCTCGTTTTTCTGAGGACCTGGTAGTTTTACCTAGGATGGGAGTTATGCTCTCCAATTAGAATTGTTGATTTAGAGTTATTCTAATTTGTTTAATGTCTAAATCAACATATTTAAATGACCCCGCACAAGCCTGACTCCATTCGAAAACATCCACATGCACCATGGAGCTGCTGAAATTTCCTTTATGATACCAATAAAACATTAGGGGATCTAATGTTTCCTACTTCCGGGTTACAAACCGCAACTCAAGCGTGTTGCGCCAGTCAAGAAAGCCGTTTAGTGCTGGTCCGAGGAGTTGTGTTATGTAATTTGGAATAACACAAGCTGCCACTTGATGCAGTTTTGAGTAAAAGATGCTCCAGACTTTGAAGTGAGTTCAATGTGTTTTATTGAACTATTAGCACAGTTCTCAATGAGTTTGACTCTCTGCTAATCTAAATGTAGTAACTCAGTCTAACTGCAACAGCCTTGCTCTGAGCCACGTGCTGGGATGTGATGTGATGCTGAGGATACACCCTGTCTCACTCTGTAGATGTTGGTCTGTGGAAAGAGGCGGGGTGTGAGTGCCTCATCCCTTTTATAGTGAGTTGCCACCCCTGAGTGTCCTGACTGCTCATTGGTCGTGTCTTATTCTATGTGTTCATTAGCTGCATGTTTGCATATCATGACATCTCCCCTTTTTTTCACGTTTTGTTGGCATATGTGAATGTTTTTGTATGTGAATGAGTCTGTCCAACGTGACTACAGGAGGGCAACAGAACAGAGCAAACAAAACAAATGTTCACAAGTCCAGTCTCTGAGGCTTGTGTCTGATCCTGGTTGACCGCTGGAGAGGTGGCAGAGGGGACGACTGCGCCTTGACAGATGGGATGGATGCCTGACTGGGGGCCTTGTGATGCGAGGTATCAAGAGGTGGCAATTCAACATATGGAGGAGAAAGTGGTTGCGGGCAGGCAACTTTCCGCAGTGCCCATCAATTCCTTCGCATAATGGAGCCATCAGCCATACGTACAACATAAGAGCGGGGCGTGGCCTGTCGAACAACGACAGCCGGGGCAGACCACCCATCATCTGGTATCTGGATCCTGACAGTGTCTGCCGGGGATAGCACGGCCAGATCGGTGGCATGGACATCATAGCCCAGCTTTTGACGGTCTCTGAGCTGCTGCATCTTCTGCAGCACCGGGAGGTGATCCAGGTTGGGCAGGTGTATGGCTGGAAGCGTTGTCCGCAGGTCCCTGTTCATCAGGAGTTGAGACGGCGACATGCCAGTGGACAATGGCGTCGCCCTGTATGCGAGCAGTGCAAGGTGTATGTCGGAAGCAGAGTCCGCGGCCTTGCAGATGAGCTGTTTCACAATGTGCACCTCTTTCTCGACTTTTCCATTGGACTGTGGATAGTGCGGACTGGAGGTGACATGCTGGAAACTGTATGACCTGGCAAACGTGGACAATTCTCGACTGCTAAAGCACGGGCCATTGTCGCTCATGACGGTGATTGAGATGCCATGCCTTGAGAACGTCTCCTTACAGGCTTTGATGACGGCCCGCGAGGTGAGGTCCGGGTGCTTCAGCACCTCAGGATAATTCGAGAAATAGTCGATGATCAATACATAGTCGCGACCATTCGAATGAAAGAGGTCGATGCCAACCTTGGACCACAGGAGATCACTATGTCATGCAGCTGGAGCGTCTCCTTTCTCTGCGCTGGCTGGAACCGCTGACAGGTAGCACAGTTCAGGACCATGTTCGTGATGTCCTGGCTGATCCTGGGCCAGTAGGCAGCTTGCCGGGCTCTGCGTCTGTACTTCTCGACACCCAGGTGTCCCTCATAAATCTGGCGCAGCACCAAGGTCTGGAGACTGAGCGGAATGACAATCCTGTCCAGCTTGAGGAGGATACCATCAATCACCGTCAGGTCGTCCTTCACATTGTAAAATTGTGGGCACTGCCCTTTCTGCCAGCCATTGGTGAGGTTGTGGATGATGCGCTGCAAGAGGGGGTCCGTGGCTGTCTCATCACAGATGAGAACTACCTTCTCATCTGTCACCGGGAGAGTGCTAGCGCACAGCTGCACCTGTGATTCGATGTGCTGGATGTGCTGGCTCACTGGGCGAGGTGATAGAGCGGGACACTGCATCAGCGATGATGAGCTCCTTGCCAGGTGTGTACACCAAGTTGAAGTCATACCTCCTACGTTGAAACAGGGTTCTCTGCAACCGAGGTGTCATGTCGTTCAGGTCCTTGTGGATGATGTGGACCAGAGGCCTATGATCCATTTCGACAGTGAATGTCGGTAGGCCGTAGACATAATCATGAAATTTGAGGATGCCGGTGAGAAGACCCAAGCACTCCTTCTCAATCTGTGCATATCTGGTTTCAGTGGGCGACATTGCCCTTGATGCGTAGGCTACTGGTGCCCAGGATGATGTGTCATCTCGTTGAAGCAACACCGCACCGATGCCATCCTGACTCGCATCTGTGGATATCTTTGTCTCCCGGTTCGGGTCGAAGAACGCCAGGACTGGTGCAGTGGTGAGCTTGGCTTTCAGCTCCAGCCACTCTGTCCGGTGCTCCGCCTTCCACTCAAAGGCAGTCGACTTTTTTACCAGGTTGCTTAGGACCGTGGTGTGCGTGGCCATGTTTGGAATAAACTTGCCCGGAAAATTGACCATACCCAAGAAGCGCAGCACCGCCTTTTTGTCCTCAGGGACCTTCATCGCCTCAATGGCCTTGATTCTGTCTGTGTCCGGGCGCACACCATGCTCTGAGATCTGGTCGCCTAGGAGTTTGAGCGTCGATGTGCCAAAACAATCTTTGGTCCTGTTTAACTTTAGGCCGTTGGCATGTACACGGCGGAATACCTTCTGGAGACGGGAAACATGTTCTTCAGGGGTCGTGGACCATGTGACGATGTCGTCCACGTACACACACAAACCCCTTCAATGCCTTCCATCATCTGCTCCATGATGCGATGGAATATCTCCGATGCCGAGATGATGCCAAATGGCATGCGATTGTAGCAGTATCTGCCAAACGGTGTGTTGAAGGTGCAGAGCCTTCTGCTGGACTCTTCCAGCTGGATTTGCCAAAATCCCTGTGATGCATCCAATTTGGTGAAAAAACATGCGTGTGCCATCTCACTCGTGGGTTCCTCCCGTTTCAGGATGGGGTAGTGTTCCCGCATGATATTCTTATTGAGATCCTTGGGATCAATGTAGATGCGCAGTCCCCTGAAGGCTTCTTTACACACATCATCGAGCTGACCCAGTGATGCCTTTTTGCTGAAGATCCTTGAGCTGTGCCCTCAGGTGCTCTCTCAGTGAAGCAGGGACTCGTTGTGGTGCGTGGACCACTGGCTAGGCATCAGGCTGTAGCAGAATCTTGTATCGATACGGCAGCGTGCCCATCCCGTCGAACACATCTGGATACTGGGTGAGAATGTCGTTGATGCGGCCTGAAGATCCGCATGGGAGGATGTCGTGGTGTATACCCGTTGAATGAGGTCCAGCTGCTTGCAGGCGTGCGCACCTAGTAGGGATGCCCTGACCTGCTTAACAATTTTAAAGCGTAACCGTGCTTGTGTGTGTTGGTTGGATACGTGCAGATGGCAGGATCCCAGTGCCGTGATGGCATTCCCGTTGTAATCCAGGAGCTTGCAGGCAGCTGGAAGGTCCGTGGGGGCTTCTTAATGCGTCTGAAGTCTGCCTGTGAGAGGAGGTTGGCAGAGGCACCTGTGTCCAGCTTGAACTGGATGGAGCAGCGGTTAATCTTCATCACTGCTCGCCATTCGTCCTCGAAATCCACAGTTAGGATCGATTGGACTTGCAATGTGTCTGATGTGGCTTATTCACACTTTGTAATAATGCCCACACGGTAGGCATTGTCCAGGCATTCAGCATCTGGATCCATTGCACTGCCGGGATCAGAATCCTGTAGGCATTGTTGCACACTCCGGATGCGCCGTCGTCGGAACTGGGAGCGCTGGCTCCTTACTGGTGGTGCAGATCTGCACAGGGCTGCATAGTGGCCTGGCTTCCCGCAGTTTAAGCAGCGTCTGCCTCTTGCAGGGCAGTGTTTCTTTAAATGGGCGGTGCCACAGTTTGAACACGTCATGATGTCGGCGTCCTGGTGCTCCGTGCATCATTGCTCAGGCGCAGTGCGGTTCTCAGACGTCTGCACCTGCGCAGTGCGGGTTTCGGCCACTTCGTTATCCTGTTCTCATCGCGCATGCGTCGGGCCCCGGGAAGAGCGCACTAAACGGCCGCTTTCGTCAATGTTGAGGCGCTGCATCCGGGAGATGGCCTGCACACTCTCTGCCTCGTGGGAGGCTAGTTTATCATTTTCTGCCGTTTTGTACTAGGAATAGCGATTTTTAACGTGCTCATGCACTGTGCATGTTTCAATCGCAACTGGCAGGATCATCTGCTTGATCTTCAGTAACTGCTCTCTCAGAAGATCAGAGTGAACTCCAAAAACGATTTGGTCTCTGATCATGGAGTCAGTGATATCACCGAAGTTGCAGGATTGCGCTAGCAGCCTAAAGTAAGTTAAATATGAGGCAATCGCTGCTTGAATATGTAGCGCTCGAAGATTTTGTTGGTGTCCACCTCACAGTGGCTGTCGAACCTGTCCAGGATGGTCTGAAACTTTTTCTTGTCCTGGTCTTCGGCGAAGTAAAAGGAGTTGAATATTTCCAAGGCGTGATCACTCGCTGTTGTGAGGAAAAGAGCTATCTTCCGTGCATCAGACACACCATTGAGGTCTGATGCTTCGACGTAAAGCTGAAATTTCTGCTTGAATGTCCGCTAGTTGGCACTGAGATTGCCGAAGGTCCTGAGCTGGTGAGGAGCCGGAATCTTTTCCATTGTTCCGGTATACATTCGCTGGTCGTCACGGATCTTGCTGAGTTGAACTAACCAGATTGAACAGACTCCTGGTATCATGTTGTTTTATGTAATTTGGAATAACACAAGCTGCCACTTGATGCAGTTTTGAGTAAAAGATGCTCCAGACTTTGAAGTGAGTTCAATGTGTTTTATTGAACTATTAGGTTAGGTGGATTGGCCATGATAAATTGCCCTTAGTGTCCAAAATTGCCCTTAGTGTTGGGTGGGGTTACCGGGTTGTGGGGATAGGGTGGAGGTGTTGACCTTGGGTGGGGTGATCTTTCCAAGAGCTGGTGCAGACTCGATGGGCTGAATGGCCTCCTTCTGCACTGTAAATTCTATGAAATTAGCACAGTTCTCAATGAATTTGACTCTCTGCTAATCTAAATGTAGTAACTCAGTCTACCTGAACCAGCCTTGCTCTAAGCCACGTGCTGGGGTGTGATGCTGAGGATACACCCTGTCTCACTCTGTAGATGTTGGTCTGTGGAAAGAGGCGGGGTGTGAGTGCCTCATCCCTTTTATCGTGAGATACCACCCCAGAGTGTCCTGACTGCTCATTGGTCGTGTCCTATTCGATGTGTTCATTAGCTGCATGTTTGCATATCATCACACAAGGAATCTGAGGGCATCCTCCACGACTGCTTGGAGACTTTAGACTGGTCCATATTCAAGGCCGCTGCAGCTAACCTGGACGAGTAAGCAACCACCGTCACAGACTTCATCAGTAAGTGTGTCGAGGACTGTGTATCAAAGAAGACAATACGGGTATTCCCCAATCGGAAACCCTGGCTCAACCAAAGGGTTCACTCCCTGCTGAAGTTCCGGACGGAGGCGTTCAAGTCTGATGACCCTGACCTATATAAGAAATCCAGGTACGATGTACGGAAAGCCATCAGGGATGCAGAAAGACAAGATCGCATCAAACTAATAATAACTTAATAATCACTTATTGTCACAAGTGGGCGTCAACGAAGTTACTGTGAAAAGCCCCTCGTCGCCACATTCCGGCGCCTGTTCAGGGAGGCTGGTACGGGAATTGAACTCACGCTGCTGGCCTTATTCTGCATTTCAAGCCAGCTGTTTAGCCCACTGTGCTAAACCTAGAGTGCCAGGCCAACGACACTAATGCACGACAACTACGGCAGGGCCTACACAAGATCACAGGCTATAAATCAAGGCCAGGCGGAATATCTGGGGCTGGAGCACCCCTACCCGATGATCTGAACAAGTCCTATGCCCACTTTGAGCAGTCAGCCAATGTATCAGTGCCACCCGCCCCAACAGCCCTGGACACATCCATACCCACTATTACAGCCTCAGAGGTAAGAACTGCCTTCTTGAAAGTGAATCCGCGGAAAGCGACGGGCCCCGACGGAGTCCCTGGGCGAGGACTCAGAGCCTGCGCAGACTAGCTGGCGAGTGTATTCACAGATATCTTCACCATCTCACTCCTCCGCACTGAGGTCCCTACCTCCTTCAAGAAGACCACCATAATACCAGTACCAAAGATGAACAAGATAGCCTGTCTCAACGACTACCGACCGGTGGCCCTAACGTCTGTTATCATGAAATGATTCGAGCGGCTAGTCATGAGATGGATCACTGCCAGCCTCCCAGACGGTCTCGATCCACTGCAGTTTGCCTATCACTGCAACCGGTCCACAGCAGACGCTATCTCACTGACTCTGCAATCAACACTCAAACACCTCGAAAACAAGGACACCTATGTAAGATTGCTGTTCATAGACTACAGCTCCGCCTTCAACACCATTATCCCAACAAGACTAATAACCAAACTCCACAATCTTGGACTTGACCCCTCCCTGTGCAGCTGGATCTTCGACTTCCTCACCAACAGACCGCAATCTGTCAGGATAGGCAACAGCACCTTCTCCACAATAGTGCTCAACACCGGAGCCCAGCAACGATGTGTGCTCAGTCCTCTACTGTACTCCCTATACACACATGACTGTGTGGCAAGATTTAACTCCAACTCAATCTATAAGTTTGCGGATGATATGACTGTGGTGGACTTCATCTCAAACAATGACGAATCAGACTACAGGAGGGAGATAAATCACTTGGTTGCGTCGTGTACCGAAAACAACCTCTCTCTAAATGTTGGAAAGACCAAGGAACTGATCATCGACTTCAGGAAGCGCAGCACGACACCTACTCCCATCTGCATCAATGGCTCCGAAGTGGAGATGGTCGATAGCTTTAAGTTTTTGGGGGGTCACCATCACCAACAGTCTGTCCTGGTCCACTCACATTGATGCAATAGTCAAGAAAGCCCAACAACGTCTCTACTTCCTACGGAAGATAAAGAAATTCGGCATGTCGGCATCGACTCTCACAAACCTCTACAGATGTGCGATAGAGAGCATCCTATCCGGCTGCATCACAGCTTGGTATGGCAACTGCTCGGTCCAAGATTGCAAGAAACTGCAGAGTGTGGTGAACTCAGTCCAACGCATCACACAAACCTGCCACCTCCACATTGAATCTGTATACACCTCTCGCTGCCTCAGGAAGGCAGACAGCATTATCAGAGACCCCACCCACCCAGGTATTCTTCCAGACCCTTCTATCAGGCTGAAGGTACAGAAGTCTGAAGACTCGCACATCCAGACATAGGAACAGCTGATTCCCCATAGCTACAAGACTCCTCAACGACTCCCCCTTGGACTGATCTGTTCCCTGTAAGAACACTATTCACGGCACCCTATGCTGCTCTTGCTCATGTATTTGCTTTGTTTGCTTTGTTTGGCCCCTTGTTCCACATTGTAACCAATCACTGTTTTGTTGATGTACTGTTGCTCTTTTAATAATGAGGCTCTGTTTATAACAAGATGTTATGTCCCAACAGCGTCGCCAATACTGTGGGTATTTCTATTCATCTTACTGAACCACAAGGCTTTCCCGTATATCGGTCAAATGACCACACAACCAGTTAGTCAGTTCAAGTTCAAAGATGGTTTATTTACACACCAGGGTTACTTCGACATGCAAGCACAATAAACTACACCTATCAGTTACAATAACCTATACTTAACTTCAGGGCGACCGGCGCTGTGCAGATTGATAAGGCCTTTATCTTGATCTCACGTGGCTGGTTTGAAGAAGTGGATCTGTCTCTGCTGGGCTCATCCATCAGGTAGTGATCGTTGGTCTTGAACTTGGCTGTCTGGTCATTATGCTGCAGTTGGGCTGGCACAGGCCGGGTCCAAAAGAGGCTGGCACAGGCTGGGTCCAACAGAGGCTGGCACAGGCCTGGTCCAAAAGAGACTGAACACATGGCTGTGTCTCTTTTTATCCCTCTAGGGTTTTGCGCTCTTTGGGGCGGTCCTTGGTCTTGGACCCAATAGTTCGACAGGGCTCTGATCACTGCCTTCGATTTCGGCCAATAAAGGGGCGGGTGCCTTGGTGGCTGGGCAGGTCCTTAGCGGTCATTGACCTTGGCAGTTGGGCTCTCTGAGTAAAGGGAGTGCCGCCGATCAGCCTGTGGCTGTCACCGGTTTCTTGATTGAAGTCCTATTGTTCTGGGGAACGGGCCATTAGAATGCAAACGAGCGGGGGTTTCGATCAGGTTTAGCTACCTGCATTTCAAATACACAGAAGCTCTGTATCTGTCTGAGTCCTGGGTTGGCCATAATTCCCATGGTCCTTTGCAGGTGGCCATCTCAGATGGCTACATCACCATTTGTCAATGTTCTCTGTTGATTATTCTTGTGTCTACTTGGACGCAGAAAAATACTTTTCACTGTACTTCAGTACATGTGACAATAAATCAAATCAAATCAAAACTTGCTTTTGGTCGAACACAATCTATTTTCAGCAAAACAGATTTTACTGAAAAACACCACACAAACCTTTGCTAATATCCATAGTTTTCCTTCCACATCTGCTGCCTCTTTGCGGGTGGGGAGGCCGAGCTCAGGAACACCTCTCTCTGAATAGCATTGACCTGTAGAAATTCAACGTTTTTGTTAATTGTCGACATTCCAATGATTATGAAGTGAAAAGAGCTAAAAACAAAAGTAAATGTTACTTTTCCAACTTGTGGGGGAGTCTGTATTCAAGAATATTTTGTGTACAAATCTACTTTGGTGGCTAAGCTGGTTTCTCCTTATCTAGAACCTCAGAATAAACTTCAAACTCACTCCGCCTGGCTGATTCCCTTCATTTTTCCTCTCTGATTACTTTATCTTCAACTTTATTAGCAGCCTCCAAAACATCACAGTCATGAGTATTTCTGCTTCTAGTTATGTTCGGAGATGTTCTGTGACCTTCATATCATATTCTACTCAACTCAACCCATGACCTCGGCTCTCACTTTTATATCTGTCAAAACTATTATTGCAAGATCTCTCTCTTGCACTACTGAAGGCTCTTTCCTTGGAAGGTAATTCTTTTTTGGACGCAAGAGTCATTTCTATATCCAATATCGGCATTTGCATAGAATCATAGAATTTACATGCAGAAGGAGGCCATTCTGCCCATCAAGTCTGCACCGGACCTTGGAAAGAGTACCCGACCTAAGCCCACATCTCCACACTATCCCACAACACAGTAACTCCACCTAACCTTTTATTTTGGACACTAGGGCAATTTAGCATGGCCAATCCACATAACCTGCACATCTTTGGACTGTTGGGGGAAACTGGAGCACCCAGAGGAAACCCACGGGGAGAACGTGCAGACTCCACACAGGCATTGCACTGTCTTACTCTGCAAACTTTCAACTCATTTTGCCAGTGCATGAAACTCTCTGCTTGGCCAGCATCGTGAACCTTCAACCCAATACTTCAACCAGCCAACAACCTTCCCACATTGTCGCATCCGTCCATCCTCAGAACCCTCAGCGCAATAGGCTTGTGGATGTGATAACTCTCATGTGTGTCATAATAACTCGCATTATCACCATCCAGCTCTTAATCGACCACATTCTGTTCCTCAGGATCTTCATCACAAAAACACATGAGCATTTGAGGTATGAGGAGCTGTGTTTAATTCTATCATCTGTTCAAAGTCCATGACTTTGTAATTAATTCCAATTAATCATGAGAAATGAATCTTAACATTTTGATCACAACAAAAAGCAGTGGAGGCCAAATCACTGATTGTCTTTAAGGCAGCGATAGATGGGTTCTCGATTAATAAGAGATTGGGGTTATGCGGGTAAGGCAGGAGAATGGGGATGAGAAACATATCTGCCATGATTGAATGGCGGAGAAGACTCGACGGGCTGAATGGTCTAATTCTGCTCGTATATCATATGGTTTGGTAAGTGGGCAGCACGGTGACACAGTGGTTAGTACAGCTGCCTCACAGCTCTAGGGACCCAGGTTCAATTCCGGCCTCGGGTGACTGTCTGTGTGGAGTTTGCACTTTCTCCCCGTGTCCTCTGGGTGCTCCGGTTTCCTCCCACAGTCCAAAGATGTGCAGATTAGGTGGATTGGCCATGCTAAATTGTCCCTTAGTGTCCAGAAGGTTAGGTGGGGTTACTGGGTTACGGGGATAGGGTGGATGCATGGGCTTAAGTAGGGTGCTCTTTCAGTGGGTTGGCGCAGACTCGATGGGCCGATTGGCCTCCTTCTGCACTGTAAATTCTATGATTCTGTGAAGTACCTTCTTACCATCATGAGAGACCAGGGGCGAAATTCTCCGGAAACGGCGCGATGTCCGCCGGCTGGCGCCCAAAACGGTGCAAATCAGACGGGCATCGCGCCGCCCCAAAGGTGCGGAATGCTCCGCATCTTTGGGGGCCGAGCCCCAACCTTGAGGGGCTAGGTCGGCGCGGGGCGAATTTCCACCCCGCCAGCTGGCGGAAAAGCCTTTGGTACCCCGCCAGCTGGCGTGGAAATGACATCTCCGGTCAGGCGCATGCGCGGGAGCGTCAGCGGCCACTGACAGCTTCCCACGCATGCGCAGTGGAGGGAGTCTCTTCTGCCTCCGCCATGGTGGAGACCGTGGCGGAGGCGGAAGGGAAAGAGTGCCCGCACGGCACAGGACCGCCCGCGGATCGGTGGGCCCCGATCGCGGGCCAGGCCACGGTTGGGGGCACCCCCCGGGGCCAGATCGCCCCGCGCCCCCCCCAGGTCCCCGGAGCCCGCCAGCGCCGCCTTGTCCCACCAGTAAGGTAGGTGGTTTAATTTACGCCGGCGGGACAGGCATTTTACCGGCGGGACTTCGGCCCATCCGGGCCGGAGAATCGCGCAGGGGGCCCGCCAACCGGCGTGGCGCGATTCCCGCCCCCGCCGAATCTCCGGTGCCGGAGACTTCGGCAACCAGCGGCGGCGGGATTCACGCCAGCCCCCGGCGATTCTCCGACCCAGCAGGGGGTCGGAGAATCACACCCCAGATCCTTTCCAATCCAAATTACCCTCTCTGCAATATTATACTAAATTTTCTGAATTGAAGTTTGTCTCAGATACTCTTACAGATTGCATCAATCCTCTCCAAGTTTCCTCCCAGACCTCAGCCGTGTGAAAGCTGGTGTTTTGGCTTGTAAGGCATACACATGTGCAAGTAAATATTGAACATCTAGAGCAGGAGGACAATCGCACAATATAGAGGACAATTTGGCAACTGTGCAGGGACGAGTGGATTATTTCCTGCTGCAGGATGCATGTTCAGATGTAAATAATCTTTATTGTCACAAGTAGGCTTACATTAACACTGCAATTAAGTTACTGTGAAAATCCCCTCACCTCGGTACCTGCTCGGGTACGTAGAGGGAGAATTCAGAATTTTCAGCTGGTACGGGAATTGAACCCGCGCTGCTGGTGTTTTTCTGCATCACAAACCAGCTGTCTAGCCCTTTGAGCCAAACCAGCTATAACTGTGAGGTTAAGGGAGGGTGCTGGCTGAACCATTGAGTCCCAAAATGACACTGTGAACATCAAACCTCATAGACGTTGTGGTGATATGCATCACTGTAAATACACAAGGGGTTAATGTAGATACACTAAGACTAAATAAACACTAGAGGGAGCACCAGAGACATCATGACACACAGACATTCAACCAATCGGTCAGTAAGATAGGACACGACCAATGGGCAGTCAAGACACACCCAGAGGTGACACGACCACAAGGGGGCTACCCATATAAAAGAACAGGGCACACGTGCTCTTTCTCTTTCCATGGGCGACACTCAGAGACACAGGGGCAGATCAGGAAGCATCATACCCACCACATGGATTAGAGCAGACTGGTTAGTTAGATTGAGTTACTATAGTAAGATCAGCAGGCGAGTCGAACTCAAGTAAGCGAATTGTTAACTGTTCAATAAATGTGTTAAACCTATCTCCAAGTCTGAATCTTCCTTTGTCAGAGTATTCATCAAAGAAGCAGCTTATGCTACATGAAGAAGCATAACACAACAGACGTCATGATCTTCCAGTTCGATATGCTTTCAACAAATGTTAGCTGAACACATTAACACCCTCAGCAATATGGTATATGACACAAATGATGGCAGAAGTTTACGAGTGCATTGAGTGCCTATTCGATCCCTGAATGGCAAGTGTAATGCCCGAACAACAGCCACTGCCAAATGCAATTTCAATCCGATGAGTAGTGGGGCTTAATGGTGAGTACACTTTATGATCTGGACTTCGATACCAAGAACGTAATTGTGAAATTTGAAATTTCCTGAGAACAGATAAGAAATTTGCTTGCGAAACAGAAAGGAGCATAATAATAATAATAATCCTTATTTGTGTCACAAGTAGGCTTACATTAACAATGTAAAGAAGTTACTGTGAAAATTCCCTAGTCGCCACACACCGGCGCCTGTTTGGGTACACTGAGGTAGAATTCAGAATATCCAATTCCCCTAACAAGCACATCTTTCAGGACTTGTGGGAGGAAACTGGAGCACCCGGAGGAAACCCACGCAGACACGGGGAGAACATGCTGACTCCACACAGACAGTGACCCAAGGCGGGAATCTAACCCGGGTCCCTGGCGCTGTGAAGCAACAGTGCTAACCAGTATAAAATACTTCAGGGAAATTTAACTGAGCAGAAGAGGCAGACTGATGGCCAATTTACCTACCCTGCACATTTTGGGTTGTGGGGGTGCAGAGATGTGACCCGCACATCTTTGGATTGTGAGGACAAAACCCACACAAACACGAGAGAATGTGCAAATTTCACATGGACAGTGACCCAGAGTCGGGATTGAACCTGGGACCTCGGCACCGTGAGGCAGCAGTGCTAACCACTGAGCCACCATGTTGCCCCTCAATCTTTAAAAAAAAAAAATTTAGAGTACCCAATTATTTTTTCCCAATTAAGGGGCAATTTAGTGTGGCCAATTCACCTACCTTGCACATTTTGGGGGTGAAACCCACGCTGACATGGGAAGAATGTGCAAACTCCACACAGACAGTGACCCCAGGCTGGGATCGAACCCGGGTCCTCAGCGCCATAGGCAGCAGTGCTAACCGCTGCGCCACAGTGCCACCCAGTCACCTCAGTCTTATCCACATTAAATTGTATCTTCCATCAGTCTGCCTGTTCTGCTCACTTAAATTTCCCTAAAGTATTTCATACTGGTTAGCACTGGTTGACACATCTCCTCTAAACTTTGCCCCACAGACCTTAAACTTATGCCCAATTTAGTGCGGTCTGCCTTTTGACGGAAGCAGGAAATGCTATAGTGGTCATCCTGGGGTAGTTCCCCAGGATGATCCCAGCATTGGAAAGCTATAGTTATTGAGGCAAGGCTTGACAGCCATATTCACTGAGGTAGAGAAAGTTAACTTGAGATTTAATTGACTATTTTCTCTGGTCGGGCAATCTGTAATAATTGCTGAGAAATGTTTCTTACTAACTTATTTAAGCAGTGGAATATTTTATTACAGGGTAAGATCAGTAGGAGCCCATTGAATCTTTTAAGTAATAATAGGACAAATATTTGAAGAAAAGGAAAGTATTGGATTGTCAGGAAAACATGGAACAATGGGATTTGTTTCAGATTGTTCCAGGGAAGAGCGACCAGAGACGCAGGGTGAATTCTCCACTGGCGGGATTCTCCGTTCCACTGGCAGTGCAGCTCCACCCGCAGGTTTCCCGGTGGCATGGGTTGGCCACAATGGGAAACCCCATTGACCGGCTGCGGGAACAGGGAATCCCGTTGCTAGCGATTGCGAGTTGCCGAGGAACATACAGTTGGGGAGGGGGAGAATTTACCCCTCGGTCTATGGTCTTCTTTTCAGTGTTGCAAATTATTACTGTATTTAGTCTCAAAATTCCACCGAAAGAGACAATTCATATTACTTGAACTTTTATCAGTAGTTTTCATTGTACAATAAATCCTATCTAAATAAAAGACTTTTGTAACCCATAATAAGCAATCTGTGCTACAGAAATGGTACAATTAAATTCTACAAAGGGTAAATCTACCACAATGACAAACTTACCCAGTCTGACCACTATAGTTTCAGTACCTATAGTATTTTTATGACAAATTGTATTTAAACTAGGACCACATCCTTCCTGGTTTAGCCTTAGGAGGCACAGTAAACACACTCACAATCCAGAAAAATGAACATGTAACACTGCTTGTTGTGATTCAGGCTTCCTCCCAATGCTACTGTATTCACAGCAAACACATGTGGGTTTCCATAAACAGAGTGAGTCTGCTTTTAACCGATCGTACTATCATACCTGAGATAGGGTGCTCAGGCTTAACAACTGCCCTTTTATTCTGATATAAGCCTCCAGATCTCACACGAGGTGTCCAGCATGCATTTCCTGCTTCCTGCAAAAGGCAGACCACACCAAGGCAAAACCTAAAAGCAAAACAAAATCATAGATTCATAGACGTTTACAGCACAGGAGGCCTTTTGGCCCATTGTGTCCACGCCAGTCAACAAAGACCTGATTAGGGGCAGCACGGTGGCGCAGTGGGATAGCCCTGCTGCCTCACGGCGCCGAGGTCTCAGGTTCGATCCCGGCTCTGGGTCACTGTCCGTGTAGAGTTTGCACATTTTCCCCGTGTGTGCGTGGGTTGCGCCCCCATAACCCAAAGATGTGCAGGGTGGGTGGATTAGCCACGCTAAATTGCCCCTTAATTCAAAAAAATGAATTGGGTACTCTAAATTTTTTTTTTTTAATGAAAAAACAAACAAAAAACAAAGACCTGATTACACTAATCCCAGCGCTTGGCCTATAATCCTGGAGGTTATGGCGGCAAAAGTGAATATTTAAATACTTCTCAAATGTTAGAACCTTGGTTAGGCCACACTTGGAGTAAAGTGTTCAATTCTGGTCGCCACACTACCAGAAGGATGTGGAGGCTTTAGAGAGGGTGCACGATGTTGCCTGGTATGGAGGGCATTAGCTATGAGGAGCGGTTGAATAAACTTGGTTTGTTCTCACTGGAACAACGGAGGTTGAGGGGCGACGTGATAGAGGTCGACAAAATTATGAGGGGCATAGACAGAGTGGATAGTCAGAGGCTTTTCCCCAGGGTACAGGGGTCAATTACTAGGGGGCATAGGTTTAAGGTGCGAGGGGCAAGGTTTAGAGTAGATGTACGAGGCACGTTTTTTACACAGAGGGTAGTGGGTGCCTGGAACTCGCTGCCGGAGGAGGTGGTGGAAGCAGGGACGATAGTGACATTTAAGGGGCATCTTGACAAATACATGAATAGAATGGGAATAGTGGGATACGGACCCAGGAAGTGTAGAAGATTTTAGTTTAGGCGGGCAGCATGGTCGGCACAGGCTTGGAGGGCCGAAGGGCCTGTTTCTAAGCTGTACTTTTCTTTGTTCTTTGTTCTTTGTCTTTGTTATGAGAGGAACAAATATATTACAAACAGCAAGACGCAGATGCTCAGATTTTCTGACTGGTTTCAGAAACAAAAGCTGGTACCGAATGTAAAGCCACTGACAACCACGTCCAGGATTGTCTGGCTTCTTAGGTCCTGGATGTGGGGTGGGGGGAGGAGGTAACTTGAATTTGCATGGGGTGAGGACAGTATTTCAGGTACCAATTCTACTAGAGGGAGATGGTGCTTGATTCTGAAAAATAAAAGGTATTTAAGGCGACTAAAACGGCAATTGACTGGGATTGGGCAGCACGGTAGCACAAGTGGATAGCACTGTGGCTTCACAGCGCCAGGGCCCCAGGTTCGATTCCCTGCTGGGCCACTGTCTGTGCGGAGTCTGCAAGTTCTCCCCGTGTCTGCGTGGGTTTCGTCCGGGTGCTCCGGTTTCCTCCCACAGTCCAAAAGGCTTGCGGGTTAGGTGGATTGGCCATGATAAATTGCCCTTAGTGATCAAAAAGGTTAGGAGGGGTTATTGGGTTACAGGGATAGGGTGGAAGTGAGGGTTTAAGTGAGTCGGTGCAGACTCGATGGGCTGAATAACCTCTTTCTGCACTGTCTGTTCTATGATCTATGTGCCTGTTCCAATTTTCCAACAAGCTTATGTGGGTCAGAGCGTCAATGCATTCTGCTCCGCAGTTACAGAAAACGCCTTTGGCATATCATTAAGAGGTCGTGGCGCAGGGGCGACCTCCGGAACCAAGACTGGGCAATTTTTAAAAATTGAATAACGGGATGTGGGTGTCGATGGCTAAGACAGCATTTATTGCCCATCTCTAGTTACCCTCCAGAAGTTGGTAGTGAGTTGTCCTCTTGTACCGCTGCAATCTTTCATCTGTAGGCACACCCACTGTGCTGTTAGGGAGGGAGTTCCAAGATGTTGCCCCAGCGACAGTGAAGGAACGGCGATATTTTCCAATTAGGCTGGTGAGTGACTTGGAGGGGAACCTCCAGGTGGGGGTACCCAGGTATCTGCTGCTCTTGTCCTTCTAGATGGGAGTCGTCGTGGGTTTGGAAGGTGCTGTCTCAGGCATTTTGGTGAGTTCCTGCAGTGCATCTTGCTGCCACTGTTCCTCGGTAGTGGAGGGTTTGAATGTTTGTGGAAGGGGGAGCAATCAAACAGGCTGCTTTGTCCTGGATGGTGTTGAGCTTCTTGCATATTGTTGGAGCTGCACTCATCCAGGCAAGTGGAGAGTATTCCATGACAGTTTCCAGGCACAGCCATTTCCACAGCCTGCAGGGCAACCACCTTGCTACGCACACCCTCTGACCACCCACAGTGGCACGTGGTTGTGCAGATTGACACTGGCTGCACCCTCGCCCCCCACACCCAACCCCTCCCTCCACCCACCAACCCCCCAACCAACACCCCTCCCTCCACCTCACCAACACCCCACCAACACCACCCCTCCAGCCACAGCTGGATGCCACCCCACAAGAAGTGGACTCTGAAATGACAACGGAACTACAAGATATGGCTGATTTTGTTGAAGGGCGGCATTGCATTATGGAAAAAAAATGTTCCACTAGATATGATAGAATATTGCATGCTGAATAAATGAGAAAACACACATCATATGAAACATATGAGGAAAGAGTTTGAGGAGGTGGCAGTAAGCAGGTCAGAAGCCTTCATAAATCCCATTTTCTGAGGGTGAAGAGAACTGGGATGATGGAAATTAGAAATTGGTTAATTTTACTGGAAACCTCTAAAGCAGTCTACTGTTATGTTTGCAAACACCTTAGTATGTTTGCAAATACTCTAGTAAAGGGAACAAAAAGTATTTGTCCATGGGTACTCTAATTAGAGAAATGTTGGAAGAGATATTGTTGATCATGAAACTTCCAAAGCTCATGTTAATAGCTTTGTAAGTTTCATGATCAACAATGTCTCATAAATCATAGAATCATAGAATTTACAGAGCAGAAGGTAGCCAGTCGGCCCATCGAGTTTGCCCCTGTCCTTGGAAAGAGCACACTACTTAAGCCCACGTCTCCACCCTTTCCCCGTATCCCAGTAACCTCACCTAACCTTTTTTGGACACTAAGGGCAATTTAGCATGGTCAATCCACCTTACCTGCACATTTTTGGACTGTGGGAGGAAACCGGAGCACCCGGAGGAAACCTACGCAGACACGGGGAGAACGTGCAGACTCTGCACAGACAGTGACCCAAACCAGGAATCCAACCTGGGACCTTGGAGCTGTGAAGCAACTATGCTAACCACTGTGCTACCGTGCTGCCAACATTCTGATGAGCTAATTGCGCAGATCGATATAAATGGCTGCAGGGTGAACAGGGATGGGAACTGAATAGAACAAAGAAAAGTACAGCACAGGAACAGGCCCTTCGGCCCTCCAAGCCTGCGCCGACCATGCTTTTGTTACTAATCAGACCAGTTACATTTTCCTCCAAATCATTTATATATACTACGAACAGCAAAGGTCCCAGCACTGATCCCTGTGGAACACCACTGGTCACAGCCCTCCAATTAGAAAAGCATCCTTCCATTGCTACTCTCTGCCTTCTATGACCTAGCCAGTTCTGTATCCACCTTGCCAGCTCACCCTGATCCTGTGTGGCTTCACCTTTTGTACTAGTCTACCATGAGGGACCTTGTCAAAGGCCTTACTGAAGTCCATATAGACAACATCCTCTGCCCTACCTGCATCAATCATCTTAGTGACCTCCTCTAAAAACTCTATCAAGTTAGTGAGACACGATCTCTCCTTCACAAAACCGTGCTGCCTCCCGCTAATACGTCCACTTGCTTCCAAATGGGAGTAGATCCTGTCTCGAAGAATTCTCTCCAGTAATTTCCCTACCACTGATGTAAGGCTCACCAGCCTGTAGTTCCCTGGATTATCCTTCTTGAACAAAGGAACAACATTGGCTATTCTCCAGTCCTCGGGACATCCCAGGGTTTTCTGTATTTAGGAAGGACAGGCATAAAAGAAAAGGTGGTGGCGTGGCACTCCTTGTTAAAGAGGAAATTAACACAACAGTGAGAAAGGATATTAGCTCTGACAATGTGGAATCTGTATGGGGAGAGTTGAGAAATACCAAGGGACAAAAACATTAGTGGTTGTCATATATAGACCACCAAACTGCAGTGGTGAGGTTGGGAATGGCAGTAAACAAGAAAGGAGAGATGTATGTAATAAGGGAATACATGGGTGATTTTAATCTTCACATAGATTGGGCAAATCAAATTAGCCACAATGCCGTACAGGAGGAATTCCTGGAGTGTATACGAGATGGTTTTCTTGACCAATATATGGAGGAACCAACCAGAGAGCAGGCCAGCTTAGACTGGGTACTGTGTAATGAGAAGGGAATCATTGCCAATCTGGCTGTACGAGACCCCTTGGGGATGAACGACCATAACATGATAGAATTTTTGATCACGATGGAGAATGAATTAGTTGATTCGGAGACTAGGGTGCTGAATCTTAAGAAAGGGAACTGTGAGGATATGAGGCGTGAGTTGGTCTTGATAGCCTTGAATCATGTTTGACAAATCTGTTGGAATTCTTTGAAGAGGTAACCAGTTACAGTCGACAAGGGGGAGCCAGTCGATGTGGTGTTTTTAAAGAGAAGATTTCATGGAAAAAATTACTCCCCATTGTAAATTTATATTTCTTGACATTTTGTTGTTGCTACCTTGGTTTGCAGGTACTGCTGTGGTGAGTGCTGGCTCACTGCCTCTTCTGTCCCACTGTGGTAGTCACCACTGTTTGTATATATGACGTATATGAGAAGTAATACTACAGGTACGGGGGTAGATCCCTGCCTGCTGGCTCCACCCAGTAGGCAGAGTATAAATGTGTGTGTTCACTGAGCTGCAGCCATTTCGGCAGCAGCTGTAGGAGGCAACACATCTCTGTGTAATAAAGCCTCGATTACTCTCTACTCTCGTCTCGTCGTAATTGATAGTGCATCAATTTATTAAGCAGAGATTTTACAGCGATGGACCTACGCATCAAGCCAGATCGCCTACAGCTGCACCCTCAAGCAATCAACGCCACGTCGGCCTTCGATCACTGGCTAGCTTGCTTTGAAGCCGACATTGGATCAGCGCCAGAACAACCCTCAGAAGCACAGAAACTCCAAATCCTGTACACACGGTTGAGCTCCAATATTTTTCCCCTTATCCGGGAGGCGCCCAACTACACTAAGGCCATGGAGCTTCTGAAAGAGAACTACACCCGGCCGATCAACAAACTTTACGCCAGGCACCTCCTGTCCACGCGGCAACAACCCCCCGTCATTGGAAGATTTCTGGCGTGCCCTGCACGCCCTGGCTAGGAACGGTGATTGCCAGGCAGTTTTGGCCGTTGAACATTCCGAACTCCTAATCAGGGACGCTCTTGTTACGGGCAGAGGGTCGCCGTACATCTGCCAGCGCCTCTTAGAAGGGGGCACGCTCGACCTCGCGGCGATCAAGAAACTCGTGACCTCACTAATGGTAGCCTCTCGTAATGTACAAGCGTACGCCCCCGACCACACAGCGACCCCATCCTGGACATCGTGGACCCCACCAGCGACCGCCCCCATCCAACCCCAAGCCTGCGCCGCGCGGCCGCCAGCCAATCCCAGGGTGCCCAAATGCTATTTCCGCGGGCAGCCAAAGCACCCCCACCAGCGCTGCCCCGCGTGGAGTGCAATCTGCAAGGCCTACGGGAAGAAAGGACATGTCACTGCGGTGTGCCAGGCACGGTTGATCACCGCTGTAACCAGCCCCATTGTTCCTGCACCACCCACGTGCGACCCGTGGGTGCCGCCATTTTCGTCCCCACAACCCACGTGCGGCCCGTGGGCGCTGCCACCTTCCTCGCACCAGAACACGTGCGGCCCGTAGGCGCCGCCATCTTCCCCCCCATCAGACCACGTGTGGCCCGTGGGCGCCGCCATCTTTTACGCCTTAAGGTCGACCCACCTTCCCTGTTTGCAAAGCTCACCCCGGATTGCAAACCCATCGCCACCAGGAGCAGGCAGTACAGTGCCCAGGACAGGACCTTCATCAGGTCCGAGGTCCAGCGGCTGCTGCGGGGAGGCATCATTGAGGCCAACAACAGCCCCTGGAGAGCCCAAGTGGTAGTTGTAAAGACTGGGTAGAAACACAGGATGGTCATTGTCTACAGTCAGACCATTATTCGGTACACACAGCTCGACGCGTACCCTCTCCACGCATATCTGATATGGTTAATCAGATTGCACAGTACCTGGTCTTCTCTACAGTGGACCTGAAATCTGCCTACCACCGCTCCCCATCCGAAAGGCGGACCGCCAATACACTGCGTTCGAAGCAGACGGCCGCCTTTACCACTTCCTTCGGGTTCCCTTCGGCGTCACTAATGGTAGATATCAGAGGTAGGTTCTTTACTCAGAGAGTAGTAAGGGAGTGGAATAAAAAACAAAGAACAAAGAAAAGTACAGCACAGGAACAGGCCCTTCGGCCCTCCAAGCCCGTGCCAACCATGCTGCCCGACTAAACTACAATCTTTTACACTTCCTGGGTCCGTATCCCTCTATTCCCATCCTATTCATGTATTTGTCAAGATGCCCCTTAAATGTCACTATCGTCCCTGCTTCCACCACCTCATCCGGCAGCAAGTTCCAGGCACCCACTACCCTCTGAGACTAAACCTGAAGCTTTTGTGAACTGTGAAGATGATAGTGATATACGTCAGGATGACATAATGGGCAGACGTGTGAGAGAGGAAGTTTAATGCAGAGAAGTGTAAGGGGTGCTTTGTGCGGCTTTGCATATTCAGTGTCCTCTCATCCATGTGCCAGTGAACTATCTTCCCAGACACACCAGGAAAATGAACTCAAATTCATATTTCAATGCCCTGTCTGCAACAATAGTGGACTCGCCAACACTAAGGGCATTCAAATGGTCATTGGATAGACATATGGACGATAAGGGAATAGTGTAGATGGGCTTTAGAGTGGTTTCACAGGTCGGCGCAACATCGAGGGCCGAAGGGCCTGTACTGTTCTATGTTCTATGTTCTATGTTCATACTATGCCCAGTGGGTCCCTAACTATGCGGACAAGGCCCGCCCACTCATTCACTCCACAGTTTTCCCCCTGACGGCCGAGGCTCACAAGGCCTTCAACCGTATCAAGACCGACATTGCCAAGGCCGCGATGCACACGGTCGACTATACCCTCCCCTTTCAAGTTGAGAGCGATGCATCAGACGTCGCTCTGGCCGCCACCCTCAACCAGGCAGGCAGACCCGTGGCATTCTTTTCCCGCACCCTCCATGCCTCTGAAATTCGGCACGGCTCTGCCGAAAAGGAGGCCCAAGCCATCTTTGAAGCTGTGCGACATTGGAGGCATTACCTGGCCGGCAGGAGATTCACTCTCCTCACTGACCAATGGTCGGTTGCCTTCATGTTCAGTAACACACAGAGGGGCACGATCAAAAATGATAAAATCTTGAGGTGGAGGATCGAGCTCTCCAGCTACAATTACGAGATTTTGTATCACCCCGGTAAGCTCAACGAGCCCCCCAATGCCCTGTCCCGAGGTACATGTGCCAGCGCACAAGGGACTCTGAGCCCTACACGACGGTCTCTGTCACCCAGGGGTCACCCGGTTCTTTCACTTCATAAAGGCCCGCAACCTACCCTACTCCATTGCGGAAGTCAGGGCGGTCACCAAAGACAGCCAGGTCTGCGTGGAGTGCAAACCGCACTTCTACCAGCCAGACCGAGCGCACCTGGTGAAGGCCTCCCGTCCCTTTGAACGCCTCAGCATGGATTTCAAAGGGCCCCTCCCCTCCTCCGACCGAAACACATACTTCCTTAACGTGGTCGACGAACACTCCAGATTCCCCTTCGCCATTCCATTCCCCGATATGCTTTCTGCCACAGTCATCAAAGCCCTCAATAGCATCTTCACTCTGTTCGGTTTCCCCGCTTACGTCCACAGCGACCGGGGATCCTCCTTTATGAGTGATGAGCTGTGTCAATTCCTCCTCAGCAAGGGCATTGCCTCGAGCAGGACGACCAGTTACAACCCCCGGGGAAACGGGCAGGTGGAGAGGGAGAACAGGACGGTCTGGAAGGCTGTCCTGCTGGCCCTACGGTCTAAAAATCTCCCAGTCTCCTGCTGGCAGGAGGTCCTCCCCGACGCCCTCCACTCCATCCGATCGCTACTTTGCACTGCGACAATGCAACCCCCCGTGAACGCCTCCTTGCCTTCCCTAGGAAGTCCACCGCCGGGGTTTCGCTCCCAACGTGGCTGGCAGTTCCAGGACCCGTTCTCCTCCGCAAGCACGTGCGGCTCCACAAGGTGGACCCGTTGGTCGAGAGGGTACAGCTGCTACATGCGAACCCGCAGTATGCCTACGTGGAGTACCCCGACGGCCGCCAAGACACAGTCTCCCTCGGGGACCTGGCACCAGCTGGGTCCCCCCCCCCCCCCAACTGCCCCGGCACCACCCATCCTCCCCCCAGCGCACCTCACCACAGCCCCCGCTCCAGGACGATCCGTCCTCCCTTTGGTTCCTCCCGGTGATGAAGATGAGGACTACATGCTCCCGGAGTCACCGGCGACCAAGCCGACGCCTGCATTGCCACCGGGACTGCGGCGCTCACAACGGAGGATCAAAGCACCCGACCGGCTAAATTTGTGAACTTTTCCCCAAACTGTACACTTTAAAAATGCTCACACACATGTAAATAGTTTTTCCACCACCCCCGCTGGACTCTTTTTTAACAAGGAGTGAATGTGGTAGCCACCACTGTTTGTATATATGACGTATATGAGAAGTAATGCGGTAAGGCTCCTGTACTACAGGTACGGGGGTAGATCCCTGCCTGCTGGCTCCGCCCAGTAGGCGGAGTATAAATGTGTATGCTCACCGAGCTGCAGCCATTTCGGCAGCAGCTGTAGGAGGCAACACATCTCTGCTTAATAAAGCCTTGATTACTCGCTACTCTCGTCTCGTCGTAATTGATAGTGCATCACCCACTTTCATGAACAGTGCATCACCCACTTTCATGAACAATAAACAAACAGATTCCCCTCAGAAATTCCCTGTACTTTTGTGGGGGTGGTGGTGGGCTGGTGGGAGTGGGTGGGTGGGAGGGGGGGAGGGGGGATGGTCAGGAATGAAGCTTGTACACCGCTGAGGAGAAAGAGAGACTGCTGGAACTGAGCTGAAACTGACAGCACATGAAAGTCAGCCCAAGATCAAATTTCAGTTTTTTCAGTTGTGATTTAGCCATGTATTTTGTGAATTATATAATCTTTGTTTCCATCCATTTTGCTGCCAAACGCATGGTGGAGCTGCTCCGTTGAGTAGTATTGTTGGTTTTTGCATGAACATTTTGGGTGTTGACAATTTCGCACATTTAGACAATTCATCAATGGGAACTAAGTAGAAAGGGTCGAGAGCTTCAAGTTTTTAGGTGTCCAGATCACCAACAACCTGTCCTGGTCCCCCCATGCCGACACTATAGTTAAGAAAGCCCACCAACGACTCTACTTTCTCAGAAGACTAAGGAAATTTGGCATGTCACCTACGACTCTCACCAACGTTTGCAGATGCACCATAGAAAGCATTCTTTCTGGTTGTATCACAGCTTGGTATGGATCCTGCTCTGCCCAAGACCGCAGGAAGCTACAAGAGGTCGTGAATGTAGCCCAGTCCATCACGCAAACCAGCCTCCCATCCATTGATTTATCTATAATTCCCACAGCCTTGGAAAGGCAACCAACATAATTAAGGACCCCACGCACCCCAGACATACTCTCTTCCACCTTCTTCGGTCAGCAAAAAGATACAAAGGTTTGAGGTCACCAACTGACTCAAGAACAGCTTCTTCCCTACTGCCATCAGACTTTTGAATGGACCTACCTCGTATTAAGTTGATCTTTTCTCCACACCTTGCTATAACTGTAACATTATATTCTGCAGTCTCTCCTTCCTTCCCTATGTACGGTATGCATTGTTTGTACAGCATGCAAGAAACAACACTTTTCACTGTATACTAATACATGTGACAATAATAAATTAAATCAAATCAAATATTTAATTTTGAAATGAGCTGTGGGACACTGCAATTACAAGCACTATTATTATATCGGTTATGAAACCTAGATTCAGAAAAGGGGAATTTTCAGTGTACTGAACAAAAGAACCTATTGGGAGGAGGGACTAATCCAGGAATAAGCGTTTGAGTCATATAACTGACTCCTTTTCGTGAACTTTAAAGAAGTGCAACAGGAGTTTAATAAAAGCAAATTACTGCGGATGCTGGAATCTGAAACAAAATTGCCACCTAAAATTAACTGATTTATGCCCAGACTTGCCACGGCAGCCAACATCCTCTTCATAAACCTGACAACATCCCAAATCGGGGCAAACAGGCTAAGCAATACAACCAACCTCCTCTCCAACACACCCGTTACTATAAAGAACCTGCCGCCTAATCTGACACCACCTTCTCTACCTGAAAACTAATTACCTTACCCACCAGTACTTCCCTCTCGCTGGCCCCGCTATCAAAGCCCAAATGGAATACCTGATTCACCCAACCTTCCTGAAGCCTAACCTGGTCCTTCACCATCAGATGGGTCTCCTGCAACTGCACCACATCGGCTCTCCACCTCTTTAAATGTGAGAAGACTCTTGCCCGCTTCTCCGGTCCACCCAACCACTGCACGTTCCACGTTACCATTGGGACTGGGGGTCTCTCACACACTCCCCCCTTCCCGTCCTATCAGCCATGCCCTGGGCCCCGCCCCACGAGTGCGACCAAGCCCTACCCCTAGTCACCGTCAGCCAGCCACCCGTCCCGCCTCTCCCAGAAACCCCCCAACTATCACCTCTTGTAACCGCTTCTCTCTGTATACTCCCCAACCCCCCCCCCCGCCACACAACATTCACACATCCCAGGCCCATCAAAACCTGTCCACGCAGGCTTGGCCGGCTGCAGCCCCTGCCCCCACCCCACTTCCGTTCATAGCCAACTTAAGTTTGCTAACGAGATGGCCCCCGCCAGAGCCCCCTCCCCACATACCTAGTACAAAAACCAACAGAAAACCCCCCACGCCCAGCCCTTCAAAACAACCAAACATGATAAGCCCCAATGTCCCCAAACTATCCCCTCCCAACCACAACATATGAAATCAAAGTCAAACTCAGTTCAGTCCCAATCCTTCAGCCCTCATGAATGCCTCTGCCTCCCCCGCCAACTCAAAGTAATAGTCCTTGGAGTTATGTGTAACTCTCAACTTCACCAGGTACACCCCGAACTGCATATTACTCTTACAAAGTGCTGCCTTTGCCCTGTTAAAATGCTGCTTTCCCACCTCACCTCCTGATTCAGTTTGGCCCATCTCAGCACCCTCTCCTTCATCTGATAACTGTGAAAACAGACTATCACAAATCTTGGTGATTCCATTGCCTTTGGCTTTGGCTGGAGCAACCAATGAGCCCTCTCCAGCTCAAAGAGGGAGGTGTTCTCCTCCCCCAACAACTTGGCGAACATCTCCAACAAGTACTTCGTCGGCCTTGGGCCTTCCAGCCCCTCAGGCTGTTCCAAAGATTCTGCCACTTTGGCTCTCAACCTTTTATTACTCTCCTCCAGCACCCGCAGCTCCTCTCCCATTGAGGCGAGTCGGCTATGGTGCCCTGACAAAGCTTTCGCCACCCCCTTCAACGCCTCTCCTTGTTCCCACACCGCCATCAATGTCTTTCCAAAGCTTCCTTCATTGGGACCAGGGTATAGTCCACCAACTAGTTTGAGCATTCCCATCATCTCCTTCTCATGCCGTTCAAAATGCTTCGCAATCTGCCACTCAAACTCCACCGCCATCAGCTCGGGCAACCTGTCCACCATAATGCACGCACCCCATCCGGCAAGCTTGCCCCCGCCATCTTTCCTCCCACAGAACTCTGCATCAAACCCAGGCCTGCTGGCGGACTAGCGCTTATTCCTTTTCCTGCCATATTCTTCCATTGAGTCTCCGACATCCTCCAATTACCACAACTTTACTGGAGACCGTTCATAAAATTTCCCCCCCCCAAAACTGGGTGAAAAGAGCCAAAATCCAAATCTAGCAGGAGCCACCAACGTGCAACCACCACTTACAGGTCGCCACCGGAACCCCCCCATGGGGCAGTAATTGGTCGGGTTGGATTCTTCCTGTTTTTTGTGAACAGGGCAAAACCTGGGCAATTTTCCATATTGCTGGGTAGATGCCAGTGCTGTAGTTGTACTGAAACAACTGGGCTAGGGGCACAGCTCGTCCTCGAAGACAAGTCTTCAGTATTACAGCCGGGAGGCTGCCATGGCCCATAGTTTTTGCCATATCCACGCCTTCGGACATCTCTTGAAGTGAATTGAATGGCTGAAGATTGACAACTGTGCTGCTGGGGACCTCAGGAGGCGGCCAAGCTGAATTATCCACTCGGTATCTCTGACTGAGGAACGCTGCAAATGCTTCAGCCTTGTCTTTTGTACTGATGGGTTGGACATCTCCGTCATTGAGCATGAGACTACTTGTGGAGCTTTCACCTCCTATTAGATACTTTCATTGTCTGCCACCATTCTAGGTTGTATGTGACAGGACTGCAGCGCTTATATCTGATCTGTTTGGCTGTGGGGTCGCTTAGCTCTGTCTGTCACACGCTGCTTATGTTGTTTGGCATGTATAGTGTTCTGTGTTGTGGCTTCACCAGGTTACACCGGGCTTGGTAATAATAGTAGGGTGAAAGATAATGCCAGGCCTTGAGTTACAGATTGTGATTGAATACAATTCTGCTGCTGTTGATGGCCCACAGCGCCTCATGGGTCTGTTCTGAATCTATTGCATTTTGCATGGTGTTAGCACCACAAATCACAAAGGAGCACATCATCAATGTGAAGATGGGACTTTGTCTCCACAAGGACTGCGGAGTGGTCGTTTCTATCAATACTGTCATGGACAGATGCATCTGCAGGAGATAGTGAGAGAAGGGGACAAAAAACGACTCTTTCTCACCAAGTCTCTATCTGCTGTAGACCTGGAAGGCAGATATGTCCTTCAGGATTCAGTCTGCAGTGGTGCTGTTGAGCCACTCTTGGTGATAAACATTGAACGCCCCCATCCAGAGCACATTTTTAGCCCTGACTACCCTCTTAAATTCTTGATTTCTCGAGGAGTTAAGGGCTATGGAGAGAGAGCGGGTAAATGGAGTTGAAATCAGCCATGATTGAATGGTGGAGTGGACTCGATGGGCCGAATGGCCTTACTTACACTCCTATGTCTTATGGTCTTATGAGTGTCTTTAAGACAGAAGTTGATAAAAGTGCTTTTTCCATGTGTTGTATAACAAGGGAGGGTATGACTCATCAGCTGAGGTAGAGTGGAAGGTGGTAATCAGCAGGAGATTTCCTTGGTGCATTTGACCTGAGACACCTTGGAGTTTGGCGTCAATGTTGAGGACTCCCGGGAACACTCTCTCACACTGTATCCCACCATTCCTCTAACCTCAGGGTTTATGATGGTAGAGCCTGTGACATTGGTTGGAGGGTGAGCATGACCGTATCAGGTTGTTACTTGACTAGTGTGCTTGAACCAGCTGTCTCAACTTTGACACAAGTCCCGCTGATGTCAGCGAAGGGACGTTTGCAGGGCAATGTGTGCCTATGTCATTTCCGGTGCTTAGGTTGATGCCATATGGTCTGTCTGGTTTTATTCTTATTTAGCTTCGCTGCAGCAACTTGATACAACTAAGTGGCTTATTAGGCCATTTCGGAGGGTGTGGGGGGTGGGGTGGCATTCAGAGCAAACAACATTGTTGTGGGTTTGGAGTCACAGGTCATCCAGACCAGGTAAAGTCGGCAGATTTTATCCCCTAGATCTATAAGTTTGCGGATGATATGACTGTGGTGGATCGTATCTCAAACAATGATGAATAAGACTACAGAAGGGAGATAGATCATTTGGTTGCATGGTGTACCGAAAACAACCTCTCTCTAAATGTCAGCAAAACCAAGGAACTGATCATCCCCCCACCCGCCTACATCAATGGCTCTGATGTGGAGATGGTCGACAGCTTTTACGTTCCTTGAGGTCACCATTACCAACAGTCTGTCCTGGCCCACTCACGTTGATGCAACAGTCAAGAAAGCCCAACAACGTCTCTACTTCCTACAGAAGCTAAATAAATTTGGCGTGTCTGCATCGACTCTCACAAAAGTCTACAGATGTGCGATAGAGAGCATCCTATCCGGCTGCATCACAGCCTGGTATGGCAACTGCTCGGCCCAAGATCGCAAGAAACTGCAGAGTGTGGTGAACTCAGCCGAACGCATCACACAAGCTTTCCACCCTCACATTGATTCTGTCTACACCTCCTGCTGCCTCAGGAAGGCAGATAGCATTATCAGAGACCCCTCCCACCCAGGCTTTGCCTTCTTACAGACCCTCCATCAGGTAGAAGATACTGCACATCCAGACATAGGAACAGCTTCTTTCCCACAGCCACAAGACTCCTCAATGACTCTCCCTCGGACTGATCTGTTCCCTGTAAGAACACTATTCACCACCCCCTGTGCTGCTCTTGCTCATGTATTTGCTTTGTTTGGTCCTTGTTCCGCACTGTAACCAATCACGATTTGTGGATGTACTTTGTCGATTATTCCTTTTGTCTACTGTGTACGTACTGTATACGTTCCCTTGGCCACAGAAAAATACATTTCACTGTACTTCGGTACATGTGACAATAAATCAATCAACCAATCAATATTGGCCTCAGTAAACCAGATGAGTTTTTATAACAATCATACTCATCATTATTGAGACTTGCTTTTTATTCCAGATTTTTATGACAGATTGAAATTAAATGCCACAGCTGGAAAGGTAATATTTGGACTCATGTACCTTGAGCTTTAATCTAGATCTCAGGCCACTGGCCCACCATGCTTTCATTCCCTCCTTCCGACAACTGTTCAAGAAACTGTTTATTCTGCAAGATGGGTGATGGTGAAAACCCGGTCCACCATTGAAAGAATACCACAAGAGGGTGGATGCCCATCTGTTTAGGCAGGCCTCCGTCTCCTGCAGGAAGCAAAGTTTCGATAAGGCTCTAAAGCTGTTGCAACCTTGGATTGCACAACTTATACTGACATTTTATAAATAACGCTTCTTTCAATTTCTGCTTCTTTGTGGGAAATGAAGAAATTCCCCAAACATCTATGTTGAAGGTTTCCATTGCGCGAAATGGAATGCATTTTGCCTGGTTTTATTATCAGGGCTGCGAGTTCGCAGTCAGGAGGACCCTGGAGACATTTAAAAATACCTGGGACAAATTCACAGTGAACTGAGACAGGCCTTCCAACCACGCTGCCTCGGCACTCACCCGTTACTGTGGCTGCATCGGCACTCACCCGCTGCTATGGCCATCTCGGCACTCGTCCACCTCTGTGACCAGCTCAGCACACACCCACCTCTGTGGCCACCTCAGCACTCACCCACCCCTGTGGCCACCTCAGCACTCACACTCCCCTGTGGCCACCTCAGCACTCACACTCCCCTGTGGCCACCTCAGCACTCACACTCCCCTGTGGCCACCTCGTTACGCACCCACCCCTGTGGCCACCTCGTCACGCACCCACCCCTGTGGCCACCTCAGCACTCACCCACCCCTGTGGCCACTTCAGCACTCACACTCCCCTGTGACCACCGCAGCACTCACCCACCCCTGTGGCCACCTCAGCACTCACCCACCCCTGTGGCCACCTCGACACTCCTCTACCCCTGTGGCCACCTCAGCACTCACCCACCCCTGTGGCCACTTCAGCACTCACCCACCCCTGTGGCCACTTCAGCACTCACCCACCCCTGTGGCCACCTCAGCACTCACCCACCCCTTTGGCCACCTCAGCCCTCACCCACCCCTGTGGCCACCTCAGCACTCACCCACCCCTGTGGCCACCTCAGCACTCACCCACCCCTGTGGCCACCTCGACACTCCTCTACCCCTGTGGCCACCTCAGCACTCACCCACCCCTGTGGCCACCTCAGCACTCACCAACCCCTGTGGCCAGCTCAGCACTCACCCACCCCTGTGGCCACTTCAGCACTCACACACCCCTGTGGCCACCTCAGCACTCACCCACCCCTGTGACCACCTCGTCACTCACCCACCCCTTTGGCCACCTCAGCCCTCACCCACCCCTGTGGCCACCTCAGCACTCACCAACCCCTGTGGCCAGCTCAGCACTCACCCACCCCTGTGGCCACTTCAGCACTCACCCACCCCTGTGGCCACCTCAGCCCTCACCCACCCCTATGGCCACCTCGTCACTCACCCACCCCTGTGGCCACCTCAGAACTCACCCACCCCTGTGACCACCTCAGCACTCACCCACCCCTGTGACCACCTCAGCACTCACACTCCCCTGTGACCAGCGCAGCACTCACCCACCCCTGTGGCAACCTCGACACTCCTCTACCCCTGTGGCCACCTCAGCACTCACACTCCCATGCGACAACCGCAGCACTCACCAACCCGTGTGACCAACGCAGAACTCACCCACCCCTGTGGCCACATCAGCACTCACCCACCCCTGTGGTCACTTCGGCACTCACCCACTTCTGTGGCCACCTCAGCACTCACCCACCCCTGTGGCCACATCGACACTCCTCTACCCCTGTGGCCACCTCAGCACTCACTCACCCCTGTGACCACCTCAGCACTCACACTCGCCTGTGACCACCGCAGCACTCACCCACCCCTGTGGCAACCTCGACACTCCTCTACCCCTGTGGCCACCTCAGCACTCACTCACCCCTGTGACCACCTCAGAACTCACCCACCCCTGTGACCACCTCAGCACTCACCCACCCCTGTGACCACCTCAGCACTCACCCACCCCTGTGGCCACCTCAGCACAAACCCACCCCTGTGACCACCTCAGCACTCACCCACCCCTGTGACCACCTCAGCACTCACCCACCCCTGTGGCCACCTCAGCACAAACCCACCCCTGTGGCCACCTCAGCACTCACTCACCCCTGTGACCACCTCAGAACTCACTCACCCCTGTGACCACCTCAGCACTCACCCACCCCTGTGGCCACCTCAGCACTCACCCACCCCTGTGACCACCTCAGCACTCACCCATCCCTGTGATCAGCTCAGCACTCACCCACCCCTATGACCACCTCAGCACTCACCCACCCCTGTGGCCACTTCAGCACTTACCCTCCCCTGTGGCCACCTCAGCACTCACCCGTCCCCTGTGGCCACCTCAGCACTCACCCACCCCTGTGACCAGCTCAGCACTCACCCACCCCTGTGACCACCTCAGCACTCACCCATGCCTGTGACCACCTCAGCACTCACCCACCCCTGTGACCAGCTCAGCACTCACCCACCCCTGCAGCCACCTCAGCCCTCACCCATCCCTGTGGCCACATCAGCACTCACCCACCCCTGTGACCAGCTCAGCACTCACCCATGCCTGTGACCACCTCAGCACTCACCCACCCCTGTGGCCACCTCAGCACTCACCCATGCCTGTGACCACCTCAGCACTCACCCACCCCTGCAGCCACCTCAGCACTCACCCACCCCTGTGACCACCTCAGCACTCACCCACCCCTGTGACCACCTCAGCACTCACGCACCCCTGCAGCCACCTCAGCACTCACCCACCCCTGTGACCACCTCAGCACTCACGCACCCCTGCAGCCACCTCAGCACTCACCCATCCCTGTGGCCACATCAGCACTCACCCACCCCTGTGGCCACCTCAGCACTCACCCATGCCTGTGACCACCTCAGCACTCACCCACCCCTGTGGCCACCTCAGCACTCACCCATGCCTGTGACCACCTCAGCACTCACCCACCCCTGCAGCCACCTCAGCACTCACCCACCCCTGTGACCACCTCAGCACTCACCCACCCCTGTGACCACCTCAGCACTCACGCACCCCTGCAGCCACCTCAGCACTCACCCACCCCTGTGACCAGCTCAGCACTCACCCACCCCTGCAGCCACCTCAGCCCTCACCCATCCCTGTGACCACCTCAGCACTCACCCACCCCTATGACCACCTCAGCTCTCACCCACCTCTTTGGCCACCTCAGCTCTCACCCACCCCTGTGGCCACTTCAGCACTTACCCACCCCTATGGCCACCGCAGCACTCACCCACCCCTGCAGCCACCTCAGCACTCACCCACCCCTGTGGCCACCTCAGCACTCACCCACCCCTGTGGCCACCTCAGCACTCACCCACCCCTGTGGCCACCTCAGCACTCACCCACCCCTGTGGCCACCTCAGCACTCACCCATCCCTGTGACCAGCTCAGCACTCACCCACCCCTGTGGCCACCTCAGCACTCACCCATGCCTGTGACCACCTCAGCACTCACCCACCCCTGCAGCCACCTCAGCACTCACCCACCCCTGTGGCCACCTCAGCACTCACCCATCCCTGTGACCAGCTCAGCACTCACCCACCCCTGTGGCCACCTCAGCACTCACCCACCCCTGCAGCCACCTCAGCACTCACCCACCCCTGTGGCCACCTCAGCACTCACCCACCCCTGCAGCCACCTCAGCACTCACCCACCCCTATGACCACCTCAGCTCTCACCCACCTCTTTGGCCACCTCAGCTCTCACCCACCCCTGTGGCCACTTCAGCACTTACCCACCCCTATGGCCACAGCAGCACTCACCCACCCCTGTGGCCACCTCAGCACTCACCCACCCCTGTGGCCACCTCAGCACTCACCCACCCCTGTGGCCACTTCAGCACTTACCCACCCCTATGGCCACCGCAGCACTCACCCATCCCTGTGACCACCTCGACACTCACCCACCCCTATGACCACTTCAGCACTCACCCACCCCTGTGACCGCCTCAGCACTCACCGACCTCTGTGACCACCTCGACACTCACCCACCCCTGTGACCGCCTCAGCACTCACCGACCCCTGTGGCCACCTCGACACTCACCCACCCCTGTGGCCACCTCAGCACTCACCCACCCCTATGACCACCTCAGCACTCACCCACCCCTGTGGCCACCTCAGCACTCACCCACCCCTGTGGCCACCTCAGCACTCACCCACCCCTATGACCACCTCAGCACTCCTCCACCCCTGTGGCCACTTCAGCCCTCACCCACCCCTGTAGCCACCTCAGCACTCACCCACACCTGTGGCCACCTCAGCACTCACCCACCCCTGTGACCAGCTCAGCACTCACCCACCCCTGTGACCACCTCAGCACTCATCCACCCCTGTGACCACCTCAGCACTCACCCACCCCTGTGACCACCTCAGCACTCACCCACCCCTGTGACCAGCTCAGCACTCACCCACCCCTATGACCACCTCAGCACTCACCCACCCCTGTGGCCACCTCAGCACTCACCCATCCCTCTGACCAGCTCAGCACTCACCCACCCCTGTGACCACCTCAGCACTCACCCACCCCTGTGACCACCTCAGCACTCACCCACCCCAGTGACCACCTCAGCACTCACCCACCCCTGTGACCACCTCAGCACTCACCCACCCCTGTGACCACCTCAGCACTCACCCATCCCTGTGGCCACCTCAGCACTCACCCATGCCTGTGACCACCTGAGCACTCACCCACACCTGTGACCACCTCAGCACTCACCCATCGCTGTGACCAGCTCAGCACTAACCCACCCCTGCAGCCAACTCAGCACTCACCCACCCCTGTGACCACCTAACACTCAGCCATCCTTGTGACTATGTCGGCACTTACCCACCTCTGTGGGCACCTCAGAGGTGACCCATCCCCATAGCCTCCTACACTCTGCTTCCAGGGTTGGTAGACTCTACTCCAACGTGCATCCATACACCCCAGCGAAAAGCTGAGAGATTTTCTGACTTGAGCTCCTCAGCAGAGAAGGTCCAGCCACCAGTGTCAATAAAGCTCCCCCCAGGACTGTTCTCCAATTACCTGGTGCAGGGTAAGGATCCCTCTTCTCTGTTTCAACCTACCTAACAGAGTGCTGTATAGGTTGCAACCACAAACACTAGTCATAGCATTTATTCAGGAAGTTATGACTGAGCTTAAGACCTCAGCTCTAAGATTGGGTGCCAGAGGACAGGAAAGTTGCGCAGGTGTGGTTAGTGGTGTTTGAGGGATAGGCTGGACTCTCCTGGAAAAGGCCCTAAAGTTCCTGAACTCCCTATAGTTGTCTGCAGTTTAATCAATTCAGCACTATTCAGAAGAGATGTTTGCCCATAATGCCATTCCAGGCATCTGGGCAAGATCTTAACTCAATTCACTTACCAAGAGATAAAAAAAAAGATCCCGTACGTTTTCGTGAATAAATAAATAATTTGGGGAAAAAATAATCAAAAAGAAAAAGAAAAGCAAAAGAAGGAACGGCGGTTGTGGAAGCATCTGACCTTCCAATTCTTCTATGCATCTCGACCTCTAGCCTGCAGGTTCACATTCTCAGCAGGGTTAAGCACGGTACGCTTGCTGCCCTTCTTCCATCCACACTTGCTGGTGCCCATTATGCACAGGTGTCCTCTCACAATTAGATAGAAAAGATAAAGGTAAGATAAAGCTCTAAAGTGCTGAGTCCAGCTCTTACTGGTTGTCAGTCTCTACAGTATGCAGGTAGTTTGTGTTGACATCATTCTTGCTCTCTGTATCTTCCAGATTTCATTTTGGACATGGAAAACACGTTGGCATTGAAGTGATGCAGAGAGCTCATCAATAACATGGTCATACCTGTGCATGGTATTACAATCCCAGCCAATGCTGCTACTGGACGGGATAGTCCCAGAATGGAGCCCTGGCTCACAGAAACCGGAGTAGGTCATTCAGTCCCTTGATTCAGTCCCGCTATTTAATGAGATGATGGCTGATCTGGAGACTAACTCCATATACCTGCCTTTGGCCCAAATCCCGTAATTTCTTGGCTGAACAAAAATTTATCTATCTCTGATTTCAAATTAACAACTGATCTAGCTTCGACAGCTGTTTGTGGGAGCGAGCTCCAAACCTCTACTCCCCTTTGTGTGAGGAAGTTCTTCCGAACATCTCTCCTGAATGGTTTAGCCCTAATGTTTAAACTCTGCCTCCTCGTTTAGAATCTCCAGCCAGTAAAAGCAGTACGGTGGCACATTGGTTAGCACTGCTGCCTCACAACACTGAGAACCCGGGTTCGATCCTGGCCCTGGGTGGAGTTTGCACATTCTCTCTGTGTCTGCGTGGGTCTCACCCCCACAACCCAAAGATGTGCAGTGTAGGTGAACTGGTCGTGCTAAATTGCCCCTTAATTGAAAACAGAATTGGGTACCTTCTCCAACCAGTGGAAATAGCTTATCTTTATCAACCCTGTCTTTCCCTGTTAATGTCTCAAATACTTCCATCAGATCACCCCTTAACCTTCTAAAATCTAGCGAAAACAGGCCTAATTTGTGTAAGCTTTATTCGTAACATAACCCATGTAGTGCAGGTATCATTTTAGTAAACCTGCGTCACACTCCCTCCGAGGCCAAAATATTCTTCCTAAGGATAGTCAGTGTGGCTCTGTCAGAGAGTGGTCATGCCAAACAATTTTTTTTATTTTTAAAAATAAATTTAGAGTCCCTAATTATTTTTTTGATTGTCATTGGGTATTATTTTTTAAATAATATTTTATTGAGATATTTGAAAATTTTTATAACAGTAACATAAACAATGACAACAACATGGTAAAAAAAAACATTTCCCCCCCCCCCACCCAGCCCAATCTTCACACACCTCAACCATACACAAACAATCCGCACCCCCCCCCCCTTGGAATACTGCACCTGCTGACATTTTAATTTTCCCCGAGAAAATCGACGAACAGCTGCCACCTCTGGGTGAATCCTAACATTGACCCTCTTAAGGCGAACTTTTTTTTCTCGAGACTGAGAAACCCAGCCTTGTCACTAACCCAGGTCTCTACACGTGGGGGCTTCGAATCCCTCCACATTAACAAGATCCGTCTCTGGGCTACCAGGGAGGCAAAGGCCAAGACGTCATCCTCTTTCGCCGCCTGAACTCCCGGATCTTCCGACACTCCAAAGATCGCTACCTCCAGACTTGGCACCACCCGTGTTTTTTTTTTGGGACCGTAGACATTGCCTTAGCAAAATCCTGCCAGAATCCTCTGAGCTTCGGGCATGCCCAAAACATGTGGACATAATTTGCTGGGCTTTCCGCGCACCTCGTACACCTATCCTCAACCCCGAAGAACTTACTCATCCTAGCCACTGTCATGTGTGCCCGGTGGACTACCTTAAATTGTATCAGGCTGAGCCTGGCACATGATGAGGAGGTATTAACCCTGCTTAGGGCATCCGCCCATAGCCCCGCCTCTATCTCTCCTCCTAGCTCGTCCTCCCACTTGCCCTTAAGCTCCTCCACCGGGGTTTCCTCCGCCTCCGAAAGCTCCTGGTAAATATCTGAAACCTTCCCCTCTCCCACCCAGGTACTGGAGACTACTCTGTCCTGTATCCCCCGTGGCGGCAGCAGCGGAAAGACCGGCACCTGTTTTCTTAGGAAGTCTCGCACCTGCAAATACCCAAAACCATTCCCTGCTGGCAGTTAAATTTATCTTCTAAAGCTTTCAAGCTGGGAAAACTCCCGTCAATAAATAGATCCCCCATCCTTCTAATTCCTACCCTTTGCCAACTCTGGAACCCGCCATCTAGCCTACCCGGTACAAACCTGTGGTTATTATAAGTCGGGGTCCAAATCGATGCTCCCTCCACTCTCTTGTATCTCCTCCATTGCCCCCAGATCCGCAGAGCCGCCACCACCACCTTATTTGTGGAGTATCGGGCCGGCGAGAACGGAAGAGGTGCCGTTACCAGTGCTCCCAAACTGGTGTCTTCACATGACGCCGCCTCCATCCGCTCCCATGTCGTCCCCTCCCCCACTACCCACTTCCTAATCATGGCTATATTAACCACCCAGTTGTAGTTGCAGACGTTCTGCAGCGCCAACCCACCCTCCTCCCGACTGCGCTCCAGCAACACCTTCTTCACTCGCGGGGTTTTACCCGCCCACACAAAGCCTGAAATAACCTTATTCACCCACTTGATAAAGGCCTTTGGGATGAAGATGGGGAGGCACTGAAAGACAAACAGAAATCTGGGGAGCACCGTCATTTTCACAGTCTGTACCCTCCCCGCCAGTGATATCGGGAGCATGTCCCATCTCTTAAAGTCCCCTTTCATTTGTTCTACTTGTGCAGTGCCTCCCATTCCCGAGCCACCTGGATTCCCAGATATCGAAAGCCCTTCCCTACCATTCTAAGCGGCAGCTCATCCAGTCTCTTCCCCTGCCCTCTTGCCTGGATCGCAAATATCTCACTTTTCCCCATGTTCAATTTAAACCCCAGAAAATTGCCAAATTCCCCCAAGATTTGCATTACTTCCCCTATCCCCTCCAACGGGTCTGAAATGTACAAGAGCAGGTCATCTGCGTAAAGCGAGACCGGTGCTCCGCCCCCCCGCTGAACCAGCCCTTTCCAGTTCCTCGAGGCTCTTAACGCCATGGCCAATGGCTCTATGGCCAGAGCAAACAGTAATGGGGAGAGGGGCACCCTTGCCTTGTCTCTCGGTGTAGTTTAAAATACCCCGACCTCAGCCGGCTCGTACACACACTCACTACTGGTGCCTGATAGAGCAACCGCACCCAGTCAATGAAGCCCTCACCAAACCCAAACCTTCCCAGCGTCTCCCACAGGTAATCCCATTCCACCCGATCAAAAGTCTTCTCCGCATCCATCGCTCCCACCACCTCCACCTCCTCTCCTTCTCAGGGCATCATAATAACATTTAGAAGCCTTCGAACATTGGCCTTGAGTTGCCTGCCCTTAACAAATCCCGTCTGGTCTTCCCCTATCACCCCCGGGACACAGTCCTCTATCATTGTGGCCAGTGTCTTAGCCAGCAGTTTGGCATCCACATTCAGTCGAGAAATCGGCTGTATGACCTGCATTGCCACAGATCCTTCTCCCGTTTCAGGATCAATGAAATCGAGGCCTGCGACATTGTTGGGGGGAGGAATCCATTCTCTCTTGCTTCGTTAAATGTCCTCACCGGCAGTGGGCTCAATATCTCTGAAAACGTCTTATAGAATTCCACCGGGTAGCGGTCAGGCCCCGGGGCCTTGCCCGACTGCATGCCCTCCAGCCCCTTGATTATTTCCTCAATCTCAATCAGGGCTCCCAGCCCCTCCACCAGGCCCTCTTCCACCTTCGGGAACCTCAACTGATCCAGAAACTGCCTCATCCCCTCCACCCCAGCCGGGGGTTCCGACTCATATAATTTACTATAAAAGTCCTTAAACACCTCATTCATCAACTTTTCCACCACTTTCCCTGTAATCAACAGCCCAAACTCCACCTGTAACCTCGTCCGCTCCCTCAGTCGCCCCACGTCCGGGGACTCCGAGTATCTCCTGTCCACCTGGAGTATCTCCTCAACTAACCTATCCATCTCAGTCCATTCCACCTTTTCTGTGTGGGCCCGTATCGAGATTAATTCCCCTCTGACTAGTGCCTTCAAAGCTTCCCAAACCGTCGCTGCAGAGACCTCACCCGTATCATTTGTTTCCAGGTAGTTCTGGATGGACTTGTTAACCCGCCCACAGATCGCTTCGTCTGCTAGCACCAGTCTCCACAGCGGGCGTTGCTCTCTCTCCACACAAACCCGGAGATCCACCCAGTGCGGGGCATGAACCGACACTGCGATTGCCGAGTACTCAGTATCCACCATAGTATAGGGTATTAGCGCCCTGCTCAGAACAAAAAAGTCGATGCGAGAGTATGTCTTGTGGACATGTGAAAAAAAGGAAAACTCCTTCGTCTTCGGTCGTGCAAACCTCCATGGGTCTACTCCTCCCACCTGTTCCATAAAACCCTTCAATTCTTTTGCCGCAGCCGGCCTCCTCCCTGTCCTGGATTTTGACCGGTCCAATTCCGAATCAATGACTGTATTGAAGTCCCCTCCCATGATCAGGTTATATGACTCTAAGTCTGGGATCTTACGTAACACCCACCTCATAAATTCCACGTTGTCCCAATTCGGAGCATATATGTTCACGAGTACCACCCGCGCCCCCGCCAGCTTCCCACTCACCATTATGTACCTACCCCCCCCCCCCTTGTCTGACACAATTCTCCCTGCCTCGAATGCTACTCGTTTGCTGATCAAGATTGCTACCCCCCTGGTCTTTGGGTCCAGCCCTGAGTGGAACACTTGGCTAACCCACCCCTTTCTCAATCTCGTCTGGTCTGTAACCTTTAGGTGTGTCTCTTGTAGCATTGCCACGTCCGCCTTCAGTTTCCTCCAATGCGCAAACACGCGAGCCCTCTTGACCAGCCCATTCAGTCCTCTAATGTTACATGTGATCATCCTGGACGGGGGGCTTCCAACACCCCCCCCCCCCCCCCCCCCCCCCCCCCACCTGCTGACTAGCCATCACCATTTTTAGGCCCGCCTCGAGCTCGCGCCCTCCGTTTCCTCGAGTCCCCACTCGGGCTGTCGCCATTCCTGATCTCCCATTTGTCCCCTAATGACAGTTCCTCCCCTGTCAGCAAAGCAGCTCCCCCCATCTCCCCCCTCCCTAGCAACAACACTAGAAATCCAATCCCCCAAGTCAAGCACCAGCTTAACACCTGCTCACTCCCCCAATGCGCTTCCGAGAGTCAGCTGACCCATGCTGACGCGGTAGCTCCCGCCCCTGGCACCAAGCTGTCGGTCTCCCTATTGTTCTCTTCCTCTCTCCCCCCACTTGAATAAACATTTTAAATGCATCACATTCCCCAGAAAACGAACATCAGAAAAAACAGTGAAGAAACAGTCACTTTAGAAAAATAGTCACCCAAAAAGCAGAACCAAATTCAAAGCCCATTCCCCCCTCTAACAAGGTTCCTGCAAGAGAAAGCAACCTTTAACCATCCAAACAGCCCATTATTTCACATAGAACTACTTAAATTTATACAATCCAGCACCACAAATCGCTGCCACAGTACTTCTCCAAGGCTTAAGTGTCTTTTAATTCGCCTCCAGCTTCATTTCTTTAATAAAGGTCCATACTTCGTCCGGTGTTTCAAAGTAGAAGTCCCGTTCCTCATGTGTCACCCACAGACAGGCTGGGTACAGCATCCCGAACTTCACCCCCTTCTTAAAGAGGGGCGTTTTTGCCCGATTGAACCCAGCTCGCTTCTTGGCCAAATCCGCTCCCAGGTCCTGATAGATGCGCAGCTCACAGTTCTCCCACTTGCTGCTCCGTTCTTTCTTGGCCCACCGCAAAACGTGTTCCTTGTCCACGAAACGGTGAAAACGTACCACCATGGCCCTCGGCGGCTCGTTCGCTCGGGGCTTCTTCGCGAGGGCTCTGTGCGCTCTGTCCAATTCCAGGGGCCGAGGGAACGCCCCAGCCCCCATCAACTTCTCCAACATGTCCGTCACATAGGCCCTCGCATCCGATCCCTCACTGCCTTCAGGGAGGCCAACAATTCTGAGATTCTGCCTCCTGGACCTATTCTCCAGGTCCTCCAGCTTCTCCTGCATTCTTTTCTGGCGGCCGTTCATCATCCCCACCTTGCTTTCCAGCACGGTTATATACTCCTTGTGCTCGGACAACTTTTGTTCCACCTCCTGGATCGCTCTCTCGTGGGTTTCCTGATTCTGAACCACTTGATCAATCAAAGCCTTAATCGGGTCCAGCGTGTCCTTCTTCAGCTTGGTGAAGCAATCCTCGAAAAACTTCACCAGCTGCTCCGTCGATCACTGTGTCGTCTCCCCGCGCCCCCTTGCTCTCCGCCATGCTGTCCCTTGTTACCAGCTCTACTTTCGTCTCCCTTATAGGACTTTGTCGTCTCCCACGGCCACTTCTGGTCCAATTCTCCAAACACCAGAGGGGGATTTCTCCTCACTGTCTCACTCTTCACTGACTTATACCATAAAATCCAAGAAAACCCAGGAGAAAAAGGTCCAAAACTCCGTTATAGGCAGGAGCTATCAAACGTGTGACCTACTCCTCCATGGCCGCCACCGGAAGTCAGTCATTGGGTACTTTAATCAACATTGCTCCCCCAAAAAGAATGAGACATTCCAGAGATATATGTTCCGTACGCATACCCAGAAACCTGGTGAATTGTTTGACAGTTTTGTTACTGACTTGAGGCTGAAGGCCCAGTCATGCAACTTCAGTCGCCTGAAATCTCCTCTGATCCGTGACCAAATTGTTTTTGGTGTATCAAATGTTGAGCGACTATAGGTCCCGGAAGACGGGTGGCCAGCTGAATACTACAGATCCCTACAAGGTATCATAGCGCACTCATTTGATGAGGATTCAGAAGAAATCCAGGCGGAGGACGACAAATCAGACAAATAGACGGAAGAGCCAGAGAGCATTCTGCAATTCTGGTTAACAGTCTTCAGGAGGGTGTATGTGCTCAGTGGCATGATACAGGAGCATAACGAGCCCGTATTAAAGCTCCTGCAAGATGTGAATGTTAAATGTTCAGAGCATGAGAAGCCGTGGAGCTTCACTCTGGAGCTTACGTTCGAGCCCAATGAGTATTTGACAAATGAGGTGATTACAGAAGTATACCAGTTGGATTCGCGGCCTGACAAGCTTGAACACTACTCCGGTGGGTTGGTGGGAGAGACGAGGTGGTCACGGAGAACGCCCAGACCGCGCTGGACACGGAGAAGTGCGAGAGCTCTGAGATGGCACTCTGAAATGAAAAGTCAGATTGCAGTGGTCGACACCTCGGAGGAACAGCTGTTAAATAATAGTAACAGAAGATTCTGTTCCTAGCTTAGAAAAGCTTGCTCCAGAGGCACTTGGTGAGTCGTCTCAGGCCTCTGAAATGTTTCCGGGAGTCGACTCCCTGCTGCTCGAGGTCACCCCATCGGAAGATGAGTGGGAAGATATTGATGATGAATACGATAACATTGATCTTGATCTTGATATTGATGATGATGAGTGGGAAGATATTGATGATGAACACGATAATATTGATATTGATGATAAGTGGGAAGATGTTGATGATGAACACGATAATATTGATATTGATGATGATGAGTGAGAAGATATTGATGATGAACACGATAATATTGATATTGATGATGATGAGTGGGACGATATTGATGATGAATACGATAACATTGATATTGATGATGATGAGTGGGAAGATATTGATGATGAATACGATGCGGCCAGCTCTGATGATGTTGAAAATGATGACAAGGGCAGCACAGTGGTGCAGTGGGTTAGTACTGTAGCCTCACAGTGCCGAGGTCCCAGGTTCCATCCTGGTTCTGGGTCACTGTCTGTGTGGAGTTTTCACATTTGCCCTGTGTTTGTGTGGGTTTCGCCCCCACAACCCAAAAGATGTGCAGGGTAGGTGGATTGGCCACGCTAAATTGCCCCTTCATTGGAAAAAATGAATTGGGTATTCTAAATTTATACTAAAAAAAAGAAAATGGTGACTGGGTGTGAGTCAGCGGAGGAACTGACGACTATCTCGATGTGTAGCTCAATGGATCACATACATCTATTCGAACAAGATCAGGATGCCCCAACGCCTGGATTGTCACGACCAGAGAGTGTCTGCATCGTTTCCAGTGATGAGGAGCCATTGACCATTGCTCCAGCGAACCAAGAAGGGGCAGCACCTGTTGGGGTAGATCTAACCTCCACCCAGGCACCAGAGAGCGAGACGCTCCAACATCCAGTTGAGGACGTAGAATTGGGCATGGTCATGCAACCCCGTGTAGATGCCTCAGGTTCCATCGGAGCATCTGCATACTTCCGAGCACAGGGTGCAGACCAGCAACAAACCAGGGGCTGCCAAGCCCAAACATAAAAAGCAAAGAATTTGCAAACCAATTGTTAAAACAAAAAGAAGGAAGAGGAGAGGACTGGGAGAGCTAGCTCAACCCACCGACAAAAGTAAAAGAGAAGAAGGTGAGGTCATGACTGACAAGCCAGAGACAAAAGAAACAGCAAACACACAGAGAAGCAGCAAACAGCGTCTTGGCAAGAAACAAAGAAAGAAAGAAGCTGGTGACGCACGCATGGCCATCACGGATGCATGACTTCCAAAGGCACAGAGCAAAGAGGATATGAAGCAAGAGACTGGCACGCAAACCAGTCTTCAAAAAGGCTGGCAACAGCCCAAGTGATCATAGTGGCGATCCAGTGACAGAGGCACAATGAGCTGTGCGAAAGGGACAAACGCAGACCAGGCATATCGTGATTATGGACACCTGAGTTAAACCTGTTATAATGTTTATGCTTATTACTAATGTATAGATTAATGATGGGAATCATGTTTGTAAACAAACTTTAATATCTAAGGAAGTGAAATGTGGTGATATGCCTGTAGACGGTGTTGTATATAGTTGGTGGTGCGACCTCCAACCAGCAGGTGGCGGTACCGATCCACCATGCAGTCTTGAGACAGTGGTCATGTGACAAGGCACTCAGATATAAATCAGGGCAGATCCGGTGATTCTGAAAAGGTTGTAAGACGTACATGAGGACAGTCGTGCATAGGGGTAGTTCCAGGGGAGTATAAAGAAACTCCATGATAACTTTCCCTGTATCAGATTGTTACCTCACCAAATGTGTATTAATAAATATCCTAGTTTGGACAAGTCACCAGCAGTTCTGTGAATTCCTTGCTGGACAATGAACACAACACATCCCTTTTCCTGTAGCCCTGACAAGTTTTTCTACAGAGATAATTATCCAATTTCCCCTTTAAAAGCCACAACACACCTGCCTCCACCAGACTTTCAGGGCGTGCATTCCAGGTCCTGTACAGTTTCGGTCACTTTAAATGCGTCGGAAGCATTTTCTCACATTGTCATTGCTTCTTTTGGCAATCACCTTAAATCAGCATCTTCTGGTTCTGCCAACAGAACGGTTTCTCCCTGCCTACCCTGTGGGAGTGGTTAGCTCAGTTGGCTATACGGCTAGAATGAAGCCAACAGCTTAACCGCCATACCGACTGTGATAGTTCATAGAGACTAATTTAGTCATGGAGGTAATTCATTTGCTAAGCTTGTGCCTGAGATGCAGTGTACTGTAGAGGAGGGAATAAAGAGGAGCTTCATGTAAATGAAAGGGTTCTCTTCAATTCATTTCAAACACGGAATCACTTCCATCGTAGTGACCAGGAGTCAGAATCCAGCTACAGCGGTGTCAAATCTAGCACTTTATTACAGATCAGCCAACCTGAGGTAAAATAAGGAACTGAATCTTCGCTGCTCTACATGGTCTAAATCTACCGAAACTTAAACTGTTTAATCAGAGGACAAAAAACAAACACTTTATAGAGGCTTAGGAAATTCCAAAGTTCACATTAAATGCCCCTCCCATTGCACACTGACGGAATTGCTCTTTGTCAGTATTTGAAAACAGGCACATAACCAAGTTGCTTGTCGAGGGCTCCAGCTCCATTGTTCCTATCGTTGCTGTTATCAGTGAAGCAGCGCTTAGTTTAGTATTGCAATTTTCTGGACAGATCCAGATATATGAGGCTAGACGTCTGTTAGTGCTGCCTCTGCCTCCCCCGCCTTTGCTTTGTGTCTGCAGTGTTTCATGGCAGGTGTCTGTGTCGTGGCCATGTTGCAGCGGAGTCCAAATTCCTGAAGTATTAGCTGGAGAAATTCCTCAGTGCAGGAGGCTCAACCCTCTCCTGTATTACTGCCAGCAGCAAACGGGCCCAACAATGAGAACAATCGCTGATTTCTCAGTAAAAGCTTCAGATCTGAATAATCAGCAAATTCCACAGCGTAATGAATGACCAACAGCAGATCACATTGCCGTGACCTTTGAAACATTTCTCTTATACATTGTCAGAGATTCTCTCCTGTATATGCTTGCCATCCGTCTAATTATCCGTCGGCATTATTCACTGCAGCCTTAATATGTGGCACCCACTGAGAATCTAATTCTTTATTCCATTCGAATTCTGTTTTAAATGCTTGATTGAGCTTCATTTTCTTCCCCTGCTCTTTGAAAATTCTACATGTTTATCCAGAATAAGCAACTAGGTTAGATTGAATAACAGAATCACTGACTTTTTACCTCAGACAAGGAGGTCAATCAGCACGGTGGGTGGGATTCTCTCACCCCGGAGCCAGGCTGGAGAATCGCCGGGACCGGTGCGAATCGCGCCACGCCGCCGGGAGGTGATTCTCCACAGACCTGAGAATCGGCGCTATTGGCGTCGGCGTGGTCGGTGAGGCGCCGGTCAGGGGCCGCTTTACGGGGCCCTCCCGGCGATTCTCCGCCCGGGATGGGCCGAGCGGTCGTATCAAAAATCCCGAGTCCCGCCGGCGCCATTCTAACCTGGTCTTATCCGGAGGGAACTTGGCGTGGAAGGGTCCGGGGGTAGCCTGTGGTGGGGGGGGGGGCATCTGCTGTGGCCTGGCCCCCGATCGGGGCCCACCGATCGGCAGGCTGGCCTCTCGGGCTGGGGGCCCCCTTTGTTCCGCGCCGGCCCCTGTAACCCTAGGCCATGTTGCGTCGGGGCCGGCGTGGAGAAGGGAAACACCCCGCATGCGCGTAAATTGCGCCGGTCCCACCGCGCATGCGCGGACCCGCCTTGCCCATCTGACGCCGGGTGCTCCAGTGCCGTGCTGGCCCCCTGTAGGGGCCAAAATTGCTGTCCTGAGGCCACGCTGATGCCATCGAGAAACGCGACGCCGTTTGTGACGGCGTCAACACTTAGCCTCAGGATCAGAGAATCCCGCCCCTTGTGTCGGCACCGACTTGCCGAATCAGCATTTTACTTCATGACATTCATACGAACAGGGAGCAGGAATAGGCCATTCAGCCCCTCGAGCCTGCTCCAACATTTGGTAGATCTGATAGCATAAAAGCTCAGGAGGCTCGAGAAAATAAGTTGAATAACATTTATTGAGTTAACGTAAAGGCCGCAATGCAGCTTATAACTCAAAAGGTCCCGGTTGGGACTACCGAAGTGCCGATCCCAGACGGGGTTGCTTTTAATGGGCGCGTTTATGAGTCCCAGCTGGGCGGGCCACTACCCACTAATGTGGAAGCTCGCATTCTACAAATCCCACAGGAGATCAATCAGTGTATCCCCTTGGATCTCGTGAGGGTTATTATAGGTATCAAATCTGCTTCCCGCTATCCCTGATAACATATTATCACTTTGCTTCCTAAGAATCTATCTACCACTGCCTTAAAAATATTCAAAAACTCTGCTTCCACCACCTTTTCATGAAAAGAGTTCCAAAAACCCACGATTCTCTGAGTGAAAACATTTTGCCTCCTCTCCGTTTTAAATGGGTGACCCTTTCTTTGTAAACAGTGACTCCTAGTTCTAGACTCTCCCGCAAGAGAAAACATCCTCTCCACATCCACTCTGTCAAGACTCCTCAGGATCTTACATGTTTCAATCAAGATGACCACATACTTTTCTAAACTCCAGCAGATACAAGCCAGGCCTGTCTAACCTTTCCTCAGAAGGCAACCCATCCATTCCAAGTATTAGTCTAGTAAACCTTCACTGATCTGCTTCCAACGCATTTAATGTGGCCAATATTACACAGTATTCCAGTTGTGGTCTCACCCATGCTTTGTACAACTGAAGCATTCTCCTGCCTTCTCCCCATAAACTTGTTCATTTTCAAATCACAGTCTAGTTCCCTTTTGAGTGCCTTGATTGAGCCTGCCTCCACTGCACTAAGGCAGTGCATTCCTGCCCTTAACCAATTGCTGCGTGAAAAAACTGATTCTCACATCACTGTTGAATCTTTTGAAAATGACCTTACATCTGTACCCTCTTGTTCACGATCCTTTCATGAGCGGGAGCAGTTTCTCCCTGATTGCTCTGTCCAGACTCCCAGTGATTTTGAATAGCTCTATCAAGTCGCCTCTCTCAGTCTTTTTTTCTCGAAGGAAATCAGTCCTAACTTCTCCTATCTATCTTCATAACTGAAATTCCTCATCCCTGGAACCATTCTCATGAATCTTACCTGTACCTTCTCCAATGCCTTTGCATCTTTACTAAAGTGAGGCGCCCGGAACTGGACACAATTCTCAAACTGAGGCCAAACTAATGTTTAATACGATTGATAGTTTGCAGCACACATTTGTCACAAGCTGGGGTTAGTTTGTGTTCTTTTCCTTTTGTATCTTCTCTCTATCCCTGTGTCCCCACTTAATTAGGCCTCTGCTTATTCACTTTATGTTTATTGGTCATAAGATTGGAATGTGGAGATGTCCATGAATAATGTCACTCCTCAGTTACCCAAGCCACCTGGTTGAGCAGCAGGGACCACCCTGTGGGCCATTTGGGATCATACCTGCCTCTGGATCATAAGGTTTTAGGTTCAAGTCCCACTCCAGGGCTTCAGCACAAAAATCAAGGCTAACTCTCCATAATGTACTTAGGGAGTAATGCATTGATGGGAATGCCTTCGCCCAGATGAGATGTTAATCCGAGGTCCTGGTTGTGGGTAGAAAATATCCCAGGATAACATTCCGAAGACGTTTAGGGGAATTATTCTTGGTGTTCTGGCATACATCACTCAATTAACATCACACAAAACAGGTTACCTGATCATTATCACATAACTGGGACATTTTGCAAATCAGCTGCTGTGTTTCAGTACAATAGATGATGTTGTTAGTGGATATTCACACCGATATACTGGGCTGAATTCTCTGCCTCCTGGCGGCGACAGCTAGAATTAGGATCGGGTGGTGAATAGCGGGTAATGCAAAAATTGAGATTTGCGCCAGCTGCCGAATTCGATGCCATGGCCTGGTCCACTCCTGGTGGCGTTAGTGAAGTTTGCGTGTCCGTGCCAGCGTGCACATGCAAAATGTCATTTGCATGGAATTAAATCTCATCTACAGGTTGGACATTGCATGCTTCACCTCTCCGCGATTCGCCTCCCCTCTCAGGCGGTAGTCACGTGGGGGCAAATTGGTGCAAGTATTTATGGGCGACACGGTAGCACAGTGGTTAGCACTGTTGCTTCACAGCACCAGGGACCCGGGTTCGATTCCCGGCCTGGGTCACTGTGCAGAGCCTGCACGTTCCCCCTGTGTCTGCGTGGGTTTTCTGCGTGTGCTCCGGTTTCCTCCCACAAGTCCCTGTTCGGTGAATTGGACATTCTGAATTCTCCCTCAGTGCACCCGAATCGTGTGGCGACTAGGGGATTTTCACAGTAATTTCATTGCAGTGTTAATGTAAACCTACTTGTGACACTAATAAAGAGTGCATGGCTGTTGAGGTTGAGCGAGATTGTTAAGAATTTCTGAAAAACTCTTAGAACGTGTTGGACGTGTTTGCGCAAGGGGGGGGGGGGGCAGGGGGGGGCCTGGGCTGGGGAGCGACCTGGTGCCAAATCTGTGCAGTCAGGGTGTCCCCCTCAGGAGCGGGGTGGCCTGGCTCAAGCTGCCATTTCTGCAGTGTGTGATTTAAACACACTCCTCTGGTGCTGCTTACATGATCCTAGCTGTTCGCACTGCTGACTGCTCACTGTGTCCTGTAAATGCTCAGAGAGCCTCTGGTCAGCTGGGAGCCCACCAAGCTGCCCTCTGGAAACCCTCATAGTAGCAGTATCATCAAAGGGATGGACGTGGGCAAGCTCAATCACCAGCCCACCAGGTGTTGGCACTCCTCAGAAGCGCAACCCCACTGCAGAGGAAACAGGGGATTAGCAGAGCCCAACCCAAACATAGGCCATCTGCACTGTGGTTCTTTCCCTCTTTCAGGACAGAGGATTCGACAGTGAGTGCCACCCCTCAGAATCACCAGCTGTCTCCTCCTGGTGAGGCTGCCAAGAAGAAGGCCAGTGGGAATGGGAATTGCTTCCAATTCACACCGGCAGAGTGCTGACCTATTTGCATTTCCTGAATTTTCAGAACAAACGACACTCCCAACGGGAACGCGAATTGCGTGCTAATCAGTTCCGGCAGGAACACTTTAGTCTCCCAAATGGAGAATTCAGCCCACCACTTTTTTTACCCTTTCAGGAATAGCGGGGAGCGTGGTGGGAGGATTCCCAAGCTGATTGTTAGCCCATTGAAACATATTGAACGCTTCTTCCATGGCCAACAAGTCCTGGCATTGGACTTAAATCCAGCTCGGAGGGTTACCACTGTGCCACAAGGCCTCCTAGTACAACAGTGACTACACTTCAACAAGTACTTCATTGGAAATAAAGACCTTTGAGATGTCCAGTGGTTATGGAAAGCATTACATAAATGCAAGTATTTCTTTTTTCTGATTGACTTATTACTTTTGGCCCAGGCCAGCAACTCCCATTTATATCTGTCTTTAAAGAAGACACTTGATAATTGAGAATCATACTTCAACAGGAGAAAGATTAGCATTTGTAATGTGGGTCATAGGTGCTGCCAGTAGATGGTCATTACACAAATCAGTACCCATGGTCAGACATGGGACAGTGATAGGGGCGTACTAGAATTTTCACAGATCACAATGTTGTCTCTCAGATTGACAACACATCTGCATATCTATCGCACCCCAATGATGACTGTATCTGGGTCAGAAACTGGGCAGAACTGGAACTGAGGAATTGATGGGGAAAATATGTATCAGAAACAAGTCTTGAGGCCCAGGAGCCCCAAGAACACAACACAAAATCTGTGCACGACTTTGCAGCTCAGCTCCATAGGATAACATGGAGCGACAGAGGAGGCAGTGGCATCGTGACAGTGTCACTAAATTAGTAATCCAGAGGCCCAGGCGAATACTCTGGGGACACGGTTTAAATCCCACCATGGCTGCTGTAATTCAAATTCAGTTAATAAACCTGCAATTAAAAACTAGTCTAATGGAAACCATGAAATGACCAATTGTCATAAAAACTAACACCTGGTTGACTAATGTCCATCCTTCCTGGTCTGGCCTACATGTGACTCCAGACCCACAGCAATATGGTTGACTCGTGAACTGCCCTCTGAAGTGACCTAACAAGCCACTCACTTGACCTATCAAACCACAAAAGAAATGTCAAAAAGGAATGAAACAGGAAAGGAACACACTACATCAACCTAGGCACTGGAAACGGCACCAGAAAACACAGCTCTGTCTACCCTGCAAAGTCATCCTTACTAATATCTGGGAGCTTGTGCCAAAAGTGGAAGAGCTGTCTCACAGACTAGTCAAACAACAGTGTGACATGGTCACACTCACGGAATCGTACCTGACAGACAATGTTCCAAACGTCACCATCACTTTTCCTAGGTATTTCCTGCTCCCACAGCAGGACAAACCCAGCAGAGGTGATGTCATAATGGTTTACAGTTGGGAGGTAGTTGCCTTGGGAGTCCTCAACATCGACTCTCGGGGTTGTAGGGGTGAGACACACACAGACACAGGGAGAATGTGCAAGCTACACACAGACAGCGACCTGGGGCCGAGATCGAACACGGGTGCTCAATACCGTAGGCAGCAATGCTAACCACTGCGCCACCACGCCACCCAACTCCAGACTCCGTGAAGGCTTATGGCATCAAGTCAAACTTGGGCAAGGAAACCTTCTGCTAGTTACCACCTCACTGTTCCCCCCTCAGCTGATGAATCAGTACGCATCCATGTTAAACACCACTCAGAGGAAGCACCAAGGGTGCACAGGGCATAGAATGGTCTTCAATGTCCATCACCAAGGGAGACTCAGTAGCACAACTACTGACTGAGTTGGCCAAGTACTAAAGGGCATAACTGCTAGACTGGGTCGGCAGAAAGTGATGAGGGAACCAACAAGAGGTAAAAAAACCTACTCAACCTCATCCTCATCAATCTACCTTCACAGATGAATCTGTCCATGACAGCTTTGGGAGTCAAGAGGTGAATTACTCACTGCAGGATTCATAACCTCTGGCCTGCTCTTGCAGCCACAGTAATTTATATAAAGTGACAGAGTCATAGCGTTTTACAGCACAGAAAGTGGCCCTTCTGCCCACTGTGTCTGCACTCACCATCAAGTGCCTGTAACAATATATATATTGTATGGTAGATGCAGGGTTAACAATTTGATGTAAATACATTGAACCACCAGATGGTGATCAAGAGCAGTCACGTGGCACCCTTGATTCAGGGAGAAGGTGTTTTTAGGCATGAGAGACAGTAGTTGTGTATTGTGGAGTTCTGTAGGTAGAGTAATAGCATAGTTTATTCAGCAACCTTTGTGATGCTCGATCAATAACTCCAGAAGTGAGATTGGAAGACAATTGAAGGCTTTATTGGACTAGATGTTTCCCCCAGCAGCGCAGGTACAGAATGCAGCTGCTAGGGAGACACAGGCTCTTATACTCCGCCTTACTGGGCGGAACCAGCAGGCAGGCTTCACCAATGAAAATAGCAGTCTCAGGTACCTCCCACACCAATGGTCTTATAGCATCGACCTGGGTACCGTAATACCCCTAATAACTACTACCACATTTACCCCCTGTTAAAAACATAGTACGGCGGGGTGGTGCTCTCGCGTTATACAGTGGTAGAGGTTGAGGTTATGGTGGTACCCGGTATACATTAGTACAGTGTTTTGCCTCTTTACATGTCGCAACTATTTACAGTATTTATTTACATTCAAAATGAAGTAATTAGTCGGTCGGGGGCCCTGGCCGTCCTCTGCGATCGTTGCAGTTTCGGCGGGGATGCAGGCGCCGGCTCGGGCATCCATGGCTCCAGGAGCGTGGCTTCGGCTTCTTCGGCAGCTTCATCACCCCTAGATGGGACCAGTGGGAGAATCGATCCACCTGGGAAGGGGGCGGCTGTGGAGTGCGCCGGTGGGAGGGAGGGTGGGGTTGGTGGTGGGGGTGTGGGTGGGGACCAGGGGGTGCCAGGTCCCATAGGGAGACCCTATCCTGTCGGCCATCGGGGTACGCCATGTAGGCGTATTGAGGGCTAGCGTGAAGGAGGTGGAACCTCTCGACCAATGGGTCCGACTTGTGCGCCCGCATGTGTTTGCGGAGCAGGATGGGGCCAGGACCTGCCAGCCAGGTTGGGAGCGAGGTCCCAGAGGAGGACTTCCTAGGGAAGACAAGGAGACGTTCGTGAGGTGTCTGGTTGGTCGTGGTACATAGCAGTGATCGGATGGAGTGGAGAGCATCCGGGAGGATCTCCTGCCAGCGGGAGACTGGGAGATTCATGGACCCTAGGGCCAGTAGGACGGTCTTCCAGACCGTTCCGTTCTTCCAGACAGTTCCGTTCTCCCTCTCTACCTGTCCGTTTCCCCGGGGGTTGTAACTGGTCATCCTGCTCGAGGCAATGCCCTTGCTGAGCAGGAATTGACGCAGTTCGTCGCTCATAAAGGAGGACCCCCTACCGCTGGGTATGTAGGCGGGGAAACTGAACAGTGTAAAGATACTGTGGAGGGCTTTTATGACAGTGGCTGCGGTCATGTCGGGGCAGGGGATGGCGAATGGGAACCGGGAGTACTCGTCAATCACGTTCAGGAAGTACGTGTTGCGGTCGGTGGAGGGGAGGGGCTCGTTGAAGCCCATACTGAGGCGTTCAAAGCGACGGGAAGCCTTTATCAGGTGCACTTTCTCTGGATTGTAGAAGTGCGACTTAAAGTCCGCGCAGATTTGGCAGTTCTGACCTCCTCGATGGAGTAGGGCAGGTTGCGGGTCTTAATGAAATTGAAGAATCGAGTGACCCCCAGGTGGCAGGGGTCCTTGTGGAGGCCCCGGAGTCGGTCCACTTGTGCGTTGGCACGTGTGCCACGGGATAGGGCATCAGGAGGCTCGTTTAGCTTCCCCGGACGATACAAGATCTCATAGTTGTAGGTGGAGAGCTCGATCCTCCACCGTAAGATCTTATCGTTCTTTATCTAGCCCCGCTGTGCATTATCAAACATTAAAGCAACTGACCGTCGGCCAGTGAGGAGAGTGAATCTCCTGCCAGCCAGGTAATGCCTCCAGTTCCGCACAGCTTCTCCTATGGCCTGGGCCTCCTTTTCAACTGAGTAATGGTGTATTTCTGAAGCGTGGAGGGTGCGTGAGAAGAAGGCCACGGGTCTGCCCGCTTGGTTGAGGGTGGCCGCCAGAGCTACGTTGGACGCATCGCTCTCGACTTGGAAGGGAAGGGATTCATCGATTGCCTGCATCGTGGTCTTTGCAATGTCCGCTTTGATGCAGCTGAAGGCCTGGCGGGCCTCTGCCGACAGGGGAAAGACCGTGGATTGAATTAGTGGGCGGGCCTTGTCCGCATAGTTGGGGACCCACTGGGCATAATATGAAAAAAATCCCAGGCAGCGTTTCAGGGCCTTGGAGCAGTGGGGGAGGGGAAACTCCATGAAGGGGCGCATGCATTCGGGATCTGGGCCTATAACTCCATCATGCACAACGTAGCCGAGGATGGCTAGACGGTCGGTGCTGAACACGCATTTGTCCTTGTTATATGTTAGATTAAGGATTTTTGTGGTATGTTGAATTTATGGAGGTTGGTGTCATGGTCCTGCTGGTCGTGGCCACAGATGGTGACGTTATCGAGGTACGGAAACGTGGCCCGCAAACCGTACCGGTCAACCATTCAGTCCAACTCTCATTGGAAGACCGAGACTCCATTAATGACACCGAAGGGAACCCTTAGGAAGTGGTAGAGCTGCCCATCTGCTTCGAATGCAGTGTATTTGCGGTCGCTAGGGCAGATGGGGAGCTGGTGGTAGGTGGATTTTAGATCCACCATGGAAAAGACCTTGTATTGTACAATCTGATTGCGAGATCAGATATGCGGGGGAGAGGGTACGCGTCAAGCTGCGTATACCTGTTGATGGTCTGACTATAATCGATGACCATCCTATGCTTCTCCCCGGTCTTTACAACCACTGCTTGAGCTCTCCAGGGACTGTTGCTAGCCTCAATGATACCTTCCTTCAGTAACCGCTGGGCTTCCGACCTAATGAAGGTCCTGTCCTGGGCACTGTACCGTCTGCTCCTGATGGCGACGGGTTTGCAATCCGGGGTGAGGTTCGCAAAAAGGGAAGGCGGATCGACCTTGAGAATCGCAATGCCATAGACTGTGAGGGGGAGTATAGGGCCGCCGAATTTAAAAGTTAAACTCTGGAGGTTACATTGGAAATCTAACCCTAGGAGCGTGGCAGTGCAGAGGTGAGGGAAGACGTAGAGGCGGAAATTTTTAAATTCCCTTACCTGGACCGTGAGGTTCGCTACGCAGAACCCTTTGATCTCTATGGAGTGAGACCTGGAGGCCAGGGGGATTTTTTGATTAACTGGGTGGATGGGAAGAGAACAGCGCCTTACCGTGTTGGGGTGTATGAAGCTCTCTGTGCTCCCGGAGCCGATCAGGCAGGATGTTTCATGCCCATTGATGAGCACGGTCGTCGTCGCAGTCGAGAGTTCGGGGCCGAGACTGGTCCAGAGTCACCGAGGCAAGTCGTGGCAGAAGTTGGGGGTTTTCCTCAGGCGGGTGTGGTCATCTGAACCGGGGTCCTGAGACTCCAGCCAAGATGGCGGCACCCACTGGTCGCACATGGCTGACAGTGTGCAAGATGGCGGCGTCCATCCGTCGCACGTGGTCCCCGGGGAACAAGATACTGACGCCCGGGGCCCGCACGTGGCTCTGGAACAGGAAGATGGCGGTGCCCGCTGGCCACACGTGGCTCGTGGAGAGGGTTGGGGTGGCGGTCCCGGTTCGCCCCGGGAGACCGCGGCGACCGTCCTGGCCTGGCATACCGCCACAAAATGGCCCTTTTTGCCGCACCCTTTGCAGGTGGAGGAGTGGGCCGGGCAGCGCTGCCGGGGGTGCTTGGCTTGCCCGCAAAAATAGCAGCGGGGCCCCCCGGGGTTGCCTGGTAGTTATGCAGCACAAGTTTGTGGGGGGATGGGGGATGCATCTGAGTTGGCCACAGGGGTTCCACGCTGCCCAAGGGGCCGCCGCGTGGTCGGGTACATAAGCGCGGGCGTTTCGGGAGGCCACATCCAGGGAGCTAGCAAGGGCCTGTGCTTCCTTGAGGCCTAGTGACTCTTTTTCTAGCAGCTGCTGGCGGATTTGGGAGGACAGCATACCTGCAACGAATGCGTCCCGGATCAAAAGCTCTGTGTGGTCGCTGGCTGAATCTTGCGGGCAGTCACAGTTCCTACCTAACACCAGGAGTACACGGTAGAATTCCTCCAGCAATTCCCCGGGGACTTGTCGCCTCGTCGCTAGCAGATGTCGGGCATAGACCTGGTTTACTGGGCGAATATAGTGTCCTTTCAGTAGGGTCAGTGAGGCCTCAAAATCGTCCGCATTCTCGATGAGGGTGTAGATCTCTGGGCTCACCCTCGAGTGGAGAACTTGCAGTTTCTGGTCCTCCGTAGGTTCAGTCAGGGCCGTCCTGAGGTACCCTTTGAAGCATGCCAGCCAGTGTTTGAAGGTTGCCGCTGAGTTTGCCGTGTGGGGGCTGAGTTGCAGACACTCCGGCTTGATTCGGAGCTCCATTCTTTGGAATCTAGTCCAATAAATTGATGCTCGATCAATAACTGCAGAAGCGAGATTGGAAGACTATTCAAGGCTTTATGGACTAGATGTTTCCCCCAGCAGCATAGGTACAGAATGCAGCTGCTAGGGAGACACAGGCTCTTATACTCCACCTTACTGGGCGGAACCAGCAGGCAGGCTTCACCAATGAAAATAGCAGTCTCAGGTACCTCCCACACCAATGGTCTTACAGCGTCGACCTGGGTACCGTAATATCCCTAATACCGACTACCACACTTTGTACTTAGGAAAACGTTTGAATCTTGTTTAAGTAGTGTTAATAAATTAGTTTTGTTAATTAACGTAGCTTGATTTTCTTCATTAATGAGATGATTGTCTCCCATCAGTCTGAAGATGGCTGGTGAAGCCAATTCAAGACGTGCAGACCGATTGACATGTGGGATCTTTGTTCTCATGTGGGGCGTTTGGTTGTGTGTTATCAGTCGGGTCACGGTGTGTTCTTTTGCAGCTCTTGCTTTTCATAAAAACATAAGAACTAGGAGCAGTAATAGGCAATGCAACCCCTTGAGCCTGCTGTGCCATTCAGTATGATATTGGCTGACCTCATCTCTGCCTCATCTGATCCCCCTGCCCGCTCCCTTTAACCCTACATCCCGCAACTAATTAAAAACCTATCTAACTCCTCCTTAAATCTGTTTAGTATTCCGGTATCCACTGCACTCTAGGGAAGAGAATTCCACAGATTCATGATCCTTTCAGTGAAGTATTTGCTCCTCATTTCTGTTTTAAACCTGCCACCCCTTATCCGAAAACTATGGCCTCAATTTCAAGACTGTCCAACAAGAGAAAACATCCCCTTTATGTCTGCCGTGTCAATCCCCTTTAGCATCTGCTCTACCCCAGTTAAATCTTCTCACATTCTTCTAAACTTTATCAAGTATAGGCCTAAACTGCGCAATCGCTCTTCATAAAACAAGTCCTTCATCTTGGAATCAATCTAGTGAACCTTCTCTGAACCCTCCTCAAATAAGGGGACCAAAACTGACGTAGTACTCCCGATGCATCACCAATGTCCTATACAGTTCATAGAATCATAGTGCAGAAGGAGGCCATTCAGCCCATCGGGTCTGCACTGGCCCTTGGAAAGAGCACCCTAATTAAGCCCACCCCTCCACCCTATCCCGGTCACCCAGTAACCCCATCTAACCTTTTTGGGGGAGGGGGACACTAAAGGCAATTTAGCATGGCTAATCAACCTAACCTGCACATCTTTGGACTGTGAGAGGAAACCGGAGCACCCGGAGGAAACCCATGCACACACGGGGAGGATGTGCAGACTCTGCACAGACAATGACCCGAGCCAGGAATTGAACCTGGGACCCTGGAGCTGTGAAGCAACAGTGCTAACCACTGTGCTACCGTGCCGCCCAGTTGCAACAGCACCTCCCTACTTTTATACTCTGTTCCATTAACAATGAATGCAAAAATTCCATTTGCCTTCCTCATTACCTGTTGCACCTGCAGACTAACTTTCCTCTTCATTTTGTCATTATTGGGTCTAAAAATACGGCATACTTCCCGCATATAGTGCCACCATCTGGTTTGACCCAAGGTGGTGGGTTCCTAGGAGTTGATGTTAATGTTGCATTTCTTCATAGTTGGTTTTCAGCATATCTTTGAAGTGCTTCTTTTGTCTTCCTCTGGCATGTCACCCCGACTGAGCTGGGAGTAGAAGACCTGCTTCGGGAGTCTGGTATCTGACATTAGATGACCAACTATATGACCAATCCAATGAAGCTGATGGTGGATGATCATAGCCTTCATTCTTGTGGTGTCTGCTTGCGAGAGAACACTCAAATTGGTCTGTCTCTCCTCCCATTTATTATGTAAAATATTTTGCAGGCAGTATTAAATAGCTTTATTAATGAGCTGAAATAAGCCTCAGAAATCCCTCTAGCATTGGCACTTTTAGTGCTGTATGAAGGGGCCTTTTTTCAGATAAGGGTATCAATAATTCAACCTTTGTGTGGCTTGATGCTGAGGTGTGTGCAGACTTGCCCGATATGCTAATGCCTTAGATAACCTAATGTTTCTGGCTGTGCCTGCATTGAGGCCCAGTAAATACTGACGTCACTGGCATGCAAGCTCTCAGCACATATGAGTCATAAAATAGTCTGAATGGGTGTTGGCACACTGCTTGTCTGATTAATCAGATGTTAAACATGTGCATTCCACAATTTATAACCAAGATTTCAGACAGGCTGCCAAGATGCCAGAGACAGCATTTAAAAGGTGGGTGGATTCAGCTGAATGCAGCTGTATGATCCCACCCACCTGCTGTTTGGTCCTTTTTCACAGGCAGTGCATGTTAAAGCGACAGGCGGGATGGTCTCATTAGCTGTTAGTTGCTACATTAGATAAATTAACAAGGCTGATACAATGGCACAGTGGTTAGCACTGCTGCCTCACAACGCCAGGGATCTAGATTGAATTCCGGCTTTGAGTGACTGTGTGAAGTTTGAAAGTTCTCCCCGTGTGTGCGTGGGTTTCCTCCGGGTGTTCCGGTTTCCACCCACAGTCCAAAGATGAGCAGCTTAGCTGGATTGGCCATGTTAAAATTGCCCCTTAGTGCGGGCAGCACGGTGGCACAGTTGGTAGCACGGCGCCGAGGTCCCAGGTTCGATCCCGGCTCTGGGTCACTGTCCGTGTGGAGTTTGCACATTCTCCCCGTGTTTGCGTGGGTTTCACCCCCCCCCAATCCAAAGATGCACAGGGTAGGTGAATTGGCCACACTAAATTGCCCCTTAATTGGAAAAAATGAATTGGGTACTCTAAATTTTTTGTTTTTTTTTAATTGCCCCTTAGTGTCCCCTCTGCATTGTAAATTCTATGAGTGTCCAAAGGTGTGCAGGTTAGCTGGATTGGCCATGCTAAAATTGTCCCTTAGTGTCCAAAGGTGTGCAGGTTAGCTGGATTGGCCATGTTAAAATTGTCCCTTAGTGTCCAAAGGTGTGCAGGTTAGCTGGATTGGCCATGCTAAAATTGTCCCTTAGTATCACAAAGATGTGCAGGCTGGGTGGGGTACGGGGGTAGGGTGGTTGAGTGGGCCTGGGTCGGCTGATTTTTCAGAGGGTCGGTGCAGACTCGATGGACTGTAGGGAGTCTGTGGCTCTATGGGCTCTTAGACGACAAGCAAGGCTGTGAACAGTTCTGGTCTCCATATCAGCGAATGTAATGTTACAAATGCAAACCTTTGATTTCATTTGATTTATTATTGTCACATGTATTAGTATAGAGTGAAAAGCATTGTTTCTTACATGCTGTACAAACAATGCATACCGTACATAGAGAAGGAAGGAGAGACTACAGAATATAATGTTAAGTTATAGCAAGGTGTAGAGAAAAGATCAACTTAATACGAGGTAGGTCCATTCAAAAGTCTGATGCCATAGGGAACAAGCTGTTCTTGAGTCGGTTGGTACGTGACCTCAAACTTTGGTATCTTTTTCCTGACGGAAGAAGGTGGAAGAGAGTATGTCCGGGGTGCGTGGAGTCCTTAATTATGCTGACTGTCTTTCTGAGGCAGCGGGAATTGTAAACAGAGTCAATGGATGGGAGGCTGGTTTGCGTGATGGACTGGGCTACATTCACAACCTTTTGTAATTTCCTGCGGTCTTAGGAACATGGACGGCTGGAACTGTGGTCCTCAGAGTGTGATTCATGAGCATCTGCGCTGGAGACAACCCAGTGGACAGTGGGGTTGCCCTGTATGCCAGCATTGCCAGGTTGAAGTCGGAGCCTGAATCTGCAGCTTTGCACAGCAACCGCTTGACAATATGGACCAATTTCTCGGCCTTCCCGTTTGATTGCGGGTAGTGGGGACTGGAGGTAACGTGATGGAAGTTGTAGGACTGTACTAAATCAGACCATTCTTGGCTGTAAAAGCATGGACCGTTGTCGCTCATTACCGTGAGCGGTATCCCGTGCCTGGCGAACGTTTCTTTGCAGGCTTTGAATACCGCCTTCGACGTGAGGTCGGACAGTTTGACCACTTCTGTGTAACTGGAGAAGTAGTCGACCAGGAGTACGTAGTCACACCCCTTGGACCCACTTTTGTCCAGATGACAAAATTGCGCTTTGACAAAGAGTCATCTGGACTCAAAACGTTAGCTCTTTTCTCTCCCTACAGATGCTGCCAGACCTGCTGAGATTTTCCAGCATTTTCTCTTTGGTTTCAGATTCCAGCATCCACAGTACTTTGCTTTTATCAAGGGATATGGGGGCAAGGCTGTATCAGGATATTGAACTTGATGATCACTATGATCATAATGAATGGTGGAGCAGGCTCAAAGGGCCGAATGGCCTCCTCCTGCTTCTGTTTTCTATGTATGTTTCTACGTATATACTCTCCCAGTTGCCCAATATTATCTACTGATGCAGCCATTTCCAAGCTCGATCCACCCACGTGTACAAACAGCCTTTTCACTAAGACTAGGTTTATAAAACGATTTCTCAGCAAAAGAAAAACCTCCACTGATTTGTTGAGAGCTTCTACAGCCCAAATTTGTTCAGCTAGGGACGATCCACAATCCCACCTCGTTACCAGACTGTAATATCTTTGCAGGGCAGAAAAGAGACAGTGTGCAGCACATGTAAAGTCAAGAACCAACTGAAAATGATTTATTCTGCTTTGATTGTTTATACATACACACACAGACAAATAGTCTCAAGAGGGCGGCATGGTGATGCAGTGATTAGCACAATCCTGAACTTGGGTGACTGTGGAGTTTGCACTTTCTGCGTGGTTTTCCTCCGAGGGCTCCGGTTTCCTCCCACCATTCAAAGGTGGATTGGCTATGCTAAATTGCCCTTCGTGTTCAAAAAGTTAGGTGGGGTTACTGGGGTAGGGAGGGCTGTGGGCCTAGGCAGGGTGCCTTTCTGTGGGTCGGTGCAGACCCGATGGGCCAAATGGCCTCCTTCTGCAATGTCGTGATTCAAGGGTGTTCGTACTCGATTGTATACATAGCTCTTTATATACCTCACAGTTATTTGTTTAACTGAGCAAGTCCTTTTTACCTGACTGAAAATATAACATGGTTTCTGAGAAATCACTTTTCCTATTTTAGGTTGAAGACTTTTCCCAAATTAGTTATGCTTGCTTTCATGTCAGAATATATTTGCTGTTTCACCTTGTGCATTCTTTAAAGCACACTCTTCTATCAGAACGATTCCAATTTATCTGACCTTTAATTAGCTATGACTAATACACTAAATATTAATACTTTATTTGCCTGTGGTTTTTAAAGTTCATATTTCATACAACTAACTTTGCAACCATGATCAGAATTCACCCTTAAAATAAACATAATTGAATAGCTGTAAAAATGAGGCTATTTTCATTATCGAGATAAAGAAGGCAGTGGAAAACATAAGATATTGCTTATTTTTTGTTTTGATCTCTGTTATTAAGACCACAGTAAACAGTCAATTGGTGGAGATAGGGCACTCTGGCACTCCCCTGGCACCCAGGCAGTGCCAGGGTGCCTGTGTGGCCCTACCAGGTTGCCAAGCTGGCAGCACTAAGGTGCCCAGGTGCCAGTTTGCCACTTCCAGGGTCGGGCCCAGGGGTGCCTTGCCATTTGGAGATGTCAAAAACAAGACTTTAGACTGAAAATGTAACTGGTAACAACACAGTTAAGTTTATTATGTTTTACTTGCGTGAGGAGAGTGGCCACTACAAGCAAAGGTCACAGCCAAGCACACTCTGACACACAAAAGGGATGTACAGATCTTTATACACCAAAAGGAAGCATCCCCCACAGGTAGTGACATCAATAATTTCTGAGCCTTTCTGTTGGCTTAGAGTAAGACAAAAGTATAATTTCGATACAAAGGAGAGGTGATCAGATGACGTCAATGCATTCTGTGGTAATTCTACAGAGATAGGTATATCAGCAATACAAAGGGCAGCACGGTGGCACAGCTGCCTCACGCGTCGAGGTTCCAGGTGCGATCCCGGCTCTGGGTCACTGTCCATGTGGACTTTGCGCATTCTCCCCGTATCTGCGTGGGTTTCACTCCCACAACCCAAAGATGTGCAGCGTAGGTGGATTGGCCACGCTAAATTGCCCCTTAATTGGACAAAAAATGAATTGTGCACTCTAAAAGATAAATAACCTAAACCCCATCCCATGAAAGACTAAAGAAAAGAAATCCAATTGATTTCTATGCTCACGATGCCCTCTTAGGGCATGACACCTGAAGGGAGCTGAATAGTTAGCATAGTATCTTGACTTTGTGCAGAAAGATAATGGGGTAGATTTTCCAGTCCGACCTGCCGCGGGAAGCGGCGTGGGCGGGAAGGACAATTTGACGGACCATCAAAAGGTCTGTTGACCTTGGGCAGGAATTTCAGTCCCCGGGTGGGCAGGACCAGAAAATCCATCCAATGAGTTGGAAGCTCATTTTACTTCTCTCCTGATTATTATTACTGTCTTCAGTGGAAATAACAACTGGAATACATGTAAAATGATTAAAATAAAATTCAGGAGCTGTGTAATGTAGGCTGCTGACTCTCACCTATTTTAGACAATTGCACACAAGACTGATGCTTGTTTCAACTTATTTCCTTTCACTTCTACTTTCTTTGGTTTCAGGGTGAATCACACTCAACTGCCCCCTCATCTATTTTGTGAAACAAATTAGGTGCACTCTCATAATTTTCTTCACACAACTATAAGCAAATATATTTACCACTAAAATCTATTCAGGCAGAAATGACAGTGCACTAAGCTATCATTGCTCACCTGCCAGCAACATATTCAGCAAAAGAAAAAGAGTAAGGTTTTCAGAACTGGAAACACCTGTTGACCTGTTTGCCCTGCCACTGTTGCTTTGACAGAGTGAGAGCATCTTTGAGGAATTTCCTGGTCAGAATATATTCAAGCATGAAAAATACCTCCAGGCTAGACTTTTACATTGTTCGAGCAGGCGCATGCCTGGCCTGACAGCTTTGTGAAATCCTGCGAGAAGACGTCAGGCGCGTGTCCAATTGTGATCGCGTACTTGCGGAATGTTTCCTTTGGTGGGCGCGTGTTCCCACCGACAATTAAAAGGGCAATTAAGGAATCAATTGAAAGTTATCTTTTAAAATAAATTTAGAGTAACCAATTCATTTTTTCCAATTAAGGGGCAATTTAGCGTGGCCAATCCACCTACCCTGCACATCTTTGGGTTGTGGGGGTGAAACCCACGCAAACATGGGGAGAATGTGCAAACTCCACACGGCCGGGATCGAACCTGGACTAACCACTGCATCACCGTGCTGCCCAATTGAAAGTTATTTTACCTGGCCTGTCCTTCTGTATCTGGTGGGCATCCCATGGGTTGGAGTGCTTCATTGACCCCTTTGCTTGCACTCTCATTTGGTGTTTTAAATTTCTATTGATCTTTGTTACGTTCGGGCAGGAGCGGCCCTTTTTGCTTTGTCCCCAATTTTGTTTCCGTTCTTCTATTTGGTTGACCTGAAAAGAGTGGCCTGTCCACTTTTATGGTTGGCAGATGGGCCAGTCAGACGCTTCGTGACCCAACCTTGGAGAAGGGCTGGATGAAATGTTTGGGGAGAAATATAATCCAAAAGATATCGGGGGACTGATGTTTTTTGAGTGTGCTGCATTGACCCAGTGTGCTGAACTTTTTTCATTTCATTTAATTTGCACAAGTCTGCAGCTCCAAAAGGCAGCTCCACAGAAGCTGTCCATCTTCAACAAGCACATTAGAAGTGCCCGCCCGCACCCTCACTTTTCTCTGGAACCACCCTCTTCCCGCCTCCCTAGCCAACAGTGCCAAACCTTTATCAACACATTGTTCATTCTGGCTGACCGTTAATTGGCCAGCTAGTGTGAAATCATGTTTGGGAGCCAATCGTGACCGGCAACGCTTTGCCGTCCTCTTCTGGGCCCACCTACTACATGTGCCAGATGAGCGCAAGATTTAGGCCTTACTCCACTTATAAAGTTTCTTTTTCAAGGCTTTCCTCATAGCTGGTTTAGCACAGGGCTAAATCGCTGGCTTTGAAAGCAGACCAAGGCAGGCCAGCAGCACGGTTCAATTCTCATACCAGCCTCCCCGAACAGGCGCCAGAATGTGGCGACTAGGGGCTTTTCACAGTAACTTCATTTGAAGCCTACTTGCGACAATAAGCAATTTTCATTTCATTTCAACTATATGGGCAGATAGACCTCACAGTAGCATTATTTTAAAAGGTCACATACTCAATTTGAAGTTAAATTGAACTTTTGGAATTGTTTCTAATGCGTCTCGAAGTAATTTCAGGAGGTGGTTTGGTGAGTTCCTCCAGTGGGACATGCCATATTCTTACAGGGGTTGCAATGGAGTAGGAGAGCTGTGCACACAAAGGCTGCATGAGGGATTAGACAGCAATGGTAGTGCCTCTGAGTCTGCAGCATGACAGGAAGATCACACTGAGGTTGTGAAGAGGGCAAGCTTGGCATTTTCCCATCTGTCAAGATACACACCTCTATTCTCTTTAACATTGACAAGACGCTGAGTGGCAGCGAGTCAATGCACTGAACATCTTGGTACACATGCACATTCAGCAATGTCTGATTATGTTGTCCAATCAAATTCACGGCTGAGTCCTCAGCGGCAGTGCCCGTCTGTGACAGCGAACTGTCAAATGCAACATCCTTTATCCTGACCTGGTTGCACCGGTGACTCACACTGGACTGATTCTAACTCGATACTGCCCTTCAAGGTAAATAAATACAGTGCCAGCGTCTGAGCTAATGTCTGAGTGTCAGGGCAAGTGGTGGGGCCTCTCCATCAGTGCTGTGCTGTTGCTCTCTTTCCTCTTCCTGGGACTCCTGGGACTAGGCAGATGGCAGTTCCCGGGCAGCAGTTCCCAGGTTCCCACATGCAAGAATTCAAAAGGGAAAGTTTGGTGTGAGCAAAGTGTGGTGGGGTGAAAAGCAAGACTTCCATGGTCACACCATCAGCAACCTGCTCATGGTGCCAGAAAGCAGGCTGGGGGAAGACTGGGAGTTGAGAAAGGCGAAAACATAGAAACATAGAAAACAGTTGTGGGAGTCGGCCATTCGGCCCTTCGAGCCTGCACCACCATTCAATATGATCATGGTTGATCATGCAAATTCAGTATCCCACTCCCGCTTTCTCTCCATACCCCTTGATCCCTTTAGCCGCAAGGACCACGTCCAGCTCCTCTTGAATATATCCAACAAACTGACATCAATAGCTTTCTGTGGTAGAGAATGCCACAAGTTCCCAACTCTCTGAGAGAAGAAGTTACCCTTCATCTCAGTCCTGAATGGCTTACCCTTTAATCTGACACTGTGGCCTCTAGTTCGAAAGGCCCCCAAAATCGGGAACATTCTTCCTGCATCTAGCCTGTCCAGTCCCATCAGGATTTTATATGTTTCTATGAGATCCCCTCGCATTCTTCTGAACTCAAGTGAGTACAAGCCCAGTCGATCCAGTCTTTGTTCATATGTCAGTCCTGCCATCCCGGTAATTAGTCTGGTGAACATGGAGAGCAGGTGTGAACGCGCTGGCAGGGCTCGGCGTTGTCACGACGGCCGCTCGTCCCATCCGGAGAATCGGCGGTCCAGCCGCATTGAACGGCCCCCGACCAGCACCGCGCCAACCACGCCGGCGGCAATAGCGCCGGCTCCGCTCTGCGGAAAATCATGTGTCGGCGTCGGGGCAGCGTGGTGCAATTCGCGCTGGGCGCGGGGATTCTCCAGCCCAGCCCCGGGCCGACAGAATCCCGCCCAGTGAATGTAGGTGTGTGGGAAATGGAGAGAAAGTGAGAGTAGGTGTGTGAGACATGGCGAGACAGTGAGAGAAAGTGTGTGAGACAGTGAGAGTAGGTGTGTGAGACATGGAGAGACAGTGAGAGTAGGTGTGTGAGACATGGAGAGACAGTGAGAGTAGGTGTGTGAGACATGGAGAGACAGTGAGAGTAGGTGTGTGAGACATGGAGAGACAGTGAGAGTAGGTGTGTGAGACATGGAGAGACAGTGAGAGTAGGTGTGTGAGACATGGAGACACAGTGAGAGTAGGTGTGTGAGACATGGAGAGACAGTGAGAGTAGGTGTGTGAGACATGGAGAGACAGTGAGAGTAGGTGTGTGAGACATGGAGCGACAGTGAGAGAAGGTGCGTGAGACATGGAGAGACAGTGAGAGTAGGTGCGTGAGACATGGAGAGACAGTGAGAGTAGGTGTGTGAGACATGGAGAGACAGTGAGAGTAGGTGTGTGAGACATGGAGAGACAGTGAGAGAAGGTGTGTGAGACAGTGAGAGTAGGCGTGTGAGACAGTGAGAGTAGGTGTGTGAGACATGGAGAGACAGTGAGAGTAGGTGTGTGAGACAGTGAGAGTAGGTGTGTGAGACAGTGAGACAGTGAGAGTAGGTGTGTGAGACAGTGAGACAGTGAGAGTAGGTGTGTGAGGCATGGAGAGACAGTGAGAGTAGCTGTGTGAGACAGTGAGACAGTCAGAGTAGGTGTGTGAGACATGGACAGACAGTGGGAGTAGGTGTGTGAGACAGTGAGAGTAGGTGTGTGAGACAGTGAGACAGTGAGAGTAGGTGTGTGAGAAAGTGAGAGACAGTGAGAGTAGGTGTGTGAGACATGGAGAGACAGTGAGAGTAGGTGTGTGAGAAAGTGAGACAGTGAGAGTAGGTGTGTGAGACAGTGAGAGTAAGTGTGTGAGACATGGAGAGACAGTGAGAGTAGGCGTGTGAGACAGTGAGAGTAGGTGTGTGAGACATGGAGAGACAGTGAGAGTGGGTGTGTGAGACAGTGAGACAGTGAGAGTAGGTGTGTGAGAGAGTGAGAAAGTGAGAGTAGGTGTGTGAGACAGTGAGAGTAGGTGTGTGAGACAGTGAGCATAGGTGTGTGAGACATGGAGAGACACTGAGAGTAGGTGTGTGAGACAGTGAGAGTAGGTGTGTGAGACATGGAGAGACAGTGAAAGTAGCTGTGTGAGACAGTGAGAGTAGGTGTGTGAGACAGTGAGACAGTGAGAGTAGGTGTGTGAGACAGTAAGAGACAGTGAGAGCAGGTGTGTGAGACAGTGAGGGTAGGTGTGTGAGACAGTGAGACAGTGAGAGTTGGTGTGTGAGACAGTGAGAGTAGGTGTGTGAGACAGTGAGACAGTGACAGTAGGTGTGTGAGACATGGAGAGACAGTGAGAGAAGGTGCTTGAGACATGGAGAGACAGTGAGAGTAGGTGTGTGAGACATGGAGAGACAGTGAGAGTAGGTGTGTGAGACATGGAGAGACAGTGAGAGTAGGTGTGTGAGACATGGAGAGAGAGTGAGAGAAGGTGCGTGAGACATGGAGAGACAGTGAGAGTAGGTGTGTGAGACATGGACAGACAGTGAGAGAAGGTGTGTGAGACAGTGAGAGTAGGTATGTGAGACAGTGAGAGTAGGTGTGTGAGACATGGAGAGACAGTGAGAGTAGGTGTGTGAGACATGGAGAGCCAGTGAGAGTAGGTGTGTGAGACATGGAGAGACAGTGAGAGAAGGTGTGTGAGACAGTGAGACAGTGAGAGTAGGTGTGGGAGACAGTGAGAGTAGGTGTGTGAGACAGTGAGACAGTGAGAGTAGGTGTGTGAGGCATGGAGAGACAGTGAGAGTAGGTGTGTGAGACATGGAGAGACAGTGAGAGTGGGTGTGTGAGACAGTGAGACAGTGAGAGTAGGTGTGTGAGAGAGTGAGAAAGTGAGAGTAGGTGTGTGAGACAGTGAGAGTAGGTGTGTGAGACAGTGAGCATAGGTGTGTGAGACATGGAGAGACAGTGAGAGTAGGTGTGTGAGACAGTGAGAGTAGGTGTGTGAAACAGTGAGAGTAGGTGTGTGAGACATGGAGAGACAGTGAAAGTAGCTGTGTGAGACAGTGAGAGTAGGTGTGTGAGACAGTGAGACAGTGAGAGTAGGTGTGTGAGACAGTAAGAGACAGTGAGAGCAGGTGTGTGAGACAGTGAGGGTAGGTGTGTGAGACAGTGAGACAGTGAGAGTTGGTGTGTGAGACAGTGAGAGTAGGTGTGTGAGACAGTGAGACAGTGACAGTAGGTGTGTGAGACATGGAGAGACAGTGAGAGAAGGTGCTTGAGACATGGAGAGACAGTGAGAGTAGGTGTGTGAGACATGGAGAGACAGTGAGAGTAGGTGTGTGAGACATGGAGAGACAGTGAGAGTAGGTGTGTGAGACATGGAGAGAGAGTGAGAGAAGGTGCGTGAGACATGGAGAGACAGTGAGAGTAGGTGTGTGAGACATGGAGAGACAGTGAGAGAAGGTGTGTGAGACAGTGAGAGTAGGTATGTGAGACAGTGAGAGTAGGTGTGTGAGACATGGAGAGACAGTGAGAGTAGGTGTGTGAGACATGGAGAGACAGTGAGAGTAGGTGTGTGAGACATGGAGAGACAGTGAGAGAAGGTGTGTGAGACAGTGAGACAGTGAGAGTAGGTGTGGGAGACAGTGAGAGTAGGTGTGTGAGACAGTGAGACAGTGAGAGTAGGTGTGTGAGGCATGGAGAGACAGTGAGAGTAGCTGTGTGAGACAATGAGAGTAGGTGTGTGTGACAGTGAGACAGTCAGAGTAGGTGTGTGCGACATGGCCAGACAGTGGGAGTAGGTGTGTGAGACAGTGAGAGTAGGTGTGTGAGACAGTGAGAGTAGGTGTGTGAGACAGTGAGAGTAGGTGTGTGAGACATGGAGAGACAGTCAGAGTAGGTGTGTGAGAAAGTGAGACAGTGAGAGTAGGTGTGTGAGACAGTGAGAGTAGGTGTGTGAGACATGGAGAGACAGTGTGAGTACGCGTGTGAGACAATGAGAGTAGGTGTGTGAGACATGGAGAGACAGTGAGAGTAGGTGTGTGAGACATGGAGAGACAGTGAGAGTAGGTGTGTGAGACAGTGAGACAGTGAGATTAGGTGTGTGAGACAGTGAGACAGTGAGAGTAGGTGTGTGAGACAGTGAGAGTAGGTGTGTGAGACAGTGAGACAGTGAGAGTAGGTGTGTGAGACATGGAGAGACAGTGAGAGTAGGTTTGTGAGACAGTGAGAGTAGGTGTGTGAGACATGGAGAGACAGTGAGAGTAGATGTGTGAGACAGTGAGCGTAGGTGTGTGAGACATTGAGAGACAGTGAGAGTAGGTGTGTGAGACAGTGAGAGTAGGTGTGTAAGACATGGAGAGACAGTGAGAGTAGATGTGTGAGACAGTGAGAGTAGATGTGTGAGACATGGAGAGACAGTGAAAGTAGGTGTGTGAGACAGTAAGAGACAGTGAGAGTAGGTGTGTGAGACAGTGAGAGTAGATGTGTGAGACATGGAGAGACAGTGAGAGAAGGTGCTTAAGACACGGAGAGACAGTGAGAGTAGGTGTGTGAGACATGGAGAGACAGTGAGAGAAGGTGCGTGAGACATGGAGAGACAGTGGGAGTAGGTGTGTGAGACATGGAGAGACAGTGAGAGTAGGTGTGTGAGACATGGAGAGACAGTGAGAGAAGGTGCGTGAGACATGGGGAGACAGTGTGAGTAGGTGTGTGAGACATGGAGAGACAGTGAGGGTAGGTGTGTGAGACAGTGAGAGTAGGTGTGTGAGACAGTGAGAGTAGGTGTGTGAGACAGTGAGAGTAGGTGTGTGAGACATGGAGAGACAGTGAGAGTAGGTGTGTGAGACATGGAGAGACAGTGAGAGTAGGTGTGTGAGACATGGAGAGACAGTGAGAGTAGGTGTGTGAGACATGGAGAGACAGTGAGAGTAGGTGTGTGAGACAGTGAGACAGTGAGAGTAGGTGTGGGAGACAGTGAGAGTAGGTGTGTGAGACAGTGAGACAGTGAGAGTAGGTGTGTGAGGCATGGAGAGACAGTGAGAGTAGCTGTGTGAGACAATGAGAGTAGGTGTGTGTGACAGTGAGACAGAGTAGGTGTGTGCGACATGGACAGACAGTGGGAGTAGGTGTGTGAGACAGTGAGAGTAGGTGTGTGAGACAGTGAGAGTAGGTGTGTGAGACATGGAGAGACAGTGAGAGTAGGTGTGTGAGAAAGTGAGACAGTGAGAGTAGGTGTGTGAGACAGTGAGAGTAGGTGTGTGAGACATGGAGAGACAGTGTGAGTACGCGTGTGAGACAATGAGAGTAGGTGTGTGAGACATGGAGAGACAGTGAGAGTAGGTGTGTGAGACATGGAGAGACAGTGAGAGTAGGTGTGTGAGACAGTGAGACAGTGAGATTAGGTGTGTGAGACAGTGAGACAGTGAGAGTAGGTGTGTGAGACAGTGAGAGTAGGTGTGTGAGACAGTGAGACAGTGAGAGTAGGTGTGTGAGACATGGAGAGACAGTGAGAGTAGGTTTGTGAGACAGTGGGAGTAGATGTGTGAGACAGTGAGCGTAGGTGTGTGAGACATGGAGAGACAGTGAGAGTAGGTGTGTGAGACAGTGAGACAGTGAGAGTAGGTGTGTGAGACATGGAGAGACAGTGAGAGTAGATGTGTGAGACAGTGAGAGTAGATGTGTGAGACATGGAGAGACAGTGAAAGTAGGTGTGTGAGACAGTGAGAGTAGGTGTGTGAGACAGTGAGAGTAGATGTGTGAGACATGGAGAGACAGTGAGAGAAGGTGCTTAAGACACGGAGAGACAGTGAGAGTAGGTGTGTGAGACATGGAGAGACAGTGAGAGAAGGTGCGTGAGACATGGAGAGACAGTGGGAGTAGGTGTGTGAGACATGGAGAGACAGTGAGAGTAGGTGTGTGAGACATGGAGAGACAGTGAGAGAAGGTGCGTGAGACATGGAGAGACAGTGTGAGTAGGTGTGTGAGACATGGAGAGACAGTGAGGGTAGGTGTGTGAGACAGTGAGAGTAGGTGTGTGAGACAGTGAGAGTAGGTGTGTGAGACAGTGAGAGTAGGTGTGTGAGACATGGAGAGACAGTGAGAGTAGGTGTGTGAGACATGGAGAGACAGTGAGAGTAGGTGTGTGAGACATGGAGAGACAGTGAGAGTAGGTGTGTGAGACATGGAGAGACAGTGAGAGAAGGTGTGTGAGACATAGGGAGTCAGTGAGAGTAGGTGAGTGAGAAAGTGAGACAGTGAGAGTAGGTGTGTGAGACAGTGAGAGTAGGTGTGTGAGACATGGAGAGACAGTGAGAGTAGGCGTGTGAGACAGTGAGAGTAGGTGTGTGAGACATGGAGAGACAGTGAGAGTAGGTGTGTGAGACAGTGAGAGTAGGTGTGTTGATACATGGAGTGACAGTGAGAGTAGGTGTGTGAGACAGTGAGACAGTGGGAGTAGGTTTATGAGACAGTGAGAGAAAATGGAAGTAGATGTGTGTGAGTGAGAGGAAGTGAGGGTAGATGTGTGAGACAGTGAGAGAAGATGTGCGTGAGTGAGAGACAGTGAGAGACAATGGAAGTAGATGTGTGTGAGTGAAAGACAGTGAGAGTAGGTGTGTGAGACAGTGGGAGACAGCGAGAGTAGGTGTGTGAGGCAGTGAGAGTAGGTGTCTGAGACAGTGAGAGACAGGGAGAGTAGTTGAGTTAGACATTGGGAGACAGTGAGAGTGGGTGTGTGAGACAGTGAGAGACATTGAGAGTAGATGTGTGTGAGTGAGAGACAGTGGGAGTAGGTGTGTGAGTGAGTGAGAGACAGTGAGGGTAGGTGTGTGAGATAGTGAGAGACAGTGAGAGTAGATGTGTGTGAGTGAGAGACAGTGGGAGTAGGTGTGTGAGTGAGTGAGAGACAGTGAGGGTAGGTGTGTGAGATAGCGAGAGACAGTGAGAGTAGATGTGTGTGAGACAGTGGCAGACAGTGAGAGTAGGTGTGTGAGACATGGAGAGACAGTGAGAGTAGGTGTGTGAGACAGTGAGAGTAGGTGTGTGAGAAACGGAGAGACAGTGAGAGTAGATGTGTGAGACATGGAGAGACAGTGAGAGTAGGTGCGTGATACATGGAGTGACAGTGAGTGTAGGTGTGTGAGACATGGAGAGACAGTGAGAGTAGGTGTGTGAGACAGTGAGAGACGGTGAGTGTAGGTGTGTGAGACAGTGAGAGTAGGTGTGTGAGACATGGAGAGACATTGAGAGTAGGTGTGTGAGTCATGGATAGACAGTGTGAGTAGGTGTGTGATACATGGAGAGACAGTGAGAGTAGGTGTCTGAGACAGTGAGAGACAGTGAGAGTAGGAGTGTGAGTGAGTGAGAGACAGTGAGAGTAGGTGTGTGAGAAAGTGGGAGACAGTGTGAGTAGGTGTGTGAGACATGGAGAGACAGTGAGAGTAGGTGTGTGAGACAGTGAGAGACAGTGTGAGTAGGTGTGTGAGACATGGAGAGACAGTGAGAGTAGGTGTGTGAGACATGGAGAGACAGTGAGAGTAGGTGTGTGAGACATGGAGAGACAGTGAGCGTAGGTGTGTGAGACAGTGAGAGACAGTGAGAGCAGGTGTATGAGACAGTGGGAGACAGTGTGAGTAGGTGTGTGAGACAGTGAGAGTTGGTGTGTGAGACATGGAGAGACAGTGAGAGTAGGTTTGTGAGACATGGAGAGACAGTGAGAGTAGGTGTGTGAGACAGTGAGATGCAGTGAGAGTAGGTGTGTGAGACAGTGAGAGACAGTGAGAGTAGGTGTGTGAGACAGTGGGAGACAGTGGGGGTCGGTGTGTGAGACAGTGAGAGAAGGTGTGTGAGACAGTGGGAGACAGTGGGTGTAGGTGTGTGAGACAGTGAGAGAAAGTGATTATAGGTGTGTCAGACATGGAGAGACAGTGAGAGTAGGTGTGTGAGACATGGAGAGACAGTGAGAGTAGGTGTGTTAGACATGGAGAGACAGTGAGCGTAGGTGTGTGAGACAGTGGGAGACAGTGAGAGTAGCTGTGTGAGACAGGAGAGACAGTGATTGTAGGTGTGTGAGACATGGAGAGACAGTGAGAGTATGTGTGTGAGACATGGAGAGACAGTGAGAGTAGGTGTATGACGCAGTGGGAGACAGTGAATGTAGGTGTGTGAGACATTGATAGTAGGTGTGTGAAGCATGGTGAGGCACCTGGAGTAGGTGTGTGAGACAGTGAGAGACAGTGGAAGTAGGTGTGTGAGACAGTGGGAGTAGGCGTGTAAAACAATGGGAGTAGGTGCGTGAGACAGTGGGAGTAGGTGTGTGAGATAGTGAGAGACAGTGAGAGTAGATGTGTGTGAGTGAGAGACAGTGGTAGACAGTGAGAGTAGGTGTGTAAGTCAGTGGGAGACAACGGGAGTAGGTGTGTGAGACATGGAGAGACAATGGGAGTAGGTGTGTGAGACAGTGGGAGTAGGTGTGTTAGACAGTGGGGGGCAGTGAGAGTAGGTGTGTGAGACATGGAGAGACAGTGAGAGTAGTTGTGTGAGACAGTGGGAGACAGCAGAGGTAGATGTGAGATACAGTGTGAGACAATGGGAGCAGATGTGTGTGAGTGAGAGTCAGTGAGAGTAGGTGTGTGAGACAGTGGCAGACAGTGAGAGTAGGTGTGTGAGACATGGAGAGACAGTGAGAGTGGGTGCGTGAGACAGTGAGAGTAGGTGTGTGAGAAATGGAGAGACAGTGAGAGTAGATGTGTGAGACATGGAGAGACAGTGAGAGTAGGTGTGTGATACATGGTGTGACAGTGAGAGTAGGTGTGTGAGACATGGAGTGACAGTGAGAGTGGGTGCGTGAGACAGTGAAAGTAGGTGTGTGAGAAATGGGGAGACAGTGAGAGTAGGTGTGTGAGACAGTGAGAGACGCTGAGTGTAGGTGTGTGAGACAGTGAGAGTAGGTGTGTGAGATATGGAGAGACATTGAGAGTAGGTGTGTGAGTCATGGAGAGACAGTGTGAGTAGGTGTGTGATACATGGAGAGACAGTGAGAGTAGGTTTCTGAGACAGTGAGAGACAGTGAGAGTAGGAGTGTGTGTGAGTGAGAGACAGTGAGAGTAAGTGTGTGAGAAAGTGGGAGACAGTGTGAGTAGGTGTGTGAGTCATGGGGAGACAGTGAGAGTAGGTGTGTGAGACATGGAGAGACAGTGAGCGTAGGTGTGTGAGACAGTGAGAGACAGTGAGAGCAGGTGTGTGAGACAGTGGGAGACAGTGTGAGTAGGTGTGTGAGACATGGAGAGACAGTGAGAGTAGGTGTGTGAGACATGGAGAGACAGTGAGAGTAGGTGTGTGAGACATGGAGAGACAGTGAGAGTAGGTGTGTGAGACAGTGAGATGCAGTGAGAGTAGGTGTGTGAGACAGTGAGAGTAGGTGTGTGAGACAGTGAGAGTTGGTGTGTGAGACATGGAGAGACAGTTAGAGTAGGTGCGTGAGACATGGAGAGACAGTGAGAGTAGGTGTGTGAGACAGTGAGAGTAGGTGTGTGAGACAGTGAAAGACAGTGAGAGTAGGTGTGTGAGACAGTGAGAGTAGGTGTGTGAGACATGGAGAGACAGTGAGAGTAGGTGTGTGAGACATGGAGAGACAGTGAGAGTAGGTGTGTGAGACATGGAGAGACAGTGAGAGTAGGTGTGTGAGACATGGAGAGACAGTGAGAGAAGGTGTGTGAGACAGTGAGACAGTGAGAGTAGGTGTGGGAGACAGTGAGAGTAGGTGTGTGAGACAGTGAGACAGTGAGAGTAGGTGTGTGAGGCATGGAGAGACAGTGAGAGTAGCTGTGTGAGACAATGAGAGTAGGTGTGTGTGACAGTGAGACAATCAGAGTAGGTGTGTGCGACATGGACAGACAGTGGGAGTAGGTGTGTGAGACAGTGAGAGTAGGTGTGTGAGACAGTGAGAGTAGGTGTGTGAGACAGTGAGAGTAGGTGTGTGAGACATGGAGAGACAGTGAGAGTAGGTGTGTGAGTAAGTGAGACAGTGAGAGTAGGTGTGTGAGACAGTGAGAGTAGGTGTGTGAGACATGGAGAGACAGTGTGAGTACGCGTGTGAGACAATGAGAGCAGGTATGTGAGACATGGAGAGACAGTGAGAGTAGGTGTGTGAGACATGGAGAGACAGTGAGAGTAGGTGTGTGAGACAGTGAGACAGTGAGATTAGGTGTGTGAGACAGTGAGACAGTGAGAGTAGGTGTGTGAGACAATGAGAGTAGGTGTGTGAGACAGTGAGACAGTGAGAGTAGGTGTGTGAGACATGGAGAGACAGTGAGAGTAGGTTTGTGAGACAGTGAGAGTAGATGTGTGAGACAGTGAGCGTAGGTGTGTGAGACATGGAGAGACAGTGAGAGTAGGTGTGTGAGACAGTGAGAGTAGGTGTGTGAGACATGGAGAGATAGTGAGAGTAGATGTGTGAGACAGTGAGTGTAGATGTGTGAGACATGGAGAGACAGTGAAAGTAGGTGTGTGAGACAGTGAGAGTAGGTGTGTGAGACAGTGAGAGTAGATGTGTGAGACATGGAGAGACAGTGAGAGAAGGTCCTTAAGACACGGAGAGACAGTGAGAGTAGGTGTGTGAGACATGGAGAGACAGTGAGAGAAGGTGCGTGAGACATGGAGAGACAGTGGGAGTAGGTGTGTGAGACATGGAGAGACAGTGAGAGTAGGTGTGTGAGACATGGAGAGACAGTGAGAGAAGGTGCGTGAGACATGGAGAGACAGTGTGAGTAGGTGTGTGAGACATGGACAGACAGTGAGGGTAGGTGTGTGAGACAGTGAGAGTAGGTGTGTGAGACAGTGAGAGTAGGTGTGTGAGACAGTGAGAGTAGGTGTGTGAGACATGGAGAGACAGTGAGAGTAGGTGTGTGAGACATGGAGAGACAGTGAGAGTAGGTGTGTGAGACATGGAGAGACAGTGAGAGAAGGTGTGTGAGACATAGGGAGTCAGTGAGAGTAGGTGAGTGAGAAAGTGAGACAGTGAGAGTAGGTGTGTGAGACAGTGAGAGTAGGTGTGTGAGACAGTGAGAGTAGGTGTGTGAGACAGTGAGAGTAGGTGTGTGAGACATGGAGAGACAGTGAGAGTAGGTGTGTGAGACATGGAGAGACAGTGAGAGTAGGTGTGTGAGACAGTGAGATGCAGTGAGAGTAGGTGTGTGAGACAGTGAGAGACAGTGAGAGTAGGTGTGTGAGACAGTGGGAGACAGTGGGGGTCGGTGTGTGAGACAGTGAGAGAAGGTGTGTGAGACAGTGGGAGACAGTGGGTGTAGGTGTGTGAGACAGTGAGAGAAAGTGATTGTAGGTGTGTCAGACATGGAGAGACAGTGAGAGTAGGTGTGTGAGACATGGAGAGACAGTGAGAGTAGGTGTGTTAGACATGGAGAGACAGTGAGCGTAGGTGTGTGAGACAGTGGGAGACAGTGAGAGTAGCTGTGTGAGACAGGAGAGACAGTGATTGTAGGTGTGTGAGACATGGAGAGACAGTGAGAGTATGTGTGTGAGACATGGAGAGACAGTGAGAGTAGGTGTATGACGCAGTGGGAGACAGTGAATGTAGGTGTGTGAGACATTGATAGTAGGTGTGTGAAGCATGGTGAGGCACCTGGAGTAGGTGTGTGAGACAGTGAGAGACAGTGGGAGTAGGTGTGTGAGACAGTGGGAGTAGGCGTGTAAAACAATGGGAGTAGGTGCGTGAGACAGTGGGAGTAGGTGTGTGAGATAGTGAGAGACAGTGAGAGTAGATGTGTGTGAGTGAGAGACAGTGGTAGACAGTGAGAGTAGGTGTGTAAGTCAGTGGGAGACAACGGGAGTAGGTGTGTGAGACATGGAGAGACAATGGGAGTAGGTGTGTGAGACAGTGGGAGTAGGTGTGTTAGACAGTGGGGGGCAGTGAGAGTAGGTGTGTGAGACATGGAGAGACAGTGAGAGTAGTTGTGTGAGACAGTGGGAGACAGCAGAGGTAGATGTGAGATACAGTGTGAGACAATGGGAGCAGATGTGTGTGAGTGAGAGTCAGTGAGAGTAGGTGTGTGAGACAGTGGCAGACAGTGAGAGTAGGTGTGTGAGACATGGAGAGACAGTGAGAGTGGGTGCGTGAGACAGTGAGAGTAGGTGTGTGAGAAATGGAGAGACAGTGAGAGTAGATGTGTGAGACATGGAGAGACAGTGAGAGTAGGTGTGTGATACATGGTGTGACAGTGAGAGTATGTGTGTGAGACATGGAGTGACAGTGAGAGTGGGTGCGTGAGACAGTGAAAGTAGGTGTGTGAGAAATGGGGAGACAGTGAGAGTAGGTGTGTGAGACAGTGAGAGACGCTGAGTGTAGGTGTGTGAGACAGTGAGAGTAGGTGTGTGAGATATGGAGAGACATTGAGAGTAGGTGTGTGAGTCATGGAGAGACAGTGTGAGTAGGTGTGTGATACATGGAGAGACAGTGAGAGTAGGTTTCTGAGACAGTGAGAGACAGTGCGAGTAGGAGTGTGTGTGAGTGAGAGACAGTGAGAGTAAGTGTGTGAGAAAGTGGGAGACAGTGTGAGTAGGTGTGTGAGTCATGGGGAGACAGTGAGAGTAGGTGTGTGAGACATGGAGAGACAGTGAGCGTAGGTGTGTGAGACAGTGAGAGACAGTGAGAGCAGGTGTGTGAGACAGTGGGAGACAGTGTGAGTAGGTGTGTGAGACATGGAGAGACAGTGAGAGTAGGTGTGTGAGACATGGAGAGACAGTGCGAGTAGGTGTGTGAGACATGGAGAGACAGTGAGAGTAGGTGTGTGAGACAGTGAGATGCAGTGAGAGTAGGTGTGTGAGACAGTGAGAGTAGGTGTGTGAGACAGTGAGAGTAGGTGTGTGAGACAGTGAAAGACAGTGAGAGTAGATGTGTGAGACAGTGGGAGACAGTGGGGGTAGGTGTGTGAGACAGTGAGAGAAGGTGTGTGAGACAGTGGGAGACAGTGATTGTAGGTGTGTCAGACATGGAGAGACAGTGAGAGTAGGTGTGTGAGACAGTGGGAGACAGTTCGAGTAGGTGTGTGAGACATGGAGAGATCGTGGGAGACATGGAGGGTGTCATGATATTCAAACACACACATCATGATGGACACACTAACAGGCAAATCAGAGTACACAACACCACAACCAATCACAGACAAGAACACCAACCACATAAAAAGCACGAGCACGACACCTGGAGGTCAGTAGGTCTGGGGAGAAGGAAGCATGAAAGAGCTGTTGAAACACCACAAGCAGGGAGCCCCCCACGTGCAGAGTGCAAAGACCAAGTTGTAAATAGCAAGTTTAAATAAACAAGTGTTGTACCATATGCAACTGTGTTGGCTCTTCTGTGTGTTAGAACACCCAACACCACATGGTACAGGAGTGGATCGATACCTGCCTACCAACCTGCCATTCTGGACATGGACCACACCGGCAAACCGCAGCCGATGCAAGTCACGGGGAACCTAGGCACCAACTGGAAGCTCTACAGGCAGCGATTTGACCTGTACATCCGTGCCACCGAAAAACAGAATGTCTCGGATGATTCGAAGATTGCAATGCTCCTCTTCTACGCAGGCCCCCACCCAAATGATGTCTTTAATTCACTGGTGTTCGAGGAAGGCGAAAACCAGGCCAAATATGACACGGTCATCCTCAAAATGGACCAGCACTTTCAAACTGAAGTAAACGAAACTTTCGAAAGATACATCTTTCAGCAACGCCTGCAAGGTAAGGAGGAGCTTTTTCAACCCTTTTTGACGCACCTCCGGATTCTAGCGCAGTCCTGCGGTTACGGCACCACCACAGAGTCCATGATCAGGGACCAGATTGTTTTTGGCGTTGCCTCCAGTGGCCTACGCCAGCAGCTTCTTAAAATAAAGAGCCTCACCTTAGCGTCTGCTGTGGAAGCCTGTGTCCTCCATGAAAATGCGACCTGCCGTTTTGCCCGATTTCAGGCGTCCGAGTTGGCACGGAGGGGGTCCCCAGCCGTCGAATCGGCAAGCCAGGCCGCCCACGACGTTGAACGCATCCAGGCCGTCGATTTCTTCCCGCCCCACGGCCCGGACGACAGCGGCCGCTTCCCGCGCTTTTCGCGGTCTCCCGCGCAGGTGCGCGCCAAGAATAACGGCCACAACGAGGGACGCACTGCGCAGGCGCGCCCACCGCAAGATCGCACTGCGCATGCGCAGTGGCGCAACGAACGCCGTGACGTCATGACGTGCAGCAAGTGTGGAGGTCTACACTTAAAAGGGCAATGTCCTGCAAAATACCAACAGTGCAACAGATGTGCCATGATAGGCCACTACGCAGCCCGCTGTCGTGCGGCTCAACCCATGGATCCGGCGCATCCTCGACAACCTCGCACACGAGTCAGGACCGTCCAGCCCACGCATCAAGACTTCCAGTTAAGTGATGCAGATGACCAGGATGACTTCAGAGTTGCCGTCATTGATGTCAACAAGGTCAATGCCATCAATCCAGACGATGAGTGGTGTGCCACCCTGACGGTCAACCGATCGCGCGTCGCCTTCCGTCTGGACACCGGCGCATCCGCCAACCTGATTGCTTACTCTGCAGTCCAGGCCATGAAGGTCAAACCACTCATCACACCATCCCGGCTTAAGATGGTTGACTATAACGGGAACGTTATCCCGTCCGTAGGATCTTGCCAGCTACAGGTGACTCACAAGAGGTACACGGCCACACTCCCCTTCGAAGTTGTGGGCTCATCAAAGGACTCGTTACTGGGCGCACAAGCGTGTAAGGTCCTTCACCTGGTACAGCGCATCATGTCTCTCTCTCCAGATGAGATATCCGACTTCCCGGATGCTGAGTTCCACGCGAATCTCCATTCCCTCCTCGCTCACAACCAGGAGGTTTTTGAAGGCATGGGGACATTGCCACACACGTACAAGATTCGACTCAGACCGGACGCCATCCCTGTCGTTCACGCACCTCGCAGGGTTCCTGCGCCTCTCAAAGACCGCCTCAAGGCACAACTGCAGATTCTTCAGGACCAAGGGGTCCTATCCAAGGTCACGGAGCCCACGCCATGGGTCAGCTCCATGGTCTGTGTAAAGAAGCCCTCTGGCGAGCTCCGTATATGTATAGATCCAAAAGATCTGAACAACAACATCATGCGGGAACACTATCCCATCCCAAAACGAGAAGACCTCACCAGCGAGATGGCGCGAGCCAACATATTCACTAAATTGGATGCGTCCAAAGGATTCTGGCAGATCCAACTGGACCCGGCCAGCCGAAGACTATGCACATTCAACACCCCTTTTGGCAGATTCTGCTACAACCGGATGCCATTCGGCATCATTTCGGCATCTGAAGTATTCCACCGCATTATGGAGCAGATGATGGAAGGCATCGAAGGGGTACGTGTATATGTGGACGATATCATCATTTGGTCCACCACTCCGCAGGAACACATGCATCGTCTTCGACGTGTCTTCACCCGCATACGGCAAAATGGCCTGCGTCTCAACCGTGCGAAGTGTGCTTTCGGCCAGACGGAGCTGAAATTCCTCGGGGACCACATCTCAAGGTCCGGGGTCCGTCCCGATGCAGACAAGGTTAGCGCCATCACAGCCATGCCACGACCGGCTGACAAGAAGGCTGTCTTAAGATTCCTGGGCATGGTCAACTTCCTTGGGAAGTTCATTCCCAACCTGGCTTCTCATACAACAAACATGCGCCATCTCGTAAAAAAATCGACGGAATTCAACTGGCACCAGTCGCATCAGCAGGAATGGGAGGAGCTCAAGCACAAACTGGTCACGGCACCAGTGCTGGCCTTCTTTGACGCGACTCGCCCTACAAAGATTTCAACAGACGCCAGCCAATCTGGTATTGGAGCGGTACTCCTGCAAAAAGACAGCACGTCATCATGGGCCCCGGTTGCGTATGCCTCACGAGCCATGACCCCTACCGAACAGCGCTACGCGCAAATCGAAAAAGAATGCCTGGGCTTGTTAACTGGACTGGACAAGTTCCACGACTATGTGTATGGCCTGCCACGATTCACGGTCGAAACTGACCACCGCCCCCTGGTCAACATCATTAACAAAGACCTGAACGACATGACTCCTCGCCTCCAGCGCATCTTACTCAAACTCAGGAGGTACGATTTTGAACTGATCTACACTCCGGGGAAGGAACTCATAGTGGCGGACACTCTTTCCCGAGCAGTGAGCACACCACCAGATGCGGAGGGGTTCGTGCGTCAAATTGAGGCACACGTGACTCTGACAGCAGCAAATATGCCAGCTGATGATCCTTGTCTGGCCCACATACGCGCAGAGACGGCGACTGACCCTCTGCTGCAGCGAGTGATGCGCCACATGACGGAAGGGTGGCTAAAAGGGCAGTGCCCCCAGTTTTACAATGTGCGAGATGATCTCACCAATATAGACGGGGTCCTTATGAAATCGCATAGGATCGTCATTCCACACAGTGTGCGCCAGATGATTCTTCGTCAACTACACGAAGGCCACTTGGGTGTCGAAAAATGCAGACGAAGGGCCCGGGCGGCGGTATATTGGCCGGGTATTAATGAAGACATAGCCAACATGGTGCTCAACTGCACAACCTGTCAGAGGTTTCAGCCGGCGCAACCTCCGGAAACACTTCTACCACACGAGATGGTGACGTCCCCCTGGGCGAAGGTGGGTGTTGACCTATTTCACGCGCTCGGCAGAGATTACATTGTTATTATAGACTACTTCTCAAACTACCCGGAAGTCATGCCTCTCCATGATCTGACGTCGTCCGCAGTCATTGGGGCCTGCAAGGAAACGTTTGCTCGCCATGGCATTCCAAGGACTGTCATGTCAGACAATGGACCTTGTTTTGCCAGCCGTGAATGGTCGTCCTTTGCCGCAGCATATGGTTTCACTCATGTGACATCCAGCCCTCTGCATCCACAATCGAACGGGAAGGCTGAAAAGGGTGTCCACATCGCAAAGCGGCTCCTGTGCAAGGCGGCTGATGCCGGATCGGACTTTAACCTTGCCTTGCTGGCCTATCGATCGGCCCCGTTATCCACGGGCCTCTCGCCAGCGCAGCTACTAATGGGTCGCTCCCTCAGGACGACGGTACCTTCCGTCCTGGCACCGACAACAGACCATGAGGCGGTTCTTCGGGACATGCAACTGCAGCGTGATCGCCAGAAAGGTCGGTACGACACACGAGCGACGGACCTGCCCCCCCTGTCCTCCGGAGACAAAGTACGCGTCCATCAACCGTATGGTGGCTGGTCAGCACCGGCCGAAGTCCTCCGACAAGTGGCTCCCCGCTCGTTCCTGGTTCGCATGCCGGATGGTTCCGTGCGTCGCCGCAATCGGCGCGCCCTTCGCCGACTTCCACGTTCACAGCCACACAACACGCCAGATCCTCAACAGGCTTCCGAGGATGACTTTGTGGAGCTGCCGCACATCACGCCCTTTCCATCGCCACCCATGGCCATGCCTGCACAGCAGCCGGTGGTTCTTGATCCACCCTTAAGGCGGTCAACCCGAATTCGTCGCAAACCCATTAGAATGGACTTATAATACAGTTCATATGTTTAATAAGTTGGACAATTTTACATGATAACCTGTTGTTGTTTATCGTTCCAGATGTCGTCTGACTGGACAACTGTTCAAAATTTTTTTTCTTCTTCTCTCGTTCGCATTTCTGTTATGTTATGGTACAACTGGATTCATGTGACGCACTCGACATCGCCCCATGTACATAGTTCCGTCATAGACACATGCTGCACACGACACACACACACTCTTAGATGCACTCACGTCACGATCATATTTATTACCACGTAGGCACATATCTTTGTAAAAAGGGGGGATGTCATGATATTCAAACACACACATCATGATGGACACACTAACAGGCAAATCAGAGTACACAACACCACAACCAATCACAGACAAGAACACCAACCACATAAAAAGCACGAGCACGACACCTGGAGGTCAGTAGGTCTGGGGAGAAGGAAGCATGAAAGAGCTGTTGAAACACCACAAGCAGGGAGCCCCCCACGTGCAGAGTGCAAAGACCAAGTTGTAAATAGCAAGTTTAAATAAACAAGTGTTGTACCATATGCAACTGTGTTGGCTCTTCTGTGTGTTAGAACACCCAACACCACAGAGGGTAGAAGCGTGAGATTGGTAGAGATTGTGAGAATCGGTGTCTGATATATTAGAGACAGTAAGCAGTCTTACAACACCAGGTTAAAGTCCAACAGGTTTGTTTCGATATCACTAGCTTTCGGAGCGCTGCTCCTTCCTCAGGTGAATGAAGAGGTATGTCCCAGAAACACATATATAGACAAATTCAAAGATGCCAAACAATGCTTGGAATGCGACCATTAGCAGCTGATTAAATCTTTACAGATCCAGAGATGGGGTGACCCCAGGTTAAAGAGGTGTGAATTGCATCAAGCCAGGACAGTTGGTCGGATTTCGCAGGCCAGATGGTGGGGTCCCAATCCTACCAACTGTCCTGGCTTGATGCAAGGTCTATCGCATTCCACAGGTCTGTCTGTTTCTCCGAAGTACTTGGGGCTGCAGTTGAACGTACATATTACACTGAATGTGCCAAGAAGTGACACTGCTTCATTCATCAACAGGAAGGGGTTCCATTATTTAAATGCTATGACAGTATGTGACGCACAAATGAGGATGCTCAGTGTAAATGCAAACAACTGTGGAAGGGCCCATGACTCATTCGTCATTGCAAACTCTATGTTACATCGGGCCATGACAACAGCACCAGAAATTACTGGATGGTTACTGGATGATAGGGGATACCCATTTAGAACATGGCTTATGTGACCATTCCGGAGGATCAACAATGAAGCACAGGAATGATACAACTGTGCACATGTGGCTCATTGAATCATAGAATCCCTACAATGGCAGAAGGAGGCCATTCGGCCCATCGAGTCTGCACCGACTCTTCGAATGAGCACTCTACCCATGTCCACCCCGCCTTGTCCACATAACCCCGTAGTCTAACCTGCACATCCCGGGACACTGAGGGGCAATTTAGCATGGCTAATTCACCTAACATCTTCGGATCGTGGAAGGCAACTCAGGAGCACCCGGAGGAAACCCACGCAGACACGGGGAGAATGTGGAAACTCCACACAAACAGTCATCCAAGACCGGGATTGAACCTGGGTCCCTGGCGCTGTGAGGCAACAGTGCCACCTTGCCATCCATGTAGCAACACGTCAGGTAGTGGAGAGGACAGGTGGTGTATTGAAATCACGTTTTCAATGTCTGGACAGATCAAGGGGCACATTGCAGTAGGCACTGGGGACAGTCATAAAGATTGTTGCCGCACATTCTCCCGTGTCTGCGTGGGCCTCATCCTCACAACCCAAAGATATGCAGGGTAGTTGGATTAGCCACACTAAATTGCCCTTTAATTGAATTTTTATTTTTAAAACTAAACATTTTAAAAAACAAAGATTGTTGCAGTGTGTTGGGCATTGCACAACTTTGCCCTTCAGCATGGACTGAGCATTCACCCAGAAGATAACTAGCTACCAGGAGGTGGAGGAGGGCAAAAAGGAGCCTGATGCAGGCATACCTCCTGGTGTAGGTGTGAAAGCCTAGGCTCCAGGTGATGCAAGGGCAGTTCGTGTTCGCCTGGCAGTTGCTGTTGTTGGACATTGAACCCAATGTCCCCTCTTTACAGAAAGACAACAGAACTGTTGTGTTAAAAGTGAAAAGATATATTGTATTGCAAGAAATTTGGAAACGTTGAGGTAGTTAATGAAATGTTTTCCATTAAACTTTACAAACTTTTACAAATATCTTATTGAAACGTCAAAATACAACATTTAATTAGGAAATAATTATAAATGAGATAGTATTGAAGTAAACAAGACAGAAATAGAATCATGGTAAACACAAAATCAAAAACAAAATCAGATTGTACAAGGACAGTGACAGCAAGAAGCCCTGGATAACACTTTTTCAATTTAAGGACCAGGACAGAACCATCTTGCAACAGCATTTTCTAACCCCCTTCTGCAGGTCTGTAAGGAGACGGTGTTTTTTACATTTTGTCCCTCTTCAGGAATCTCTAGCGTTCGTGGCCCAAGAAGTTCAGACTTTCCTTCCCAACTAATTTTCAGTTGACATAAAACCATAAGACATAGGAGCCGAATTAGGCCATTCGGCCCATCGAGTCTGCTCCGCCATTCAACCATGGCTGATATGTTTTGCTTCCTCTTTCTCCTGCCTTCTCCCCTTAACCCCTGATCCCCTTATTAATCAAGAACCTACCAAGGTCTGTCTTAAAGACACTCAGTGATTTGGCCTCCACAACCTTCTGCGGCAAAGATTTACCACCCTTTATGCATGTCACACGTAAAGCTCTACAATAATATAGTGCAGATAGTTTCATAGATTTAAAACAAATAACCTCTGCTCACTTATAAATATTAAATAATCATCTTCAATCATAAAAGAAATTTAAAATGCCTTTAAAAGAACTAATAACAATAGCATTGCCTGTTTAAAATACCTGGGTGGCAAGGTAGCACAGTGGTTAGCACTGTTGCTTCAGAGCGCCAGGGCCCCAGGTTCAATTCCTGGCTTGGGACACTCTGTGCGAAGTCTGCACGTTCTCCCCATGTCTGCGTGGGTTTCCCCCGGGTGCTCCGGTTTCCTCCTACATGTCTTGAAAGATGTGCTGTTAGGTGAATTCGACATTCTGAATTCTCCCTCTGTGCACCCTGATGCGACCATCAATTCACACGAGACAGAGAGTTGAAGTGAACAGTGGCTTTAATCAACTAGAACAGTGCCTGCCTGCGACTGCTCTGCACTGAGTGCCGCCTACAGGACAGCTGCTCTATGTACCTCCCCTCAAGGGGGCGGAGCCAGGGGCAGAGCCCACAAGGGCACCAACATGATACAAGTGGTGTAATACAGTACAATGGTCCATAGGTGGAGCCCACATGGGCAACAGCATAGCACAATGGAATACAGTGGTGAATAGTTACCATAACACGTTCACCACATACCCGAACAGGCGCCGGAATGTGGCAACTAGGGGCTTTTCACAGTAACTTCATTGCAGTGTTAATGTAAGTCTACTTCTGACACTTATAAGGATTATTAAAAGAGAAGACAAAATAAAACAGAAAAGCAACTTCAGCAAATCTTTAAAACAGCTGTGAAACCTGTGGCTTGTTGTCTTCAATAAAAACCTGCAGTTTAAATCCGTAGCCTCATTGGGTGTCCCCTCAGTTCCCCTGTCACAAGGGGGTGTGGTTATATTCGAACTGTGCCACAACCTGGCCTGAGCAGAGTATCCTGACGCAGGCCCGTGGCTGCTGGAGGGGGAAAGTTCATCGGGATTTGAGTTCTGGGAAGTGGGCACTTTTCTACCTCAGTATCACAGGCCATGGTTTGCCGCTGATAGACTGAGGTTCTGGACCATTTCTCCCTTCATAATACGGATCACCACATACTAAATATGGGCATTGCACACGATTCAATCTTAATATGTAACAATTGTTTTGCTGTATTAATCCATTCACACCGCAAGTTCCAACGCTATTAGCGTCCAGCTCTACAATCACATTCAAATTTCCCCCTCCATTCCACCTGCACCCGCACAACATGAAAGCAACAGGGAAAAGGAGATGAACTGAAGCTGGCATGAAACCTGGAGGAGAGCAGCCTGATGACAGTAGGTACCCGGAGATGGTGCAGGGGAGAGTTTAGATTAAGATTTTGGAGAGGCCGTTTGTTCTAACCCTCATGGAGGTCACAACATACGAAGTAAAAGATTGCCTGTGGCCTCTGCAGAGTATGAACTTCCACAGTAACGAAGGCGGGGCTTCTCCTTAACAAGGGACAAGCTCACTAGTATAAGGAAGGGAGACCCTTCGGGGAGTGAAGATTCTTATATAACATAAATAAACCTGACTTGTGTTTTCTCCCTGCCTGTTCCATGCGTGCTACTTTGATGGATTCTACATTGTACAATTGGGGAAAAAGAGTTCAAGGGACTTGGGGAGAGCAAGGGGAAAAGGAAAGTGCAGAGTTTAGAGAACAAAAGAGAGGCTACCTACATTATTATGGGAGACTCAATTGTGACCTGGAGCTGGAGGCTACAGGGAGAATCTGGGGCTTCTGTGGAAGAAATTAGGCAAATATCTAAAAATTAATAGTATTAATTGACTGACGAAAGAGAACCGATACTGCTGAAATGAAGTCCAGTGTTATGAACAGTTAACAGGACTCAGGCAGACACAATGTCTGAATTGTGACCTGGAGCTGGAGGCTACAGGGAGAATCTGGGGCTTCTGTGGAAGAAATTAGGCAAATATCTAAAAATTAATAGTATTAATTGACTGACGAAAGAGAACCGATACTGCTGAAATGAAGTCCAGTGTTATAAACAGTTAACTGGACTCAGGCAGACACAATGTCAAAGATTGAATATAGGCCACAAGTTCAGCTGATAATTGAAAATTGGTACCATCAGGGAACAAACAATCCCTTACTTGGATCTATCTCAGATATCAATATCCACCAGAAGATCATGCTGTGTGTAATGACTGGGAAGTGAACCTGAGTTAAAACAGTGTTACGCACCCTGGGCAGGTCAATTCCAGCCCCATGTGCTCCAGAGTCACAACACAAGTGAATTAACCAATAATTCTTAGAAAAATACCCAAAGACATTGGCCCTGGGCTGCCAATTATTACAGTCACCAGGTTTGTAAGTTGAAACACAATTGCTGTTTATTTATACCAAGAATTGCAATGAAGTAGGCAGTAAATAGAACTGGATAACAACCAGCTAATACCTACTACCCCCCTCTAACTGTCCCACCCTCTACCCACACACACAAGACAGACAAACACAGAGGGTTGGAAAGGGGTAAAGATAACAAGGATCAAGGTCAAAAGATAAGAGTCTTTGCTTCAAATGGTGGTTCTTTAGCATGCTTTCCGCACAGCACGCTGGATGACCAATGACTCTGTTTACAGCTGGTAATGGTCTTCCTTGCAATCATTCATTCAGAATGCCCGCAAGCTAGAAAACACGGTACTTACAGGCATCAGCCTTTCTGGAGATGAGGGACTGGATTCTCTGCCGGCGGAACGCTCCGTTTTGCCGGCAGCCCGGGGGCTCCCGACGGCGTGGGGCTGCTCCACAAAGGGAAACCCCATTGGCCAGCCAGCATAATGGAGCATCCCACCGGCGGGATGAAACAGAAATGTGGCGCAGCGATGCAGAGAATCCAGACCCAGGTTTCTTTCTTATCAAACTGTGCCTTCAGCTTGAGGTCCACATTCAGGCTGAATCTTTCTGTAGAGACACTTCAATTCACATAAAACCTAGCTTTCAGCTTGTGGTTTGACTTCGGGCCTTTGCAGTCTCAATAGAATGACACACAGATTTGTTGGACTGTTAGCCCTCACCGCCCTATAACCTTCTGTGGAAATTTAGTGGGATCTTTTCTGGAGAGAGTTAGTTAGATCCCTCCATCCATGCTGCAGAACAAAAGGTGAAACCAAACTGGAACCTCATGACTGTGAAAACATTCCAATCGGTTCAGCCAATCACCGCCTGTTATGGGACAGAGCACAGCCCTTTGGGCCAATTCACCAGCCATCAGCCAAATCAATCATACCGCGTCATCCTTGATGCTGACCAGTCGGCAATCACCAGTCTGAAATAGCACAACCTTCTATTTGAATTAAAGGCACAGGCCAATGCTTCCTTCTGCATGAATTAAAGTGGCAGGCTGCCTTAAAGACACATGTCCATAAATCAGCCATGGATCAATAATGAAACAGCAAAAATAAAAGAAAGGGGAAATAAGGGAATAGGCAAGGAATAAAGAAGGAACCTTACAACAGAAATGAAAAGTCCTATCTTTTTATAGCTTACCCTACACATGTCAGGTAGCACGGTAGCATTGTGGATAGCACAATTGCTTCACAGGTCCCAGGTTCGATTCCGGCTTGGGTCACTGTCTGTGCGGAGTCTGCACATCCTCCCTGTGTGTGCGTGGGTTTCCTCCGGGTGCTCCGGTTTCCTCCCACAGTCCAAAGATGTGCAGGTTAGGTGGATTGGCCATGATAAATTGCCCTTCGTGTCCAAAATTGCGCTTAGTGTTGAGTGGAGTTACTGGGTTATGGGGATAGGGTGGAGGTGTGGACTTTCCAAGAGCCGGTGCAGACTCGATGGGCCGAATGGCCTCCTTCTGCACTTTAAATGTTATGATAAAAGTCATGCTACTTGAATTATGAACACCTGAGTGTTACTGGGCTGAACTTTGCATGGCGTGAGGCTTCAGCTGGTAACTTTCTGGTCCTAGCAGCACCACTGGGCCACTGTTGGTACTGTAGCGGTCTCCAAGGGAAGGGTATTCTGATGGAGCTGAACTTTATGACAAGCCTGGGATCTCACCAGGGCCAAGGTAGTAGGTCCTGGTGAGGGGATCAAAGGTGGACAGGGCAGGGAGGGAAGGGAAACACAGATGTGGGAAGACCAGTATGGCTTCCAATAGGCACAGGAGGTCTTTAAAAAGGGCACATCAACTCCACCCCAATTGGCCACCAGCCCATGACACCTGGCAGGTTGAACACTTGACACCAGCCCCCCACCATCATTAGGATAGCATAACATCCAAGGTATTGGGCATGATTCAGCGGAAATAATTTGAAGACTGTTTCTGGGCACGTTTGGCAGGGTGTTTCTCGACGGCCGGGTTGGTGAGAGGACAGCCTGTATTCCACTGCCCCGAGTCCCAAAAATGAGCCTCCATGTGAATCTCGCCATTCCTGAATCCCTCGCCGTCGGATTCACCCGACTCATGCCTCAGCTGCTCGTCGCTAGCAAGCGGGAGCTGCATTTAAACACTCCCTCAGTACTTATTCCCAGTCAACTGCACGCAGCCCTGCTCCTTGCTTTGGGAATGGCGACTTGACCAGGCTTCTCGACGCTGTGGATGAGAGGCGCGGCACCAACAGCCGGGTCGGCAATGCTGCTTAGGCGGCAGTGGCAGAGCGTGCGGGCAGCATGACCAGGAGGATCGCCATCCAGTGTCAGAAGAAGGTGAACGACCTCCTACGAGCTGCAAGGGTAAATTACCACCTCGCTCCGAGAATCAGTTCTGCCTGCCACCCTTCAAATTCCCAACCCTCCCCTCCCGCCACCCCTCCGCCACCCCTCCGCCCCTCCCTAATTGACTGGCTGACACCTCGCATCCTGTCCACATCCGAACTTCAAGCTTGTTCCTCAGAAGCCCCTGCCATCCACCAGCACAATCCCTTCCTATCAAGGTGCAGTGCCCACACATGTTGTCTGCTATTGACCTCCCTGTCCCATCAAGCGTGCAGCTCACAATGGCCACTCTTTGTCCCCACAGGAGTAGATAGCCCATAATAAGAGGGAAAGGGCAAATACGGGGGGGGGGGGGGGGGGCGGGGGGCAGTTGTTGATGTCCCACAAAATTAACCTTTCCCTATTCACTGACCACATGTCCATTTTCCTGCCGAATCACACCTGATGAGGCCAGGCCATCCGGAGCCCCGTCCCCTCCCCCCACGTCGGAAGAGAGCTCTCAAGATAACACCGGCGGTGCCTCACAGCTTCCACCTGTGCCTTCCACCAGCGCAGAGGCACCCAGCTCGGTGGGCGACATTAGTAGGAGGGTTCAGGGAGACTAACTGCTGAGCACCTCACAGCCTCATCCTCGGAGGATCTGGATATGATGAGGGCCTCCCTTGTCCTTCTGGTATGCCAGACCCGAGCCACAGCCTGTCCTCCATCCTCTGGCTCCTCCTCAGGGTCATCTTCCAGCCCCTCCTGGTCCGCCTCGTCTGGTGAGGCTGTATATCCCTCAGGTTCCTCTTCCTCAAGCATGTTGCCCCGCTGCAACGAAGCATGTTGCCCCGCTGACTGGAGAATTGCTAATGTTGTCCCCTTGTTTAAGAAGGGTAGCAGGAATAGTCCAGGTAATTATAGACCTGTGAGCTTGATGTCAGTGGTAGGGAAGCTGCTGGAGAAGATACTGAGGGGTAGGATCTATTCCCATTTGGAAGAAAATGGGCTTATCAGTGATAGGCAACATGGTTGTGTGCAGGGAAGGTCATGTCTTACCATCTTAATAGAATTCTTTGAGGAAGTGACAAAGTTGATTGATGCAGGAAGGGCTATAGATGTCATACACATGGACTTCAGTAAGGCATTTGATAAGGTTTCCCATGGTAGGCTGATGGAGAAAGTGAAGTCGCATGGGGTCCAGGGTGTACTAGCTAGATAGATAAAGAACTGGCTGGGCAACAAGAGACAGAGAGTAGTAGTGGAAGGGAGTTTCTCAAAATGGAGACCTGTGACCAGTGGTGTTCCACAGGGATCCGTGCTCGGACCACTGTTGTTTGTGATATACATAAATGATCTGGAGGAAGGTACAGGTGGTCTGATTAGCAAGTTTGCAGATGATACTAAGATTGGTGGAGTAGCAGATAGTGAAGGGGACTGTCAGAGAATACAGCAGAATATAGATAGATTGGAGAGTTGGGCGGAGAAATGGCAGATGGAGTTCAATCCGGGCAAATGCGAAGTGACGCATTTTTGAAGATCCAATTCAAGAGCGAACTATACGGGAAATGAAAAAGCCCTGGGGAAAATTGATGTACAGAGAGATCTGGGTGTTCAGGTCCATTGTACCCTGAAGGTGGCTGCGCAGGTCGATAGGAGTGGTCAAGAAGGCATACGGCATGCTTTCCTTCATTGGAAGGGGTATTGAGTACAAAAGTTGGCAGGTCATGTTACAGTTGTATAAGACTTTGGTTCGGCCACATTTGGAATACTGCGTACAGTTCTGGTCGCCACATTACCAAAAGGATGTGGATGCTTTGGAGAAGGTGCAGAGGAGGTTCACCAGGATGTTGCCTGGTATAGAGGGCGCTAGCGATGAAGAGAGGTTGAGTAGGTTAGGATTATTTTCATTAGAAAGACGGAGGTTGAGCGGGGACATCATTGAGGTCTACAAAATCCTGAGAGATATAGACAGGGTGGATAGCAAGAAGCATTTTCCCAGGGGGACTCAATTACTAGGGGTCACGAGTTCAAGGTGAGAGGGGAAAAGTTTAAGGGAGATATGCGTGGAAAGTTATTTACGCAGAGAGTGGTGGGTGCCTGGAACGCATTGCCAGCGGAGGTGGTAGAGGCGGGCACGATAGCGTCATTTAAGATGTATCTAGACAGATACATGAATGGGCATGGAGCAGAGGGATACAGATCCTTAAAAATAGGCGACAGTTTTAGATAGAGGATCTGGATCGGTGCAGGCTTGGAGGGCCGAAGGGCCTGTTCCCGTGCAGTAATTTTTCTTTGTTCTTGTGCTGTGCCAGATTATGGAGGGCACAGCAGCCCACTGCAAAGCTGGAGACCCTTTGGGGGGTGTACTGCAGGGCACCGCCAGAGCGGTCCAGGCATCGCATCTTGAGCAGCTCAATGCACCACTCCATGACAGCATGGGTAGCAACGTGGGCCCCATTGCATCGGGTTTCCGCCTCGGCCTCCAGACTAGCATCATCAGCCATGTCCTCAGTGGGTATCCATTGTCCCCCACGAGATAACCCGTCATCCTGGAGTGGTCCTCGAAGACACAAGAGATCTCAGAGTGCCCCAGGATGTAGCTGTCATGCACATTCCCAGTGTAGCGGGCACACATGTGCATGATTCTGAGGCAATGGTTGCACACGGTCTGAACATTCAGGGAGTGGAACCCCATCCTGTTAATATAGGGCACTCCCTGATGCACTGTTACGTACGGGGGGACATGCGTGTCATTGATCGCCCCCTGGACCTGGTGCACCCCGCCGATGGAGGCAAATCCAGCAGCCTGGGAGCTTGGTGGGCCTGGTCCAGGTCGAAGGTAATACAGTCTGATGTATGGACATACAGAGTATCCATCACCTCCTGGATGCATCTGTGGGCAGATAATTGCGAGATGCCACACAGGTCCTGGCTCAAGCTCTGGAGTGACCTAGTGACAAAGACATTTAGGGCTGCAGTGACCTTCACTGCTACCGGGCGCAGGTGTTCTCCACCTTCTCGGGGTGACACGTCCACATGGACGTGGCACAGGTGCCTCACTGTCTCTCTGTTGAGATGCAGTCTTCTGTGGCATATGGGCCGGGATTCTCCGAGTCTGCGCTGGGTCGGAGAATCGGCGGTGACGCGGGAAATTCCCGCCACGCCGCTCCGAAGCCGGGACGCGATTTTCCGGCGACCCAAGAATCGGCCCTAATCGCACCCATGCGGTCGACGTGGCGCCAGTCGGGGGTCGCTAAAAGAAGCCCCCGCGGCGATTCTCCGCGGTCGACCGGCCAAATTCCCGCTGAGTCCCGCTGGCGTGGTTCCAACCTGGTACCACCCGCCGGGAGCTCGGACCCACGGCCGCGGTGGCCATCCTGTTGGAGGGGTGGGGGGATCAGACTCCGGGGGACCTCCAGGCCGCGATCGGGGACCGTGATCTGGAGGGGGCCTACCTACCTACCGCCCGCGCCGGCGCCGTGCAACATGGCGGAGCCCGACAGCGGGCCTGCGCGGAAACGGCCGTCGCGCGCATGCGCAGACCCGCGCCGGCAGTGCAGGGTCGCGTATTGGTGCCGGAGCAGCGCAAATCACTCCGGTGTTTATGCTGGCGTCAACACTTGGCCGGGATTTCGGAGAATCCCAGCCATGAGGTCCGTCAACACATGGAAGAGCCAGTCTGATTGGCAGCTGGGTCTTTAGGGTGTGTAGTTGCCCCTTGCATATCGCCGCCTCCAGCCTGTGTTGTCGCTGTTGCCTTCTGCTGCATCTGTCCACCTCGGCCGTCACAAGCACAGCGAGTGCAGCCTCTACGGAATCCACAACAGCAAACATTTTTTATCTGGAAGGAATTGGAGAAGGAGAGAGATCAATAATCAGTTAGAGCTTCAATCCCAGGGCACCCATATCCCCCAAGCCTCCCCCACAATTAGCATGATTGTCCTGCCTTCTCTGAGAGTGCTATCCAGCGAGCCAGTTGTGCTGGCAAAGCTTGCTCACCCCTGGCCACATCAGGACCCCAGAACTCTGGCGGGAACATAAGGGAGGCCGTGCACAGCTGCCCTCCGCTCATCCTCACACTTACCCTTCAGCCGCTAGAAGATTTACAGTGATGAAGGCCTGCTCTTTGGTGTTGGCAGCTGCCTCTATGGTGCTGACACTCCTAGAGTTCAGGCACAGTGTTCAGCCATCAAAGATTACTGGACATGTAGTGTACTAATCATCCTCTGAGAAAAGTCACCTGTGCCTTCGACTAGGCACTTGAGGGTTCAGGAGCACAAAGTACTCTCACAATTAACAAGGGTAATTCCTCATTTGAAATAGCCTGCAGCTGTGAAGCTAGAGGCTCATCAACCAGTCAGAAAGGAGAATCCTGAATGAGTCACGGAGAATTCAAACCAGAAAGTATAAAATGGGAAGCATGAATTTAATTTTTTTTTTAATTTAGAGTATCCAATTTATTTATTTTTCCAATTAAGGGGCAATTTAGCATGGCCAATCCACCTAGCCTCCACATCTTTGGGTTGTGGGGGTGAAAACCACGCAAACACAGGGAGAATGTGCAAACTCCACACAGACAGTGACCCAGAGCCGGGATCGAACCTGGGATCGCGGCGCCGTGAGGCAGCAGTGCTAACCACTGCGCCACGGTGCTGCCCTGGGAAGCATGAATTAGATTAAAATCATGTATAGAAAGTGAAATAAAAATTAAGAAAGCCAAGTGAGAATAAAAGAGGAAGATAAAAGAAAAGAATTAAAAAAAGTAAAAACAAATACTGTATTTTAAAAAATATATCTGCAACACAAACTGACTTCTAAAGGAAAATTCAAATAAAATTTCAGGCCTATGAAATTGTTTGGCAGTAATTATCACTTATCATATTTAAAAAATCATTTTCTCGTGAACACACCAGCACAAACTTCTGTTTTGATTATTGGTGAACTAAAGAGCAAGGAGCCCGAACTTCACATCATTGCAAATCTTTCAATACTGGGTCCAATGGCGAGGACGATGACAGCGCAGCATGTGGATGAGCGGGGTATCTCTGACAGTAACTTCAGGAGTTCAGCATCTAACTGCACATGAACATACCATCCAGTACAGAGCAGCCCACTTGACTGCTTCCCCTTCCACAAGCATTGACTCCCTCCACCACCGACGAACAGTGGCAGCCGTGCTTCCATCCACAAGATGCACTGCAGGAACTCGCCACGGCTCCTTAGGCAGCAACGTCCAATCCCACGACCACTACCATCTAGAAAGCCAAGAGCAGCAGGTACCTGGGAGCCCCAGCACTTGGAGGTTCCCCTCCAAGTCACTCACCACCCCGACTTGGAAAAACACCACTGTTCCTTCATTTGTTGCTGGGTCAAAATCCTGGAACTCCCTCTGTAACAGCACTGTGGGTGTCCCTACACCTCAGGGACTGCAGCAGTTCAAGAGGGTAGCTCAGCACCACGATCTGAAGGGTAACTAGGGGTGGGCCTAACCAGCGACGCCCACATCCCGTAAACAAATTTCTAAAAGAATCTGGAAGTTGCTGTCCAATTTCTTCCACAACAATTATTAGTGCTGACTGTTTCACTGTTATTTTTAACGCAAAATCCCAGTCAATATGGAAGGAATCAGCTTCACTGCACCAGCAGCCCTTTGAATAGCAATTTCCTGACCCTCGGCCAAATGGCCAGGCACCCTCCCCTCAACCCAAGGAGGATCAGCTTTGCAAGATTTAGCACGGCCAGTCCTCCTGCCTGCCACATAGATCCACCAGTGGCACAGTTCCCCATTTTGTAGCAATTGCAAAATTTTGTTTTTTATGACTTTCAAGGGCCTGTGGATTCAGAATGAGGGAATCCGTTGGTATCGCAAAAATGCCAAAAATCGTAGGGTAGTTAGAACATAGAACATAGAACGATACAGCGCAGTACAGGCCCTTCGGCCCACGATGTTGCACCGACATGGGAAGTCAAAAAACAAAAGCCATCTAACCTACACTATGCCATTATCATCCATATGCTTATCCAATAAACTTTTAAATGCCCTCAATGTTGGCGAGTTCACTACTGTTGCAGGTAGGGCATTCCACAGCCTCACCACTCTTTGCGTAAAGAACCTACCTCTGACCTCTGTCTTATATCATTTACCCCTCAGTTTAAGGCTATGTCCCCTCGTGCTAGCCATTTCCATCCACGGGAGAAGGCTCTCACTGTCCACCCTACCTAACCCTCTGATCATTTTGTATGCCTCTATAAAGTCTCCTCTTAACCTTCTTCTCTCTAACGAATACAACCTCAAGTCCATCAGCCTTTCCTCATAAGATTTACCCTCCATACCAGGCAACATCCTGGTAAATCTCCTCTGCACCCGTTCCAAAGCTTCCACGTCCTTCCTATAATGAGGCGACCAGAACTGTACGCAATACTCCAAATGCGGCCATACCAGAGTTTTGTACAGCTGCAACATGACCTCATGACTCCGGAACTCAATCCCTCTACCAATAAAGGCCAACACACCATAGACCTTCTTCACAACCCTAGCAACCTGGGTGGCAACTTTCAGGGATCTATGTACATGGACACCGAGATCTCTCTGCTCATCCTCACTTCCAAGAATTATACCATTAGCCAAATATTCCGCATTCCTGTTATTCCTTCCAAAGTGAATCACCTCACACTTCTCTACATTAAACTCCATTTGCCACCTCTCAGCCCAGCTCTGCAGCTTATCTATGTCCCTCTGTAACCTGCAACATCCTTCCGCACTGTCGACAACACCACCGACTTTAGTGTCGTCTGCAAATTTACTCACCCACCCTTCTGCGTGCTCCTCTAGGTCATTTATAAAAATGACAAACAGCAACGGCCCCAGAACAGATCCTTGTGGTACGCCACTTGTAACTGAACTCCATTCTGAACATTTCCCATCAACCACCACCCTCTGTCTTCTTTCAGCTAGCCAATTTCTGATCCACACCTCTAAATCACCCTCAATCCCCAGCCTCCGTATTTTCTGCAATAGCCTACCGTGGGGAACCTTATCAAACGCTTTACTGAAATCCATATACACCACATCAACTGCTCTACCCTCGTCTACCTGTTTAGTCACCTTCTCAAAGAACTCGATAAGGTTTGTGAGGCATGACCTACCCTTCACAAAGCCATGCTGACTATCCCTAATCATATTATTCCTATCTAGATGATTATAAATCTTGTCTCTTGGAGATTTCCGGGTGCGGCAATGACCAACTAGGTCGCACGTTTCGGCAGCTCCCGGTGGAACGGACTTTTGGGCTCTTGATAGGAGCCCCAACGGCAATTCTAACGGCAAAAAACACTGTGCTGGAATCCAGAAGGGAATCCCCCCTGGACACGGATGGAAAAAAGAGAGGAAAGTGGCCGGATTGCGGTGGATCCTCTAGAGCAGCGGCCAGGAAGGCAGGCACAAAGCAAGATGGCGTCGGAAGGAGGCAGTTTAATATGGGGCCCTGACCAACAAGAGTTCCTGCGGCGTTACGTGGAAGAACTCAAAAAGGAGATGAAGAAGGAGCTGTTGGCCCCGATATTACAAGCGATTGAGGGGCTAAAGGAGGAGCAAAAGACCCAGGAACAGGAGCTTCGGGTCATGAAGGCAAAGGCTGCTGAGAATGAGGACGACATACAAGGCCTGGTGGTGAAAACGGAGATGCACGAGGCACAACACAAAAGGTGTGTGGAAAGGCTGGAGGTGCTGGAGAATAATGCGAGGAGGAAGAATTTGAGGATTCTTGGTCTTCCCGAAGGTGTAGAAGGGGCGGACTTCGGGGCATATGTGAGCACGATGCTGCACTCATTAATGGGATCGGAGGCCCCGACAGGTCCGCTGGAGGTGGAGGGAGCCTATCGAGTTATGGCGCGAAGACCGAGGGCTGGAGAAATTTCTCGAGCCATAGTGGTGAGATTTCTCCGATTTAAGGACAGAGAGATGGTCCTCAGATGGGCAAAGAAAACTCGGAGTAGTAGGTGGGAGAACGCGGTGATTCGCGTATATCAAGATTGGAGTGCGGAGGTGGCGAGAAGGAGGGCAAGCTTTAATCGGGCCAAGGCGGTGCTGTACAAACGGAAGATTAAATTTGGAATGCTGCAACCGGCAAGACTGTGGGTCACACATCAAGGGAAACACCACTACTTCGAAACGGCAGATGAGGCGTGGACATTTATTGTCGAGGAGAAACTAGAGTGAGCGGGCCATAAAAAGAACGTTTGGGACAAAGTGGGGGGGTGAATATGTGGGCTGAAGTGGGGGATAAGAGGGAAGAGATGACTTCCCAAGGTGTTAATCCTGCGACCCTGTAACTTTTCTCTCTTCCCCATGTCGTGGGGGAGGGGGGGAGGAAGGATGAGGAGCTGAGGGCGCCGGCCATTGGGGGCGGGGCCAAAAGGGAAGCGCGGGCTTTGTTCCCACGCTATGGTAATCACGGCGGGAACAGGGAAGCAGGAAGGAGGGGGCCTCGCACAGTGTGAGCCGAGGTCACGGGGGGAAGCCGAGGTCGGCCAGAGTTTGCTGACTTCTGGGAGCAACATGGGGGGTGCAATTGCGCTAGTTTGGGATCTAGCGGGGGGGGGGGGGGGTTAACTGGGTTGCTGCTGCTGGGGAGAAGGGGGAGCTGGGATGGGGGACCCATTAACACACACAGCCCCCCTCCGCCCAACCCTTCCACCCACCCGCCCCAACTAATGTTCGATGTGATCCAGTTGTTGAAAGTGCAGAATGAATAATGGCGGGGGGGGCGCCACTTGGGGGAGATATGGCTACGTGGGAACCGGGTGAGGAGCTGGATTGAAAAAGGAGATGGCTAGTCGTCAGGGATAGGGGGGGGGGGGGGGGGGGGGGGGGGGGCGGGGGGGGGGGTAAAGAGCCCCCCAACCCGGTTGATCTCGTGGAATGTGAGAGGGCTGAACGGGCCGATTAAGAGGGCACGGGTACTCACACACCTAAAGAAACTTAAGGCAGATGTGGTTATGCTTCAGGAGACGCATCTGAAGCTGATAGACCAGGTCAGACTATGCAAAGGATGGGTGGGGCAAGTGCTTCATTCGGGGCTAGACGCAAAAAACAGGGGGGTGGCCATACTAGTGGGGAAGCGGGTAATGTTTGAGGCAAAGACTATAGTGGCGGATAGTGGGGGCAGATACGTGATGGTGAGTGGCAAATTGCAAGGGGAGGCGGTGGTATTAGTGAACGTGTATGCCCCGAACTGGGATGATGCCAACTTTATGAGGCATATGCTAGGACGAATCCCGGACCTAGAAGTGGTGAAGTTGGTAATGGCTGGAGATTTTAATACGGTGCTGGGCCCAGGGCTGGACAGATCGAGGTCCAGGACCGGAAGGAGGCCGGCTGCAGCTAGGGTGCTTAAGGACTTTATGGAGCAGATGGGAGGAGTAGACCCCTGGAGATTTAGTAGACCTAGGAGTAAGGAGTTTTCGTTTTTCTCCTATGTCCACAAAGTTTATTCACGAATAGATTTTTTTGTTTTGGGAAGGGCACTGATCCCAAAGGTGACGGGAACGGAGTACACGGCTATAGCCATTTCGGATCATGCTCCACATTGGGTGGACCTGGAGATAGGGGAAGAAAAACAACAGCGTCCACCCTGGAGAATGGACATGGGATTATTGGCGGATGAGGGGGTGTGTTTAAGGATGAGGGGGTGGATTGAAAGGTACTTGGAACTCAATGATAATGGGGAGGTACAGGTGAGAGTGGTCTGGGAGGCGCTGAAGGCAGTGTTTAGAGGGGAGCTGATATCTATTAGGGCACATAAAGGAAAGCAGGAGGGTAGGGAAAGGAAGCGGTTGTTGAAAGAACTTCTGAGGGTGGACAGACAATATGCGGAGGCACCGGAGGAGGGACAGTACAGGGAAAGGCAAAGGCTACATGTAGAATTTGACTTGTTGACTGCGGGTAATGCAGAGGCACAATGGAGGAAGGCACAGGGTGTACAGTACGAATACGGGGAGAAGGCGAGCAGGTTGCTGGCCCACCAACTGAGGAAAAGGGGAGCAGCGAGGGAGATAGGGGGGGTGAGAGATGAGGAGGGAGAGATGGAGCGGGGAGCGGAGAGAGTGAATGGAGTGTTCAAGGCATTTTACGAAAGATTATATGAAGCTCAGCCCCCGGATGGGAAGGAGAGAATGATGTGCTTTCTGGATCAGCTGGAATTTCTTAAGGTGGAGGAGCAGGAGAGGGTGGGACTGGGAGCACAGATTGATGCGGAGGAAGTGGTGAAAGGGATTGGGAGCATGCAGGTGGGGAAGGCCCTGGGACCAGATGGATTCCCAGTTGAATTCGATAGGAAATACATGGACTTGCTGGCCCCGCTACTGATGAGAACCTTTAATGAGGCGAGGGAAAGGGGGCAGCTGCCCCCGACTATGTCAGAGGCAACGATATCGCTCCTCCTAAAGAAGGAAAAAGACCCGCTGCAATGCGGGTCCTACAGGCCCATTTCCCTCCTGAATGTAGACGCGAAGATTCTGGCCAAGGTAATGGCAATGAGGATAGAGGATTGTGTCGCGGGGGTGGTTCATGAGAACCAAACTGGGTTTGTGAAGGGAAGACAGCTGAATACAAATATACGGAAGCTGCTAGGGGTAATGATGATGCCCCCACCAGAGGGGGAAGTGGAGATAGTGGTGGCGATGGATGCCGAGAAAGCATTTGATAGAGTGGAGTGGGATTATTTGTGGGAGGTGCTGAGGAGATTTGGTTTTGGGCATGGGTATATCAGGTGGGTACAGTTGCTGTATAGGGCCCCGATGGCGAGCGTGGTCACGAATGGACGGGGGTCTGACTATTTTCGGCTCCATAGAGGGACGAGGCAGGGATGTCCTCTGTCCCGTTATTGTTTGCACTGGCGATTGAACCCCTGGCCATAGCATTGAGGGGCTCCAGGAAGTGGAGGGGAGTACTCAGGGGGGGAGAAGAACACCGTGTATCTCTGTATGCGGATGATTTGTTGCTATATGTGGCGGACCCGGCGGAGGGGATGCCAGAGATAATGCGGATACTTGGTGAGTTTGGCGATTTTTCAGGGTATAAACTGAACATGGGGAAAAGTGAGTTGTTTGTGGTGCATCCAGGGTAGCAGAGCAGAGAGATAGAGGATTTACCGTTGAGGAAGGTAACAAGGGACTTCCGGTACTTGGGGATTCAGATAGCCAAGAATTGGGGTACATTACACAGGCTTAATTTAACGCGGTTGGTGGAGCAGATGGAGGAGGACTTTAAGAGATGGGACATGGTGTCCCTGTCATTGGCAGGTAGGGTGCAGGCGGTTAAAATGGTGGTCCTCCCGAGATTCCTTTTTGTGTTTCAGTGCCTCCCGGTGGTGATCACGCAGGCTTTTTTAAAAAGAATCAAGAAGAGTATTATGAGTTTTGTGTGGGCTGGGAAGACCCCGAGAGTGAGGAGGGGATTCTTGCAGCGTAGTAGGGACAGGGGGGGTGCTGGCGCTACCGAGCCTAAGTGAGTACTACTGGGCTGCCAATGTTTCAATGGTGTGTAAGTGGATGGGAGAAGGGGAGGGAGCGGCGTGGAAGAGATTGGAGAGGGCGTCCTGCAGGGGGACTAGCCTACAAGCAATGGTGACGGCACCGTTGCCGTTCTCACCGAAGAAATACACCACAAGCCCGGTGGTGGTGGCTACACTGAAAATTTGGGGGCAGTGGAGACGGCATAGGAGAAGGACGGGAGCTTCGGTGCGGTCCCCGATAAGAAACAATCATAGGTTTGTTCCAGGGAGAATGGATGGGGGATTTGGAGCATGGCAAAGAGCTGGGGTAGTCCAACTGAGAGATCTGTTTGTAGATGGGACGTTTGCGAGTCTGGGAGCGCTGACGGAAAAATATGGGTTGCCCCAAGGGAATGCATTTCGGTACATGCAATTGAGGGCTTTTGCGAGGCAACAGGTGAGGGAACTCCCGCAGCTCCCGACGCAGGAGGTGCAGGATAGAGTGATCTTAGAGACATGGGTGGGGGATGGTAAGGTGTCGGACATATACAGGGAAATGAGGGACGAGGGGAGATCATGGTAGATGAGCTGAAAGGGAAATGGGAAGGAGAACTGGGGGAGGAGATTGAGGAGGGGCTGTGGGCTGATGCCCTACGTAGGGTAAACTCATCGTCCTCGTGTGCCAGGCTAAGCCTGATACAATTTAAGGTGTTACACAGGGCGCATATGACTGGAGCACGGCTTAGTAAATTTTTTTGGGTCGAGGATATGTGTGCGAGATGCTCGAGTGGCCCAGCGAATCACACCCACATGTTCTGGTCATGCCCGGCACTACAGGGGTTCTGGGTGGGGGTGGCAAAGGTGCTTTCGAAGGTGGTGGGGGTCCGGGTCGAACCGAGCTGGGGGTTGGCTATATTTGGGGTTGCAGAAGAGCCGGGAGTGCAGGAGGCGAGTGAGGCTGATGTTTTGGCCTTTGTGTCCCTAGTAGCCCGGCGCAGGATATTGTTAATGTGGAAGGAAGCCAAAACCCCGGGTGTGGAGACCTGGATAAACGACATGGCAGGGTTTATAAAGTTAGAACGGATCGGATTAAGTTTGTGTTAACGGGTTCGGCTCAGGGGTTCACCAGGTGGTGGCAACCGTTCGTCGAGTACCTCACAGAAAGATAGAGGGAATGGAAAAGAAGTAGACAACAGCAGCAACCCGGGGGGGCGGGGGGGGCGGGGGGGGGGGGGGGGGGGAGGAATCGAACAGACTCTCAGAGATGTTATTGTATATGTATAATATGTATAGGTAGTTGTTATAGGTAATTGTATATTGGATTGTTGGATTGTATTTTTGGAGAGTATTTATTTTGGACAAGGCAGTTGCCATTTAGTTTTGTTTTTGTTTTTGTTTGTATATTATTTATTTACTTGTTTAAAACTGGCCACTGTTATTTATATTGCTTTATTGTTGTGTAAAAGAAACACTACGTACTGTTATGTTTGGCCAAAACTCTTGAATAAAATATATATATATTTTTTTTTAAATAAATTTTTTTTTAAAAATCTTGTCTCTTATAATCCCCTCCAAGACTTTACCCACAACGGACGTGAGGCTCACCGGTCTGTAGTTGCCGGGGTTGTCTCTACCCCCCTTCTTGAACAAAGGGACCACATTTGCTATC